>NC_138775.1:299661567-299995184 GCF_965119305.1 Pelophylax lessonae | reverse complement strand
TCTCTGGTGCTTTTCTTACTGTTTTCTCTACACACTCTTGTAATATTCTGTAAATGTCCCGATTAGTGTCCCCCCCCCCCCACCCCCCATACATCAGGTGCCCCTACCAGAGAAATTCATTAAATTGGGTGCCTCCATCCGACTACCCCCATAAATCAGTTGTCACCATCAGACTACCCGCCTTATATCCGGTGTCACCATAACCCCCCCCTTATATAAGATTCCCCATCACAGTGCCTCTTTACATCAGATGTCCCCATCAGAGTCCTCCGCTAACATTTGTGCCCATCGTAGCCATGGGGGGAGAGGGGGCAAATCCATATTACTTGCCATGGGGGGAGAGGGGGCAAATCCATATTACTTGCCATGGGGAGAGGGGTGTAAATCCATATTACTGGTTATGGGGGGAGGTGGGTAAATCCATATTACTGCCCATGGGGGGAGACGGGTAAATCTATATTACTGGCCATGGGAGGTAAATCCATATTATTTGCCATGGGGGGAGGTGGGTAAATCCATACTACTGGCCATGGGGGGAGGTGGGTAAATCCATACTACTGGCCATGGTTTTGGAAATAGATGTCCACCATGCTCATATAGGTGTGATGGTTGGCTGTCCACAGGCAGGCCATGTGTTATACAGGGGATATAAAAAGTCTACACACCCTGGGTACAATGTCCGGTTTCTGTAATGTAAAAAATCGAGACAAAGGTAAATAATTTCAGAACTTTTTCCACCTTTAATATGACCCATAAATGGTACAACTCAATTGAAAATCAAACTGAAATCTTATAGTTGGAGGGAACTAAAAAAAAAAAAACTAAAATAATATGGTTGCATAAGTGTGCACACCCATAAACTAATACTTTGATTTTATTCCAGCACTCAGTCTTCTAGGCAGGGGAGGAGTCTATCAGCATGGCACATCCTGACTTGGCAATATTTGCCCGCCCTTCTTTGCAAAAACACTCCAAATCTGTCAGATTGTGATGGATCTCCTGTGCACAGCCCTCTTCACATCTCCCCACAGATTTTCAATGGGATTCGGGTCTGGACTCTGGCTGGGCCATTCCAAAACTTGAATCTTCTTCTGGTGAAGAATGAGTTTGTATGTGATTGCTTAATTCTAAACACAGCTACCCCCCCCCCCCCCCAAAAGAGTTCAGTTTTTTTTTCAACTGAGTTGTACAGTTTCTCATTTTTTTACATCACAGAAATCTGACATTTTACCCGGGGTGTGTAGACTTTTTATATCCACTATAAATACACAGTAATGAGAAAAGTGCCCCTTCCTGGGTATTGGTGGAGGTTTTCTGGTTGGTCTCTGTAGTTCCTCCATCGGATCCCCGGGGCCCTCCCTGGTCCGGATATGGAAATGTTGGAGGACCCCCGGGGACCTCCCTGGTCGGGATATGGAAATGTTGGAGGACCCCCGGGGACCTCCCTGGTCGGGATATGGAAATGTTGGAGGACCCCCGGGGACCTCCCTGGTCGGGATATGGAAATGTTGGAGGACCCCCGGGGACCTCCCTGGTCCGGTTATGGAAGTGTTGGAGGACCCCCGGGGACCTCCCTGGTCCGGATATGGAAGTGTTGGAGGACTGGTTGTTTAGTGTGTGCGGATTTCTGCTTAGGCCTCCACCTTTACATGGAACTTCAAACAATGGCACGTTCTATAGAAACTTCATATTGTCTTTGCCCCCGGCCCCTGGAAGGGGTAATAAAGTTAAATAACTCCTCCTAATGGGAGTGCAAACAGACAATGTTATCCTACCAAACATTGCACCAGGCTTTGTCCTCACTTCTGATCCCTGCAGTCCCCTCTTCTCATTCTGGTCCCAAGAATTCACCAGTCCCTCCACCATTCTCTCTTCTCCTCTCCTTCCCTTCTCTCCCAGTCTCCTCTCCTTCCATTCTCTCCCAGTCTCCTCTCCTTCCCATCTCTCCCAGTCTCTTCTCCTTCCCTTCTCTCACAGACTCCTCTCCTTCCCTTCTCTCCCAGTCTTTTCCTCTGCTCTCCTTCTCTCCCAGTCTTCTCTCCTTCTCTCCCAGTCTTCTCTCCTTCTCTCCCAGTCTTCTCTCCTTATCTCCCAGTCTTCTCTCCTTCTCTCCCAGTCTCTTCTCCTTCTCTCCCAGTCTCTTCTCCTTCCCTTCTCTCCCAGTCTCTTCTCCTTCCCTTCTCTCCCAGTCTCTTCTCCTTCCTTTCTCTCCCAGACTCCTCTCCTTCCTTTCTCTCCCAGACTCCTCTCCTTCTTTTCTCTCCCAGTCTCCTCTCATTCCTTTCTCTCCCAGTCTCTTCTCCTTCTTTTCTCTCCCAGACTCCTCTCCTTCCCTTCTCTCCTCTCCCAGTCTCTTCTCCTTCCATTCTCTCCCTTCTCTTCTCTCCTAGTCTCCTCTCCTTCCCTTCTCTCCCAGACTCCTCTCCTTCCCTTCTCTCCCAGACTCCTCTCATTCCCTCCTCTCCCAGTCTCCTCTCCTTCCCTTCTCTCCCAGACTCCTCTCCTTCCCTTCTCTCCCAGTCTCTTCTCCTTCCCTTCTCTCCCAGTCTCCTCTCCTTCCCTTCTCTCCCAGACTCCTCTCCTTCCCTTCTCTCCCAGTCTCCTTCCATTCTCTCCCAGTCTCTTCTCCTTCCCTTCTCTCCCAGTCTTCTCTCCTTCTCTCCCAGTCTCCTCTCCTTCCCTTCTCTCCCAGTCTCCTCTCCTTCTCTCCCAGTCTCATCTCCTTCCCTTCTCTCCCAGTCTTCTCTCCTTCTCTCCCAGTCTCCTCTCCTTCCCTTCTCTCCCAGGCTTCTCTCCCAGTCTCCTCTCCTTCCCTTCTCTCCCAGTCTTCTCTCCTTCTCTCCCAGTCTCCTCTCCTTCCCTTCTCTCCAAGTCTCCTCTCCTTCCCTTCTCTCCCATTCTCTTCTCCTTCCCTTCTCTCCCAGTCCTATCTCATTCCCTTCTCTCCCAGTCTCCTCTCCTTCCCTTCTCTCCCAGTCTCCTCTCCTTCCCTTCTCTTCCAGTCTCTTCTCCTTCCCTTCTCTCCCAGTCTCATCTCATTCCCTTCTCTCCCAGTCTCCTCTCCTTCCCTTCTCTCCCATCCTCTTCTCCTTCCCTTCTCTCCCAGTCTCCTCTCCTTCTCTCCCAGTCTCCTCTCCCAGTCTCCTCTCCTTCTCTCCCAGTCTCCTCTCCCAGTCTCCTCTCCTTCTCTCCCAGTCTCCTCTCCTTCTCTCCCAGTCTCTTCTCCTTCTCTCCCAGTCTCTTCTCCTTCTCTCCCAGTTTCCACTCCTTCTCTCACAGTCTCTTCTCCTTCTCTCCCAGTCTCCTCTCCTTCTCTCCCAGTCTCCTCTCCCAGTCTCTTCTCCTTCTCTCCCAGTCTCTTCTCCCTCTCTCCCAGTCTCTTCTCCTTCTCTCCCAGTCTCTTCTCCTTCTCTCCCAGTCTCCTCTCCTTCTCTCCCAGTCTCCTCTCCTTCTCTCCCAGTCTCCTCTCCCAGTCTCTTCTCCTTCTCTCCCAGTCTCCTCTCCTTCTCTCCCAGTCTCTTCTCCTTCTCTCACAGTCTCTTCTCCTTCTCTCACAGTCTCTTCTCCTTCTCTCACAGTCTCTTCTCCTTCTCTCCCAGTCTCCTCTCCTTCTCTCCCAGTCTCTTCTCCTTCTCTCCCAGTCTCTTCTTCTTCTCTCCCAGTCTCTTCTCCTTCTCTCCCAGTCTCTTCTCCTTCTCTCCCAGTCTCCTCTCCTTCTCTCCCAGTCTCTTCTCCTTCTCTCCCAGTCTCTTCTCCTTCTCTCCCAGTCTCTTCTCCTTCTCTCCCAGTCTCCTCTCCTTCTCTCCCAGTCTCCTCTCCTTCTCTCCCAGTCTCTTCTCCTTCTCTCCCAGTCTCCTCTCCTTCTCTCCCAGTCTCTTCTCCTCTCCCAGTCTCATCTCCTTCTCTCCCAGTCTCATCTCCTTCTCTCCCAGTCTCTTCTCCTTCTCTCACAGTCTCTTCTCCTTCTCTCACAGTCTCTTCTCCTTCTCTCACAGTCTCTTCTCCTTCTCTCCCAGTCTCCTCTCCTTCTCTCCCAGTCTCTTCTCCTTCTCTCCCAGTCTCTTCTTCTTCTCTCCCAGTCTCTTCTCCTTCTCTCCCAGTCTCTTCTCCTTCTCTCCCAGTCTCCTCTCCTTCTCTCCCAGTCTCTTCTCCTTCTCTCCCAGTCTCTTCTCCTTCTCTCCCAGTCTCTTCTCCTTCTCTCCCAGTCTCTTCTCCTTCTCTCCCAGTCTCATCTCCTTCTCTCCCAGTCTCCTCTCCTTCTCTCCCAGTCTCCTCTCCCAGTCTCTTCTCCTTCTCTCCCAGTCTCCTCTCCTTCTCTCCCAGTCTCCTCTCCTTCTCTCCCAGTCTCTTCTCCTTCTCTCCCAGTCTCTTCTTCTCCTTCTCTCCCAGTCTCTTCTTCTCCTTCTCTCCCAGTCTCTTCTCCTTCTCTCCCAGTCTCCTCTCCTTCTCTCCCAGTCTCTTCTTCTTCTCTCCCAGTCTCATCTCCTTCTCTCCCAGTCTCATCTCCTTCTCTCCCAGTCTCCTCTCCTTCTCTCCCAGTCTCCTCTCCCAGTCTCCTCTCCTTCTCTCCCAGTCTCCTCTCCTTCTCTCCCAGTCTCTTCTCCTTCTCTCCCAGTCTCCTCTCCTTCTCTCCCAGTCTCCTCTCCTTCTCTCCCAGTCTCTTCTCCTTCTCTCCCAGTCTCTTCTCCTTCTCTCCCAGTCTCATCTCCTTCTCTCCCAGTCTCATCTCCTTCTCTCACAGTCTCCTCTCCTTCTCTCACAGTCTCCTCTCCCAGTCTCCTCTCCCAGTCTCCTCTCCCAGTCTCCTCTCCCAGTCTCCTCTCCTTCTCTCCCAGTCTCTTCTCCTTCTCTCCCAGTCTCTTCTCCTTCTCTCCCAGTCTCTTCTCCTTCTCTCCCAGTCTCATCTCCTTCTCTCCCAGTCTCCTCTCCTTCTCTCCCAGTCTCCTCTCCCAGTCTCCTCTCCTTCTCTCCCAGTCTCCTCTCCCAGTCTCCTCTCCTTCTCTCCCAGTCTCCTCTCCTTCTCCCCAGTCTCTTCTCCTTCTCTCCCAGTCTCTTCTCCTTCTCTCCCAGTCTCTTCTTCTTCTCTCCCAGTCTCATCTCCTTCTCTCCCAGTCTCCTCTCCTTCTCTCCCAGTCTCCTCTCCCAGTCTCCTCTCCTTCTCTCCCAGTCTCCTCTCCCAGTCTCCTCTCCTTCTCTCCCAGTCTCCTCTCCTTCTCTCCCAGTCTCCTCTCCTTCTCTCCCAGTCTCCTCTCCTTCTCTCCCAGTCTCCTCTCCTTCTCTCCCAGTCTCTTCTCCTTCTCTCCCAGTCTCTTCTCCTTCTCTCCCAGTCTCCCTCTCCTTCTCTCCCAGTCTCTTCTCCTTCTCTCCCAGTCTCCTCTCCCAGTCTCTTCTCCTTCTCTCCCAGTCTCTTCTCCTTCTCTCCCAGTCTCCTCTCCCAGTCTCTTCTCCTTCTCTCCCAGTCTCTTCTCCTTCTCTCCCAGTCTCCTCTCCTTCTCTCCTAGTCTCCTCTCCCAGTCTCTTCTCCTTCTCTCCCAGTCTCTTCTCCTTCTCTCCCAGTCTCCTCTCCTTCTCTCCCAGTCTCTTCTCCTTCTCTCCCAGTCTCCTTCCCTTCTCTCCCAGTCTCCTCTCCTTCTCTCCCAGTCTCCTCTCCTTCTCTCCCAGTCTCTTCTCCTCCTCTCCCAGTCTCTTCTCCTTCTCTCCCAGTCTCTTCTCCTTCTCTCCCAGTCTCATCTCCTTCTCTCCCAGTCTCCTCTCCTTCTCTCCCAGTCTCCTCTCCCAGTCTCCTCTCCCAGTCTCCTCTCCTTCTCTCCCAGTCTCCTCTCCCAGTCTCCTCTCCTTCTCTCCCAGTCTCCTCTCCTTCTCTCCCAGTCTCCTCTCCTTCTCTCCCAGTCTCTTCTCCTTCTCTCCCAGTCTCTTCTCCATCTCTCCCAGTTTCCACTCCTTCTCTCACAGTCTCTTCTTCTTCTCTCCCAGTCTCCTCTCCTTCTCTCCCAGTCTCCTCTCCCAGTCTCTTCTCCTTCTCTCCCAGTCTCTTCTCCTTCTCTCCCAGTCTCTTCTCCTTCTCTCCCAGTCTCCTCTCCTCTCCCAGTCTCCTCTCCTTCTCTCCCAGTCTCCTCTCCCAGTCTCTTCTCCTTCTCTCCCAGTCTCCTCTCCTTCTCTCCCAGTCTCTTCTCCTTCTCTCACAGTCTCTTCTCCTTCTCTCACAGTCTCTTCTCCTTCTCTCACAGTCTCCTCTCCTTCTCTCCCAGTCTCTTCTCCTTCTCTCCCAGTCTCTTCTTCTTCTCTCCCAGTCTCTTCTCCTTCTCTCCCAGTCTCTTCTCCTTCTCTCCCAGTCTCTTCTCCTTCTCTCCCAGTCTCCTCTCCTTCTCTCCCAGTCTCTTCTCCTTCTCTCCCAGTCTCTTCTCCTTCTCTCCCAGTCTCCTCTCCTTCTCTCCCAGTCTCTTCTCCTTCTCTCCCAGTCTCCTCTCCTTCTCTCCCAGTCTCTTCTCCTCTCCCAGTCTCTTCTCCTTCTCTCCCAGTCTCATCTCCTTCTCTCCCAGTCTCTTCTCCTTCTCTCCCAGTCTCTTCTCCTTCTCTCCCAGTCTCATCTCCTTCTCTCCCAGTCTCCTCTCCTTCTCTCCCAGTCTCCTCTCCCAGTCTCTTCTCCTTCTCTCCCAGTCTCTTCTCCTTCTCTCCCAGTCTCTTCTTCTCCTTCTCTCCCGGTCTCTTCTTCTCCTTCTCTCCCGGTCTCTTCTTCTCCTTCTCTCCCAGTCTCTTCTTCTCCTTCTCTCCCAGTCTCTTCTCCTTCTCTCCCAGTCTCATCTCCTTCTCTCCCAGTCTCCTCTCCTTCTCTCCCAGTCTCCTCTCCCAGTCTCTTCTCCTTCTCTCCCAGTCTCTTCTCCTTCTCTCCCAGTCTCTTCTTCTCCTTCTCTCCCGGTCTCTTCTTCTCCTTCTCTCCCGGTCTCTTCTTCTCCTTCTCTCCCGGTCTCTTCTTCTCCTTCTCTCCCAGTCTCTTCTCCTTCTCTCCCAGTCTCCTCTCCTTCTCTCCCAGTCTCCTCTCCTTCTCTCCCAGTCTCCTCTCCCAGTCTCCTCTCCCAGTCTCCTCTCCTTCTCTCCCAGTCTCTTCTCCTTCTCTCCCAGTCTCTTCTCCTTCTCTCCCAGTCTCCTCTCCCAGTCTCTTCTCCTTCTCTCCCAGTCTCCTCTCCTTCTCTCCCAGTCTCCTCTCCTTCTCTCCCAGTCTCTTCTCCTTCTCTCCCAGTCTCCTCTCCTTCTCTCCCAGTCTCTTCTCCTTCTCTCCCAGTCTCCTCTCCTTCTCTCCCAGTCTCCTCTCCTTCTCTCTCAGTCTCCTCTCCCAGTATATTCTGAGCACCTTGTCTCTCCTCTATAGATGGATCTCTATAATGACTCTCCTTGCCCCCCCCCCGGTCCCCTCCCCTGTGTTGGGCTGTGGGATTAGGGGGTGATGGTGATTGGTTTGCCCGGTTTCTGGGACCCCATTACCTCCCTCGGGCAGGTTGGGGGTTGGGTGTCGGAATTCTCATGAACGTTTCTCAGAATAAATTTTCAGCAATTTCCTAGAAGAAGTCCTGAAAGCTGACACTGCGGAGGTCTGTAGTGACGGTTCCCGTATACAGGGGCTCCTCTCCCCCCCCCCCGTATACAGGGGCTCCTCTCCCCCATATACAGGGGCTCCTCTCCCCCGTATACAGGGGCTCCTCTCCCCCATATACAGGGGCTCCTCTCCCCCATATACAGGGGCTCCTCTCCCCCCCCGTATACAGGGGCTCCTCTCTTCCCCCCCCCCCGTATACAGGGGCTACTCTCTCCCCCCCCCCGTATACAGGGGCTACTCTCTCCCCCCCCGTATACAGGGGCTCCTCTCCCCCCCACCCTGTATACAGGGGCTCCTCTCCCCCCCCCCCGTATACAGGGGCTCCTCTCCCCCATATACAGGGGCTCCTCTCCCCCGTATACAGGGGCTCCTCTCCCCCATATACAGGGGCTCCTCTCCCCCATATACAGGGGCTCCTCTCCCCCCCCCCGTATACAGGGGCTCCTCTCCCCCCCCCGTATACAGGGGCTCCTCTCCCCCCCCCGTATACAGGGGCTCCTCTCCCCCATATACAGGGGCTCCTCCCCCCCCCCCCCCCGTATACAGGGGCTCCTCTCCCCCATATACAGGGGCTCCTCTCCCCCCCCCCCCGTATACAGGGGCTCCTCCCCCCCCCCGTATACAGGGGCTCCCCCCTCCCTCCCCGTATACAGGGGTTCATCTCCCCCCCCAGTATACAGGGGCTCCTCTCCCCCTCCCCGTATACAGGGGCTCCCCCCCATATACAGGGGCTCCTCTCCCCCCCGTATACAGGGGCTCCTCTCCCCCATATACAGGGGCTCCTCTCCCCCCCCCCGTATACAGGGGCTCCTCTCCCCCCCCCCCCCCTATACAGGGGCTCCCCCCTCCCTCCCCGTATACAGGGGTTCATCTCCCCCCCCCGTATACATTGGCTCCTCTCCCCCCCCGTATACAGGGGCTCCCCCCTCCCTCCCCGTATACAGGGGTTCATCTCCCCCCCCCGTATACAGGGGCTCCTCTCCCCCTCCCCGTATACAGGGGCTCCCCCCCGTATACAGGGGCTCCCCCCTCCCTCCCCGTATACAGGGGTTCATCTCCCCCCACCGTATACAGGGGCTCCTCTCCCCCCTCCGTATACAGGGGCTCCCCCCCGTATACAGGGGCTCCTCTCCCCCCCCCCGTATACAGGGGCTCCTCTCCCCCCCGTATACAGGGGCTCCTCCCCCCCCATATACAGGGGCTCCTCTTCTCCCCCATATACAGGGGCTCCTCTCCCCCCCCATATACAGGGGCTCCTCTCCCCCCTTTATACAGGGGCTCCCCCCCCATATACAGGGGCTCCCCCCCCATATACAGGGGCTCCTCTCCCCCCTTTATACAGGGGCTCCCCCATATACAGGGGCTCCCCCCCCCATATACAGGGGCTCCTCTCCCCCCCCCCCCCCCCGTATACAGGGGCTCCTCTCCTCCCCCCCGTATACATGGGCTCCTCTCCCCCCCCGTATACAGGGGCTCCTCTCCCCCCCCCCCCGTATACCTGGGCTCCTCTCCCCCCCCCCCGTATACAGGGGCCCCCCCTCCCTCCCCCCCATCTCTGGGGTTCTCAGACCACACACAGATGGGGTGCCCAGTCCCTCAGTGTATGGAAGGAGGCGGGACCCACAATGTCACACCTACCTCTTCAGTAAAGGATCATGACCTTCACAGGTGTAGCGGCTCCTCTCCTGCACTGACACGGCTTCCTCTGATTTCACCGCACACTGCGAGCTTCTTGTAACGTGCATCAGAAGCTGCAGCAAGTCAGATAGAGCCCTGCCTCATTTCCTGGCTGGTGGACGGCCGGCATCATCTAGCCCTTTCCTCCATAGCCTGTCCATGACCTGCCCCTTTTATGCATTGGATTTCAGTTCCTGCAATCATGGAGGCTCAGCATCACATGTGGGCGTTACCTATGCAAATACAGTCTGTCTAGGAACGCCCACTCCTCCAGACACCCACCTATCAATGCTCTGTAATAATTGCCTAAAGTGCCAGCTGATCCCTCTGCTCCTCCCACAATCCACTGAAAGAAATAGGGTGGGGCTTCAGGTATAAGATGACAGCTGAGCCCTCTGCTCCTCCCACAATCCGCTGAAAGAAATAGGGTGGGGCTTCAGGTATAAGAAGACAGCTGATCCCTCTGCTCCTCCCACAATCCGCTGAAAGAAATAGGGTGGGGCTTCAGATATAAGAAGACAGCTGATCCATCTGCTCCTCCCACAATGCACTGGAAACAAAGGGTGTGGCTTCAGGTATAAGATGACAGCTGAGCCCTCTGCTCCTCCCACAATCCACTGAAAGAAATAGGGTGTGGCTTCAGGTATAAGAAGACAGCTGATCCATCTGCTCCTCCCACAATCCACTGAAAGAAATAGGGTGGGGCTTCAGGTATAAGAAGACAGCTGATCCATCTGCTCCTCCCACAATGCACTGGAAACAAAGGGTGTGGCTTCAGGTATAAGATGACAGCTGAGCCCTCTGCTCCTCCCACAATGCACTGAAAAAAAGGGTGGGGCTTTAGGTATAAAATTACAGCTGCGCCCTCAAAGAAAAGAAGGTGGGGCTTCAAGTATAAAAGTCAGTTCAGCCTTCTGTCCCTCCCACAATGCACTGGGGAAAAAGGCGGAGCTTTAGGTGTAGAGTCATCTGTTCTTATGTTGTTTTTTCCCAATATTGGAGGTGTGACTCCTCTCAGGGACCTCACTGTCTTTGGCTCCGCCCCTAATTTTCAGCATCACATGTGGGCGTTACCTATGCAAATACAGTCTGCATAGGAACGCCCACTTCTCCAGACTGTCATCCATCCATCAAGGCATTTTGTTATTTGCCTAACTCCTCCCACTGCATGCATCAGAAATGAGGGGTACTGGGATGTTTTCAGGAAGCTCCCTGCTGGCCCCTCCCACCAGCCATGATCTCCCTACATTGCATAGAGAAGAACAGAGACCCGGTGATGACAAAGAATAATGAAAATGGAAAGATTTTATTATAAAAATGCGATTGTCATGTTGATGGGGGGAGGGGGGAGATTCTGAACTTGCATGGACTCCCTTCATCCTCCGGCTCTGTATTCCTTCTCTGTAGAGGAGGATAGAGATCTGTCTGAGAATTCGCTGGACAGACGTTTGTTATGTCTGCTGACCAATGGGAGCCGCGTCTTCCCAGACTCAGTCCTCCATAGACACAGATCCGTCTGTGTGGATTGCAGGAAATGTCTGGCCGGGAGATGGAATCTCCAATTAATGAGCCGATTCTTTACCGCCGTCCTGGAAAAAATAAATAAACCCCAACGTTGGCTGGTTAAAGCAGAACTCCGGACACAAACATTCCCGGCACTTATGGGATGGGGGAGGGGGGGGGCGATTGGGCAGCTCAAAAGCCACAAATAATGTAAAATGAACAAAATTATAAACACAACACTTTTGTTTTTTGCCCCCTTTTTTCATGTAAATGTAAAAAAATAAAAAATGGCGCCTCCCTGTGATGTGTAGAACATTAATAGAAATAGAATATAAAGATGCGGCTGCCTTAAATTTTTGGATAACCAAAAAATAAATAAAAGTAAATGTGAGGCGCCGATATAAAAAAGTGCCAAGTGGTAGACAAATACGGGGTTAATAAATAAAGTGATCGGTATTAAGAATGAATACAAATAATCATAAAGTGCAAAAATATCATCCAATTATAAAAATACATCCAGTCCATAAATTCATAAAGTGCAACAGTAATTATTCTGTGCAAAAAACTCCACCACAAAAAGGGACAAAAGCTGCTGAGCAAATCTTCTTAATTTATAAAAAGTGCTTTAAATGTTCCTTCACCCGTTAATGTGGGGGTCACCAGAAATCAAAGGGCCTCCAGGACCCCAGCTTGCTCTATATTTTGTAGATAGATGGTCTCCTTGTATATATAGTAGATAGATGGTCTCCTTGGATATATAGTAGATAGATGGCCTCCTTGGATATATAATAGATAGATGATCTCCTTGGATATATAGTATATAGATGGTCTCCTTGGATATATAGTAGATAGATGGTCTCCTTGGATATATAATAGATAGATGGTCTCCTTGGATATATAGTAGATAGATGGTCTTCTTGGATATATAGTATATAGATGGTCTCCTTGGATATATAATAGATAGATGGTCTCCTTGGATATATAGTAGATAGATGGTCTTCTTGGATATATAGTAGATAGATGGTCTTCTTGGATATATAGTAGATAGATGGTCTTCTTGGATATATAGTAGATAGATGATTTCCTTGGATATATAGTAGATAGATGGTCTCCTTGTATATATAGTAGATAGATGGTCTCCTTGGATATATAGTAGATAGATGGTCTCCTTGTATATATAGTATATAGATGGTCTTCTTGGATATATAGTAGATAGATGGTCTTCTTGGATATATAGTAGATAGATGGTCTTCTTGGATATATAGTAGATAGATGGTCTTCTTGGATATATAGTAGATAGATGATTTCCTTGGATATATAGTAGATAGATGGTCTCCTTGTATATATAGTAGATAGATGGTCTCCTTGGATATATAGTAGATAGATGGTCTCCTTGTATATATAGTATATAGATGGTCTTCTTGGATATATAGTAGATAGATGGTCTCCTTGGATATATAGTAGATAGATGGCCTCCTTGGATATATAATAGATAGATGATCTCCTTGGATATATAGTATATAGATGGTCTCCTTGGATATATAGTAGATAGATGGTCTCCTTGGATATATAATAGATAGATGGTCTCCTTGGATATATAGTATATAGATGGTCTCCTTGGATATATAGTAGATAGATGGTCTCCTTGTATATATAGTATATAGATGGTCTTCTTGGATATATAGTAGATAGATGGTCTCCTTGGATATATAGTAGATAGATGGTCTCCTTGGATATATAGTAGATAGATGGTCTCCTTGGATATATAGTAGATAGATGGTCTCCCTGTGTTCACAAGGGATTGCTATGCACTTATCCCCTCAATCAGGATATTGTTGCCGTTTCCCAAGAAAATTAAAAAAACAATAGGATTGCACAATAACGTTTTTAAAAGGTTTATTATACACAATAATGAAGAATGGTACATCCAAATAGCGGAGAGCAGAGTAATGTGTGAACGTTGTTCGGTAACAGCGTGCCTTCCACAATGCATTCCGACAGTGGGCAGAAATGACGAACCGGAAGTGATCACCGAACCAACCTCAGTGGATTACGTGATAACGCGTCATCAGGAAGTTGGTCGTCTGCCATTTTTCTGTTTCCTAAATAACCTAAGGTTAATAGTAATTGGTGGATAGTGGCCAATAGAGTAATACACCTTTTAAAGGTGGAGGAGACCAAGAAGACCATCTATCTACTATATATCCAAGGAGACCATCTATCTACTATATATACAAGGAAACCATCTATCTACTATATATATCCAAGGAGACCATCTATCTACTATATATCCAAGGTGACCATCTATCTACTATATATCCAAGGAGAGCATCTACTGTATCTACTATATATCCAAGGAGACCATCTATCTACTATATATCCAAGGAGACCATCTATCTACTATATATCCAAGGAGACCATCTATCTACTATATATACAAGGAGACCATCTATCTACTATATATCCAAGGTGACCATCTATCTACTATATATCCAAGGAGGCCATCTATCTACTATATATCCAAGGTGACCATCTATCTACTATATATCCAAGGAGACCATCTATCTACTATATATCCAAGGAGGCCATCTATCTACTATATATACAAGGAGACCATCTATCTACTATATATACAAGGAGACCATCTATCTACTATATATCCAAGGAGACCATCTATCTACTATATATCCAAGGAGACCATCTATCTACTATATATCCAAGGAGACCATCTATCTATTATATATCCAAGGAGACCATCTATCTACTATATATCCAAGGAGACCATCTATCTACTATATATCCAAGGAGACCATCTATCTACTATATATCCAAGGAGACCATCTATCTACTATATATCCAAGGAGACCATCTATCTACTATATATCCAAGGAGACCATCTATCTATTATATATCCAAGGAGACCATCTATCTACTATATATCCAAGGAGGCCATCTATCTACTATATATCCAAGGAGACCATCTATCTACTATATATCCAAGGAGACCATCTATCTACTATATATCCAAGGAGATCATCTATCTACTATCTATCCAAGCAGACCATCTATCTACTATATATCCAAGGAGACCATCTATCTACTATCTATCCAAGCATACCATCTATCTACTATATATCCAAGCAGACCATCTATCTACTATATATACAAGGAGACCATCTATATACTATATATCCAAGGAGACCATCTACTGTATCTACTATATATCCAAGGTGACCATCTATCTACTATATATCCAAGGAGACCATCTACTGTATCTACTATATATCCAAGGAGACCATTTTTCTACTATATATCCAAGGAGACCATCTATCTACTATATATCCAAGGAGACCATCTATCTATTATATATCCAAGGAGATCATCTATCTACTATATATCCAAGGAGGCCATCTATCTACTATATATCCAAGGAGACCATCTATCTACTATATATCCAAGGAGACCATCTATCTACTATATATCCAAGGAGATCATCTATCTACTATCTATCCAAGCAGACCATCTATCTACTATATATCCAAGGAGACCATCTATCTACTATATATACAAGGAGACCATCTATATACTATATATCCAAGGAGACCATCTACTGTATCTACTATATATCCAAGGTGACCATCTATCTACTATATATCCAAGGAGACCATCTACTGTATCTACTATATATCCAAGGAGACCATCTATCTACTATATATCCAAGGAGACCATCTATCTACTATATATCCAAGGAGACCACCTATCTACCAAATATAAAGCAAGCTGGGTCCTGGAGGCCCTTATATCTGGTGAGTTACCCTCCACATTAACGGGTGAAGGAACATTTCTCAATTAAGATGATTTGCTCAGCACCTTTTGTCACTTTTTGTGGTGGAGTTTTTTGCACAGAAAATGACTGTTGCACTTTATGAATTTATGGACTGGATGTATTTTCATATCTAGTTTTTTAATTGGATGACAGGGTATTAACCCCTCTCCACAGTTAGACATCAGGGGGCTAAAAAACAACCCCTGATGACTCATTAAAGAGAACCTGTAAAAAATAAAGTTTAGTGTAAATAAAAAGATAAAGTTACAGCGAAGCAGTTAAAGTAGAACTAAAGGCATCCCTTTGGATAAAGAAAGGGAGGGTTATGACCCCTGAAAGTTTTTACAGGTCCCCTCCTCCCTGCATTGCCAGTCTGTGCTGGATGGATAAAGCCAGTAAAACATTCACATATCCAGACGTCATCTCTAAGGAAGCGTCTAAATTCCAGCAACTCAATCTGCTCCTTCTATTAGCTAAAATGAATGTGGAACTAAAGCCAAAACCTTTTTTTTTTGTTTTGAATAGAGTAAGGGGGGGGGGGGTTATAACCACTATTTTTTATTTTTTTGCCATCTGTGTCCCATAGGGAAGATTTACCTTAATTTTCTGTCCCATAGCCAAAACAGGTGAGAAGAAATCCCTCCAAATTAAAGGACACACCAGTTTGGGTACATCCCCACCCACCATAGCATACAGCAGCAGCCCTGAAGAAGGGGGAGTCTCTGTTCCCCCAAAACGCGTTGGTTTTATCATGCTTTGCCACTTTCAGTAAAACTGATATTTATTCACCTCTGCTTTACTTCCAATTGGATATCGGGCGCTCCTTTTACTGTCCCTCAAAAGTCTATGTGGAAACAACCTTAAAGCCGTACCCAGAGGTAGGAGCCCAAGTCCCTCAAAAGGGCTCACCGCCACCTTTCTGCCAAGTTGGGTCGGATCCATCAGGAGACAACTCTCCCAACACGCCCCCACCATCACCCACTCACAGACCCCCAACCAAGTGAGTCAATCCAGCGCGGTCTCCCGCCTTACTAGATAAATAAGTCAAAGTGTCCAAATCCGGATGATGAAATCCATATAGAAAAGAAAATTCTGTGATCCAAAATGGAAAGAAGGGAAAAATACCACCAGGGATCCAATTACCAAATGAAGAACCTTGGGAGCGCTTACCAGAAAAAATAGACTCTAATACCAATGGCATGGAGTCGCATGAGCATAGGGTTTAGAGACTTGCTGAAGCAGTCCTTGATGTATGGTCCCTCTTACGCTGGCTTGGAGCGTTTTTTCATGTTTTTTTGCAGAAACGCACAACATTTTTGTAGCAATTTTGCAGAAACATGGGTTCCTATGGAACACGATCACATCAATGCCTTTATAGTGCCTCTGCGTTTTTGGAAAGGGTCAGGGAACGCAAAACGGTGGGTTTTTTTTGCATTTTTGGTTTATTAGACTTCAGCGGAGAAGTTGCTAAAAGCATATAGTGCGTATTTACAGCGCTTTTATACCACAGTTTTGCTGCGATTTGCATTTTTTTCATCTGAACAACAACAAATTTGCCCAAAAAAAGCATAAAAAAATCGAAATCGCTGTAAAATTGTGGTAAAAACTGCAAAAAGCACTGCAGAAATGCTCAAATGCAAACCTTTGACTGCATTCACACCTACAGTATCTGACAAAAGTAAGTACACCCCTCACATAAATATTTTATTCTATCTTTTCATGTGACAACACTGAAGAAATGAGACTTTGCTACAATGTAAAGTAGTGAGTGTACAGCTTGTATAACAGTGTAAATTTACTGTCCCCTCAAAATAACTCAACACACAGCCATTAATGTCTAAACCGCTGGCAACAAAAGTCAGTACACCCCTAAGTAACAACACACAGCCATTAATGAAAATAAAAAGTTGTGAGTATTTGACCTCACGTGACCGCGCCTGGGATTCTAGTGAAAGGAAGTTATAATAAATTCAATTGTGAGTACACCCCTAAGTGACAATGTCCAAATTGGGCCCAATTAGCCATTTTCCCTCCCCGGTGTCATGTGACTCGTTAGTGTTACAAGGTCTCAGGTATGAATGGGGAGCAGGTGTGGTAAATTTAGTGTTATCGCTCTCACTCTCTCATACTGGTCACTGGAAGTTCAACATGGCACCTCATGGCAAAGAACTCTGTGAGGATCTGAAAAAAGAATTGCTGCTCTACATAAAGATGGCCTAGGCTATAAGAAGATTGCCAAGACTCTGAAACTGAGCTGCAACATGGTGGCCAAGACCATACAGCGGTTTAACAGGACAGGTTCCACTCAGAACAGGCCTCACCATGGTCCACCAAAGAAGTTGAGTGCCGTGCTCAGCGTCATATCCAGAGGTTGTCTTTGGGAAATAGACGTATGAGCGCTGCCAGCATTGCTGCAGAGGCTGAAGGGGTGGGGGAGGGGTCAGCCTGTCAGTGCTCAGACCATACGCCGCACACTGCATCAAATTGGTCTGCATGGCTGTCATCCCAGAAGGAAGCCTCTTCTAAAGATGATGGACAAGAAAGCCCGCAAACAGTTTGCTGAAGACAAGCAGACTAAGGACTTGGATTACTGGAACCATCTCCTGTGCTCTGATGAGACCAAGATAAACTTATTTGGTGTCAGATGGTGTCAGGCGTGTGTGGGGGCAACCAGGTGAGGAGTACAAAGACAAGTGTGTCTTCCTACAGTCAAGCATGGTGGTGGGGGTGTCATGGTCTGGGGCTGCATGAGTGCTGCCGGCACTGGGAAGCTACAGTTCATTGAGGGAACCATGAATGCCAACATGTACTGTGACATACTGAAGCAGAGCATGATCCCCTCCCTTCAGAGACTGGGGGGCAGGGCAATATTCCAACATAACGACCCCAAACACCTCCAAGACGACCACTGCCTTGCTAAAGAAGCTGAGGGTAAAGGTGATGGACTGGCCAAGCGTCTCCAGACCTAAACCCTATTGAGCATCTGTGGGGATCCTCAAATGAAAGGTGGAGGAGCGCAAGGTCTCTAACATCCACCAGCTCTGTGATGTCATCATGGAGGAGGGGAAGAGGACTGCAGTGACAACCTGTGAAGCTCTGGTGAACTCCATGCCCAAGAGGGTTAAGGCAGTGCTGGAAAATAATGGTGGCCACACAAAATATTGACCCTTTGGGCCCAATTTGGACATTGTCACTTAGGGGTGTACTGACTTTTGTTGCCAGCGGTTTAGACATTAATGGCTGTGTCCTATCTTACATCATCAAATACAAATTATATATAATTCATATAAATATTATATATAATTTGTATTTGATGATGTAAGATAGGACACCATAATATTTTTGAGCGCTGTCTCCCTTTCCTCACTCACTAAGCACACAACCCCTTGTTGTTTTGACTAGCGGCTCAAGAAAAATGAATTATTTATTTATTTATTATAGTTGCACAGATACGCAACATTTCATTCACAATTGAATTTATTATAACTTCCTTTTCACTAGAATCCTAGGCACGGTCACGTGAGGTCAAATACTCACAACTTTTTAATTTCATTAATGGCTGTGTGTCGTCACTTAGGGGTGTACTGACTTTTGTTGCCAGCGGTTTAGACATTAATGGCTGTGTGTTGAGTTATTTTGAGGGGACAGTAAATTTACACTGTTATACAAGCTGTACACTCACTACTTTACATTGTAGCAAAGTCTCATTTCTTCAGTGTTGTCACATGAAAAGATAGAATAAAATATTTATGTGAGGGGTGTACTTACTTTTGTCAGATGCTGTATGTATGTTGCTTTGGAGCATTTCTGTAGTGCTTTTTGCTGTTCTTTCCACGGTTTTTGTACCACGATTTTACCGCAATTTGCCTTTTGCGTTTTTTTGGTGGGAAATTTGTTGCAAAGTTGCAAAATTGCGGTAAAAATGCAATACTTGCGTTTTGGATGGAGGTCTATTGAAGTTTATTACATGCAAGATGCTGCATTTTGCAAGAAAAAAAAGTCGCCGACCCTTTCCAAAAACGCAGAAACACAAAAATGCATGGATGTGAACGCGTTCCTTAGGAACCCCATGTTAAAAAAATGAAACGTATTTCTGCAAAAAGAATGAAAAAACGCATTAGTGTGAATCCAGCCTTTGTGTGAAAAAAAATATAAATGTCATTTGGCTACAGTAATGCATGACCGTGCAATTACCAGTTAAAGTATCGCAGTGCTGAATAGCAAAAAATGGCCTAAATATGAAGGGGGGTAAATCTTTTGTGGGTGAAGTGGTTAAAGTTGTTTTATTTTTATTTTTCTTCTTGGTGTTGCAGGTTGAGGTTCTGCTGGAGCTGTGCAGAGAGGTCCGATCCAACAGCCCTTCCCCCATACAGCGACCCCCCAGCAGCTGCTCCATCCTGGCCGACCCCCCGGTGATCAAGGAGATGGTGACGCAGGAGATTCGGATGTTACTGCAGAGTGTGAGGAGCAAAGCGCGACGCCAGGGCCTGTGAGTCTCACCTCCCCCCCCTGCTATTTGTATTACAGGTAACTCGGTGTCCGGTCCTTTCAGACAATCGATCAGATCGCATCCACCTGCCAGCTTTTAACCATTTAAGGACCTGGCCTATTTATGAAGATTACTTAGAACCCCAAACATTATATATATATATTTTCTTTTTTTTAAGCAAAGACTCTGGAGAATAAAATGGCGATCGTTGCAATATTTTATGTCTCACTGTATTTGTGCAGAAGTCTTTCAAATGCAGTTTTTTGGGAAAAAATACACAATAAAGTAAACAGTAAAGTTAGCCCAATTTTTTTTTTGTATATTGTGAAAGATGACGTCACGCCGAGTAAATAGATACCCAACATGTTATGGTTTAAAATTGCGCACACCCGCGGAATAGGGACAAAGTACGGTACCTAAAATTTTCCATAGGCGACGCTTTAACAATTTTTAACATTTACCAGTTTAGAGGTACAGAGGAGGTATTTTTCTAGAATTATTGCTCTCGCTTTGCCAATCGCAGCGATACCTCACATGGAACACTGTTATCATTTGCAGGCGCAACTTACGTATGCGTTTTCTTTTGTGCGTAAGCTCACAGGGACAGAGGAGCTTTAAAATTTTCTTTTTTTTTTCCTATTTATTTTATTTCATTTTTTATTTTAAAACTTTTTAAAAAATAAAATAAAAATCTGATTACTTTTATTGCTGTCACATGGAATATAAACATCCCCTGTGACAGTAATGGCCAGTGACAGGTACTCTTTATGGAGGGATCGGGAGTCTAAAAGACACCAAACCCCTCCCCTACACTTCAAAGTATTCAAAATGCCAAAATCATTTTTAATTACTGACAGTTTTTTAAATCGACACCATTGGCCACCAATGATGGGACACTATTCCTTCCACTGACACCAATGGTGGGGCACTATTCCTCCCACTGACACCAATGATGGGACACTATTGATCTTTTATTGAAAAGAATCAAGCAACATATTTTATACAAAAGTAAAAAACATAACTATAGTACAATATTCCAACAGAAAACAAAGGAATACACATCCATGTGCAGAAAATATACAATATATACATAATCCACTTCCAACATTTTTAGAAAACTATTTACATAAAGCAGCAGAGAGGGCCTAAGAGGCACAACCCATCACCTATGTATGCAGCCATTTATCAAAAACTGAGCATTAAGAAAAAATCTAGGGTGATAAGAGACAGAAAGCCACACCCGGGAAAGAGACTCCTGGCAGTCAGGGAGGCTTGAAACCCCTCCACGCCTTCAGCCAAGCCCTCTGACCCCACTTGTCTCTCTCAAGCGCCCGAATCTTCCCCACCTCATGCAGAATGTCACACACCACCACCTGAACAGGAAGGATTTTACGCCGAAGGGTGACCTGACACCGTGCGTTCCAGGTGTAATAACGGACTACTAAACTAACTAAAAAAAGTGTATCCAAACAAAAGCCCCCACCAGTATTGAATGCTCCGTACACCCACTCAGCATAACCCAGCCTGGAGAGGAAAGGAACACCGAGGGCCCGCCCAACCTGTTTGTATACCTCTATGTTAAAAGGGCAACGAAGCAAAAAATGGTCCATAGTCTCCTCCTCACCTGTACATTCCTCCCGAGGACAACCACGATCCATCCCACTGCGGAATTTCAAATTGCCCCGAACATAGAGCCTCCCGTGGAAGCACAACCAGGCCAGATCCCTGAATTTAAGGGGGACTCTAGCCAAATTAATCAGTCTTAACCCTTCCCTCAAAATTGGGCCTGGGCAATCCCTTAAGGCCAGTGGGTCATGAAAGACTTCGCTCAAGACTCGGCTCATAAGGACTTTCCTCGGAGCGGATCTGAGATCTTCAGCCGACAGTCGCCACTGCCGCAGTAACTTCAGACACGGAGCGACATAGGCTGGGAGCTGACCACGATGACCCCTGAGATTCTTCACTTGGCCACCTTCTTCCCAAAGTCGCAGAAAAGGCCTAAACCAAGATCTAAACATGCCTGCCCATCCAGGAGGTTCCACTGTAAGCATACTACCAATGTTAAACTTGAGAAATAGCAGTGAAAAGAAAAGAACGGGGTTGACCATACCTAAGCCACCCTCCCTCCTGGATAGATAGGTGACATTCCTCTTGATGGGGTTCAGTCTGTTCCCCCACAGCATCTGGAAGAACACACTATAGATCCTAGCATAGAGAGACACTGGCAAGATGCAGACAGGGCTGACATACAAGAAGATCGGTATCAGGTAAGTCTTAATCAGATCAACCCTTTCCCTCAGAGATAACTTCCATCTCTTCCAGTTGACCACCTTAGTATTGGCAACTTCCAGCCTGCCTTCCCAGTTTTTGAGGCCATAATCGCCAGGTCCAAATTCAATGCCTAATATCTTAATATTTTCCTGGGGCACTGGAAAGGTGTCCGGGAGATCAAACCCCTCACCTTCCTTTCCCATCCAAAAAACTTCACTCTTTTCCTGATTGATCTTGGAGCCTGATGCTTCAGAGTACCGTGATGTCAGAGAGACCACCTCCTCCGCTTCATCTGTCCCAGTGACAATCACTGACACATCATCCGCATAGGCAACAACCCTCAAAGGCGGCTCACCAGGGATTCCCACTGGTACCCCACACAACATGCCGCTCTCTAGCCTCCTGATGAAGGGGTCGATTGCAAACACATAGAGCAGGGGACTCAGGGGACAACCCTGGCGCACCCCAGAACCAACCTCAAAGGACTGTCCAACCCAACCATTAACAAGAGGGAAGCTTTCTGCCCCCTTATACAAGACTTTTAACCAATCGACAAAACCACCCGGCAGACCATACTTACTAAAGAGCAACCACAGGTACTCATGGTTGACACGATCGAAAGCCTTTGCCTGATCCAATGCCAGTAAATACTTTCCCCAGCCTGCAGCCCTGCACTGCTCCAAGGCCTCCCGGACAGCTAAAACCGCTGTGAAGGTGCTCCTACCCTGGATCGAACAGTGCTGATGGCGAGAAAGCAAAGACTCTGCTACTGCCGATAGGCGCCAGAAAAGTATCTTCGCCAGCACCTTTCTATCGACATTGAGAAGGCTGATGGGGCGCCAATTCTCAATCATCGAAGGATCTTTACCTTTTGAAAGAAGAATCACAGCTGAGAGTCTCATGGAAGGGGGAAGCACCCCCTCAGCAAGACAACTGTTAAAAATCTCTACCAAATGTGGGGCCAGAATAGACTTAAAGGCTTTGTAAAACTCAGCCGTCAGACCATCCGGTCCAGGTGACTTTTTGATGGCAAGCTGTTCAATTGCCCTCGTCACCTCTTCAACTGTGATCTCTTCTGTCAAATTCATCAAGAGGACATCTCCACAATTTAGACCTGGAGTAGAGTCCAAAAAGCTTTCCATCTTGTCTCGGTCAAGCTCTTTCCTCCCAAGAAGTTCAGCATAAAAAGACCTCACGACCTCCAGGATCCCTGACCTGGACTTTGTCAAGGAACCTGTACTATCCTTAAGGCCAACGACCATCTTAACAGCTACACCCTGTTTGCAGTTCTGGTAAGGGTCAGGCGAGTGGTATTTCCCATAGTCCCTCTCCAGAACCAAAGAGGTATGCCGGTCATATTGACACTTCCTGAGGAGGATTTTCACTTCAGAGATTGCCCCAGGATCTCCTCCTCTTGAGACAAGAATATCCAGCTTCCTCCGCAAACGTTGGTAGGTCATGTATCTATTAAACTGTTTTTTATTGGCTAGGCCCCTGAAGAATCCAGCAATCCTCTTTTTGGTCAGCTCCCACCACTCAGCCTTGCTGCTACAAAAGTCCAGGATGGTCACCTGTGCCTGAAAGAATTCCTCAAAGGATTGTCTAACATGTTCTTCCTCAAGGAGAGTCGAATTTAATCTCCAGATGCCTTTGCCCCTCTGAGGGAAGTCTGAAGCATTCAAGACCACAGATAGCATACAGTGATCAGAGAACTCCACTGCCTGCACCACTGGGGGTGAGAAAGCAGAGGCCTCCTTCAAAAAAAACCTATCTATTCTACTCTGACTATTACCTCGATGAAATGTGAACCCTGTGTCATCCGGAAGGTGCTTAATGTGCACATCCACAAGACCAGCATCCCTAACCATACTATTTAAAAAAACGCTATCATATCCCAGCCTGTCATTGAAGTCCTTCCTGTCCTTGGGCCTAGTCACAGTATTAAAGTCGCCTCCAAAAACCACTTGCCGGGATGTAAAAAGAAATGGCTTGATCCTTGTAAAAAGGCATTTCCTGTCCCACTTTGTGTGTGGCCCATAAATATTAATTAGGCGCAGGTCCTGCCCTCCCACAAGAACGTCTAAGACCATACATCTCCCAATCTCCACCTCAATAACCCGCCGGACAGTTACCATGCCGGTTTTAAACAACACCGCCACCCCGCCGTAAGGCTCGGCCGCAAGAGACCAGTAAGATGGACCATACCTCCACTCTCTCTTGGCCATATGAATATCTGCCAAGGAGGTGAGCCTAGTCTCCTGCAAAAATAAAATTTCAGCATCTAATTGGCTGAACAAAAAGAAGGCCATAGAACGAGCTCTTACCGACTTAATGCTGGCAACATTTATTGTCACCACTTTTAACGGAGGGGGAACCGCCATTTGGGTTATTGGGTGGATTGCTTCTTAGCTCCCCTCTGCTGCTCATCACCAGAAGCCTCTCTCTTTCTTGAGGCCTCCTCCAATTCCATTTCTGAATCAGAATTTTGCTCAGAAGAAGCTCCAGATGTGGAGATATCCCATGCAGAAGCCCTAGAACGGTTGGGGACAGACACTGGGGCATCCTGTCCCTGTCCCGTCCTCACCGCCTGTCTCTTTCGCCTCACAACCCTCCTTCTCTCCTCCAGGTACTGCAGGTCAGATTCAGAGATGTTATCTCTTGTTTTCTTCTTTTTTGAAGTCTTCACAGAAGACTTCTTTACAGAGGAAACCGCAGCACCCTTTTTGGTACCCTCTACCACTCCTGGTGGGGGGGGACCTTCCCTTAAGTCAGACCTAGGAGGGGATGACTCATGGGGCAAGACTGACTCGGGGGGCACAGACTTAGAAGGTTCTGACACAAGAGGAGCGGGTACAGTAGGCTGGGGGGACACAGAGACAGTCACAGAAGGAATACCTACAGACACAGGAGGGTTGGCCACAGACACTGGGGAGGGATCCTGAACAGGACCTGGGGGGTCAGTCACCGCTGAGGAGGATGGTACACCAGGGGCCTCATCCTCCATCCCGTCCAGCCTCAACAGTTCATCTACTACCTCCTTCTCCATGTTGTGCCAGGCCTCCGGACATCGGCTGTAGGGGTGGCCAAGGCGCAGGCACAGGTTGCACCTTATCGCCTGGGTACAGTCCCTGGCCACATGACCCTGTCCCCGACATACTGAACATATTAAGGCTGAACAGGAGGAGCTAAAATGCCCCTTTTCTCCACAGCGGTGACATAGCTTTGGCTGACCAGGATAAAAAATAGTCATCCTATCCCTCCCTATGAAAGCCGAGGAGGGCAGGTGACGGACAACATTCCCATCCCTGGCCAACCTGACCGTTACTGACCAACCCCCGGTCCAGATGTCACGTTCATCAAGGATTTTTTCTAGCCTTGTCAAAACCTCACCATAGTTCCTTAACCAGACCTCTAGGTCCCGAGCAGGAACACTCTCATTATTGAGGATGATGGTTATTTTTTTAACCGTTGATCTCTGCGAAACAGCAACTGGTGCCAGATCTTCCCATTCGGGTCTTGACCTGCACCGAGCTTCATATCGTTCCCAGAACAGGTCAAGACCCTCCGGCCTGGTGAAGCTGATTGTGTACTCCCGGCTCCCAGCTACGTGTATTAGGGCATAAAGGTCATTCGCCCCAAAGCCCATCTCCAAAATCATATCCACCACCACACGCCGTGCTGGAGAGACTGCACCACCTTCCCATTTAAGTATAACGACATTACGTCTTGGACCCCCAGAAGAAGCCAGAGACCCAAGACCGGAACCAGGGGTGCTCAAAGTGGCAGTTTGTGGTGTAAATCTCTGCCTGGAAGCAGGGTTCCTCATTGGCTGCAGCCCTGGCTTAATAACATTACCAGGCGCAGAGCGTACCACCTGAGCAAAAGAGGGCTTATCAGGGCCAAGACCCCACACCGATGTAACTTTAGCTGGTACATTATTATTATTATCCTTATTATTAACTGCTTGTACTGAGCCAGCAGGATTGTCCATTAAACACACATTAGTATTATTATTAGGAACAGCTGTGCTGGAAGAAATGTCACAATCAGTATTCACTATCACAGTTTCTGCTGTAGTACCACAGGTGTCCTGATGCTGCAGTATAGAGACAGCAGCTGTGACTGGACAAACAGCCTTTGACTCAGCAAAAGGGGGGTTAACGGGTTGTTCTGGCTCTTGTAGTTCCTTTGCTGCAATGTCATTTTTTAAACGCAATTTTTCCTCAGTGGAAACATCAGCAGCTGAAGTATTGCTGGATATAATATTACCAGCCTGGGTGTCATTGGGCAAAACATCAGTATTAGCCAAGGTGTTAAATGGCACAAAAATAGTTTTATCAGTCACTTGGGACTTGCTAGGTTTTACCTTATCAGGCACATTGTCAGGAAAGTTCTCCTCACCAAACACCAGCTGATCCGCCCGTAATGGAGACTCCACTGCCTGGATCACTGTCAGCATGCCTCCTGAGCCCTGAGAAGGCAACGGGTTGCTTACCTCACCTTGGGGGGTCAGGGGGTCAGAACTGGGGGTCTCCTCGTCCACCTCCATCTTTGCCATCCTTGCAAATCTGCGGTCATTGCAAAACTTTTCCTTAAAGGGCCCCTCTTTACCTTCCATCATGGCCACAATGGTTTCCTGGTGTTGAACCCGGACCTTTGCCAACTGGATTTCCGGATCCATAGATCCACGGTTGCGGCTGTACAAACCTTCACGTTGCTTTCGCAGACGCTTCAACTCCGCTCTCAGTTTGTAGAGCTGGTCTCTCTCCCTATTCAGGACCTTGATCCCGGCCACCACTCGCTCCCGAATGGACTCGGTATCCTCATCCTCACCAGGGGCAGAGAGATCCCCAGCCATGGCTTGTCCAGGAGCAGGTATGTCATCCATCTGCCCAGGGGATGACTGAGAGCTTCCAGCAGGAGAGGCCCTGCTGGCCTGCATGGCCTCCCCAGATAGGGGCCAGCAGAGCTGGGAGAGATTTTACCAGACTCCCCTCTCAAACAGATCACCTGGAGCAGCTCCAGACACACAGCCAGAGAACCTTCCTGCAGCCACACCCGAAGCTGAATGATGGGAAACTACTCCTCCCACTGACAGCAATGATGGGACACTATTCCTCCCACTGACACCAATGATGGGACACTATTCCTCCCACTGACACCAATGATGGGACACTATTCCTTCCACTGACACCAATGATGGGACACTATTCCTCCACTGACACCAACGATGGGCCACCATTCCTCCCACTGACACCAATGATGGGGCACTATTCCTCCCACTGACACCAATGATGGGGCACTATTCCTCCCACTGATACCAATGATGGGACACTATTCCTCCTACTGACACCAATGATGGGACACTATTCCTCCCACTGACACCAATGATGGGACACTATTCCTCCCACTGACACCAATGATGGGACACTATTCCTCCCACTGACACCAATGATGGGACACTATTCCTCCCACTGACACCAATGATGGGACACTATTCCTCCCACTGACACCAATGATGGGACACTATTCCTCCCGCTGACACCAATGATGGGACACTATTCCTCCCACTGACACCAATGATGGGACACTATTCCTCCCACTGACACCAATGATGGGGCACTATTCCTCTCACTGATACCAATGATGGGGCACTATTCCTCCCACTGATACCAATGATGGGACACTATTCCTCCCACTGACACCAATGATGGGACACTATTCCTCCCACTGACACCAATGATGGGACACTATTCCTCCCACTGACACCAATGATGGGACACTATTCCTCCCACTGACACCAATGATGGGACACTATTCCTCCCACTGACACCAATGATGGGACACTATTCCTCCCACTGATACCAATGATGGGACACTATTCCTCCCACTGATACCAATGATGGGGCACTATTCCTCCCACTGACACCAATGATGGGACACTATTCCTCCCACTGACACCAATGATGGGACACTATTCCTCCCACTGACACCAATGATGGGACACTATTCCTCCCACTGACACCAATGATGGGACACTATTCCTCCCACTGACACCAATGATGGGACACTATTCCTCCCACTGATACCAATGATGGGGCACTATTCCTCCCACTGACACCAATGATGGGACACTATTCCTCCCACTGACACCAATGATGGGAAACTATTCCTCCCACTGACACCAATGATGGGACACTATTCCTCCACTGACACCAACGATGGGCCACCATTCCTCCCACTGACACCAATGATGGGGCACTATTCCTCCCACTGACACCAATGATGGGACACTATTCCTCCACTGACACCAACGATGGGCCACCATTCCTCCCACTGACACCAATGATGGGACACTATTCCTCCCACTGACACCAATGATGGGACACTATTCCTCCCACTAACACCAATGATGGGGCACTATTCCTCCCACTGACACCAATGATATTTGACAAATATTGACTGACAAATATTTATATTTATTTATTATTAGATGATGGTGTTTTCGCAGGGGTCCTGGATTTTGCCTATTTGGTGATGGTAAAATGACTGGGGTCCTAGTAGTTCCATGTTCGGTGATGGTGTTCTGACTGGGGTCCTGGTAGTTGCCTATTTGGTGATAGAGTTATGGCTGAGGCCCTGGATTTTTCCTGTTCGGTGATGGTGTTATGGCTGAGTACCTTGAGATAGTGATGGGATCTGCACTGTCCGTGCGTCACTTCGGGATCACCATTCCACAGATGGCCCGAATACAGCCTAGGCTTTCCCCCATCTGGATTGTTCTCTGATTAATCCCACCTGACCCGACCTATTCAGTATCTCCAAAACAACTGCATGTGTCCGAGGAGAATCTTCCGGAGAGGTTCTGTAAATGCTGCCCTTCTCCAATACAATGGGCCTCTAATTGGTGATTTCATAGCAACTGGGCTGCCTTGTGAGGCATGCAATGCAAGCCAGAGGGGGCCGCTTTGTTGGCAGAACAATAGGGTCATTACTGTGCGTCTCCCGCGGTGTCAGCCCATCCATCCCATGACTGTTTTACCCCCAGCACAGATAGAGGGGCACGTTCTATTGTCTCTGCTCTTGTAACTGGCTGATCCCTGGCCGGGTGACGCACTTCACCCAAATTCCTCACATCACACAGCTGGGGGCTGACACTTCCCTCCCGGTGATGGATCACTACCAGCTACTGATATATTTACATCAAACCAGAGTAAGGAGGAGAAATGTACAGAAGTGTGACAACGTTAAAAAAGACTTCCACCAAGATCTCCATGTTCCTATAATGAGACCTAACCTCCTAATCTTTGTAGAAATCGCCCAGGACTTTTTATATGGAAAATGTTCCGAGTCTCTCAGGAGCACAGACCTGGCCGGATGTAGGTTTCTGGTGCTCTGTGTCTGATACCTTGTAGAAGATAACGCTCTATTCTAACCGTTTTAAAAAGTTGAAGTAAACTAAACTGACCACATCTGCAGACAACGTGTTCCGATGGCCAGATTAGGCAAGCTATGTATGTGTATAGGCCATTCCGGACAGAACCCAGACAAGCATTTTTGGAGGAATGAAATGATTGGCTGTGATGGGCTATTGTCATTGTTTTCCCCAAGATAAGGGAGTTCTTGGGTTCTACTCCATTCCTCCTCTGTAGGCCAGAACATGCTCATTCCTGGGATGTCTCAACTCATTAGAATGGTCTTGAGTGTCTAGAAATCGAGGGACATGGCTGTCAACCACCTAAAGTCTGCAGGTACCAGAAACATGTAATAATAACTAATAAGCCACAACTGCAGACACTGATTGGCCTCCATCGGATATGGTTATTCCGAATTTTACAAATCCCATCAGACCCCCCCAACTCTCCACTGGGTTTCACTGAGCTGCTGTCAGTCATCCTGACACATAGACACCAAGAGACTGCGGCTCCTTCATTCCTTATACTGGTTATATAGTTCTCAACCAGGGTTCCTCCAGAGGGTGCTGGGGGTTGTGGCTGATTGACCTCCTATCAGAATGTACCTGCAAATTCCAAGTTCAATGGCATTTGGCAGATGTTATTAGCTGTCTGTAAGGGGAACATTCCACTGACCACCAATGTAAAGGACATTCTTCCCACTGACCACCAATGTAAGGAACATTCTTCCCACTGACCTCCAATGTAAGGAACATTCTTCCCACTGACCACCAATGTAAGGGACATTCTTCCCACTGACCACCAATGTAAGGGACATTCTTCCCACTGACCACCAATGTAAGGGACATTCTTCCCACTGACCACCAATGTAAGGGATATTCTTCCCACTGACCACCAATGTAAGGAACATTCTTCCCACTGACCACCAATGTAAGGGACATTCTTCCCACTGACCACCAATGTAAGGGACATTCTTCCCTCTGACCACCAACGTAAGGGACATTCTTCTCACTGACCACCAACGTAAGGGACATTCTTCCCACTGACCAGTGTGACCACCAATGTAAGAGACATTCTTCCCACTGGCCACCAATGTAAGGGACATTCTTCCCACTGGCCACTAATCTAATGGACATTCTTCTCACTGACCACCAATGTAAGGGACATTCTTCTCACTGACCACCAATGTAAGGGACATTCTTCCCACTGACCACCAATGTAAGGAACATTCTTCCCACTGACCACCAATCTAAGGGACATTCTTCCCACTGACCACCAATGTAAGGGACATACTTCCCAATTTTGTTTATTAAAAGTCTTGCAATCAATAAGCATAAAATCAATATACATAAATAAATATATACATATTTACATGAAAAGGGGAAAAAAAATACATAGCAAATTCTGCTCTCAAATAAAGACTGCCTTTACAGCAAAAACAAAACTCACATCATGAAACACATCAGTACCGGGAAAAATAATCTTAATAAGACTCACACCACCACACCAGACATCAAACCTGCGAGGTCAAGAAACAAAACCACTCCCATTATGCATGCAGCCCTTCTTCAAAAATGAAGATTTTAACCAACAAAAACTAAGGGCGTGAAAGAAATAGCATAGGAAAAAAGCTTTTCACCCAGAGATGGACAGTTCACCAAAAGCAGGTCTGATATTCCTCCATGCCCTTATCCAGACCGCTCGAGGCTCCCTGCCCTTCTCAAGACCCCAAATCTTCCCAACCTCACCCAGAATATCGTACACCACCACCTCGACAGGGAGGACTTTCTTCCGCAGGGTAATCTGGCACCGTGCATTCCACGTGAAGTAATGGACAACTATACTAACTAGAAAAAGTGTATCCAAATCAAAATCCCAGCAAGTCGGGAATGCCCCGTACACCCACTCCGCATAACTCATGCGATAGAGAAAGGGGATGCCTAGAGCCCTCCCCACCCTTTTATAAACCTCTATGTTAAAGGGACACTGGAGCAAAAAGTGGTCCATAGACTCCACTTTACCAACACACTCCGCTCTAGAACAGTCCCGATCATCTACAGGGCGATGCTTCAGGTTCCCTCTCATATAGAGCCTTCCATGGAAAGCGAGCCAGGCTTGATCCCTAAACTTCAAAGGGATTCTTCCTAAGTTAATTAAACTCAACCCCTCCCTCATTACGGGGCCTGGGCAATCCCTTAAGGTCAGTGACACACTGAAAGCAGAGCCCAAAATCCTATTCTCCAGAAGCTTTCTGGGGAGGGACTTGATATCCCCCACTGTCACCTGCCACTGCCTAAGTATTTTCAGACACGGGGCAACATAAGCCGGAAGCTTGCCATGTCAGACTCTCAGACTTTTCACTGGGCCGCCATCTTCCCAGCATCGCAGAAAAGGCCTAAACCAAGATTGAAAAATACCCACCCATCCCGGCGGGGTCTCTGCTAACATATTACCAAGATTATACTTTAAAAAGAGCAGAGAAAAGAAAACTATAGGGTTGACCATTCCTAGAACACCCTCCCGCCTGGACAGGTAAGTTACATTGCGTTTGATCAGGTTCAGCCTATTTCCCCATAACAGTTGGAAAAAGCAGCTGTACACCCTTGCATAGAGAGATTCCGGCAAGATACAGACAAAGCTGACATATAAAAAGATTGGGATCAGGTAAGTTTTAATCAAGTCAACCCTTTCCCTCAAGGAAAGTTTTCATTTCTTCCAGCTTGCCACCTTGGCATTGGCATTCAACAACCTGCTTTCCCAATTTCGATGACCATAGTCACCAGGACCAAATTTGATGCCCAACACTTTAATTTCCTGCTGGGGCTCTGGGAAGGCATCCGGAAGTTCGAAGCTTTCACCCTCCTCACCCATCCAGAAAACTTCACTCTTTTCATGATTGATTTTAGAGCCAGAAGCCTCCATGTACTGCTCTATCACAGAGACCACCTACTGCGCCTCCTCAATCCCAGAGATACATCATTGGCATAGGCCACGACCTTCAAAGGTGGCACACCAGCAATGCCCAAAGGCAACCCACACAACGATCCACCCTCTAACCTTCTTATGAAGGGGTCGATTGCGAATACATATAGCAGGGGGCTCAAAGGACACCCCCTGGCGCACACCAGAGCCAACCTCAAAAGGCCGTCCAACCCAACCATTAACAAGTGGGAAGCTCTCAGCCCCTTTATATAATGTTTTCAGCCAATCAATAAACCTCCCCTGCAGGCCGTATCTACCAAGTAGCAAATACAGGTACTCATGATTGACTCGATCAAAAGCCTTCGCCTGATCCAATGCCAGGGACATTCTTCCGACTGACCACCAATGTAAGGGACATTCTTCCCACTGACCAGTGTGACCACCAATGTAAGGAGCATGCTTCCCACTGGCCACCAATGTAAGGGACATTCTTCTCATTGACCACCAATCTAAGGGACATTCTTCCCACTGACCACCAATGTAAGGGACATTCTTCCCACTGACCAGTGTGACCATCAATGTAAGGGACATTCTTCTCACTGACCACCAATGTAAGGGGCATTCTTTCGACTGACCACCAATGTAAGGGACATTCTTATCATTGACCCCTGATGAATAATCTGAGTAGGGGTGCTCTGAGATTTGAGAATTACTTCTGGGCTTCCTCTGGGGTAAAACATTTGAGAAAAGCTGATTTAGACCAACGTGAGGTCTTGCGCCATCCAGTAATTCTAACCAACCAATCAGAATCCATCTTTCACTGATCAGGACAGTGATGGGTGGTTGTTGATTGGTTGCTGTGGCTCCTCTGTATCTTCTGCTGGTGAAGGTCATCCCAGTTCAAAATATTGAGGCCGGCTCTGATGAAACGTCTGATTGTGAAACACTTTTGTCTCTTCTGTGAATTCACAATAAGACAGAAAACTGCGTCCATCTGGGGATTCGGGTTGTTTGTCTCCGCTGGAGAGAGAAAGCTGGGAATGAACAATGGCAGCACATTCCTGAGTCTGGGGGGGTAGGGGGGTGGGGGGTGGGTAAATAATGGCGGTACTTTCCTGGGTGTTTAATGAGCAGAGACACCGAAACCCATTCTGACTCAGTGCATCCATCAAAGATTGATCATCCAAAACAGCCAATCAGAGTCCAGTGTTCTGCTTTCAGATTTGTCAGATGATCCCTACATATCCCTGCACCTTTCACCTAAATTACCAAATCCTTCCTCTGGCCCCTCCCCTTCAGTCTTGCACAATTGTAGCAGCTCCTCCCCTGGACTAAAACGGCTTCCTCTGATTTTACCGCACACTGTGAGCTTTTCACAATGTGCATTAGAAGCTGCAGCAAGTCAAATAGAGCCCCACTTGGAGTCTGGAGGACATCCAGCATCATCTAGCCCACATGTGTTTAACCTATTCTAGCCCTTTCTTTCCCAGCCTGACTCTCTCTGGCCCACCCCTTTCATTCATCGGATTTCAATTCTTCCAATTGTGGAGGCTCAGCATCAAATGTGGGTGTTACCTATGCAGATACAGTCTGCCTAAGCCCACTATTCCTCCAGAGTCCTCCAACTTATAATGGGACTGTGATATTGAGGCGGACAATCTGACACTAACTGATACTGGGTGGGAACTGACTAACTGACATCACCAGTGACACGAATACAGTGATCAGTGCTAGTAATATACACCATCACTGTATTAATGACACTGGCTGGGAAGAGATTAACATCTAGGGGCTATTAATTGGTTAACTGTGTGCCTAACTATGTGTAATGTGTGTTGCTTTTACTAGGGTTAGGGGTTAAGTTTTAGGGTTAGATTAGGGGTTAAGGGTTAGGTTAGGTGTCAAGGGTTAGGTTAGAGGTTAGGTTTAAGGGTTAGGGGTAAGGGTTAGGTTACGGGTTAATCGTTAGGTTAGGGGTCAAGGGTTAGGTTAGAGGTTAGGGTTAGGTTAGGGTTAAGGGTTAGGTTTTGGTTGGGTTAAGGGTTAGATTAGGGTTAGGGGTTAAGATTTAGGGTTTGGATAGGGGGGGTTAGGTTAAGGGTTAGGGTTTAGGGGTTAGGTTTTTCTCATCGAAGGTCATGGTCAGGAGTAACATTTTGGCTTTGGGACCCCACTGTGTGAAACAGCACTTTGGCCACAACACTTAAAGCAGAACTAAACTCTCTCAATCAGCATGAAAATGGTTCTAAAGTCTCAGGGTGCAGTCTATGCATTAGGGTGAAATACTGTCTGTGTGCAGCCCTCTCCCCTCCCCCCAACCCCAAGTCCCACTAATGCTTACCTTAGTGCAATCGAGATCCAGCGATGTGCACAAGAGCCGTGGCTCCACGGGGACTCTCACACCTCATTGTTCCTTAGCTCCCGCTGCTGTCAGCCAGTAAGCCAATGAGGTGAGAGAGGGGGTGGGGCCACGCAGCGGCTGTGTGTGTGTGTGAATGGACACACAGAGCAGGGTCTCGGGAGCGAGACAGCTTGGGTGCGCCCATAGCAAGCTGTTTGTTCTGGGGGGCACAAGGCAGGTGCCAGAAGCATGGCAGGGGACCCAAGAAGAGGAGGATCGGGGCCGCTCTGCGCAAAGCCAACCGCACAGCAAGGGAGTATAATCCTATCCTAAGAGAAACGTTTTTTTACATTTCTTCAGTATCTTCCTGTTTTCTGGCCTAGGCCACAATGATGTCATACATCCCAGGAGTTTTCATGTGGGGAGGGGCTTTCTCAGCTAAGCACACCCTTCTGCCTGCAAGCCTGAGCTAAGGGCAGATGGATTCCAGGAAGTAAATGCTACATAAATCATCTGCCTTTACTTAAGATGGCCACAGCTAGAAATGCAAAGGGGGTTCAAAGTGATTTCTCAGCAAGATAAAGCATAGAGACAAGGATGGATGGATGGATGGATGGATGGAGGAGTTTGCTTTGAATAATAAAAGTGAATTAAATAGCATGTTCAGGTTGTGGTGCTCAGATGAAGTGTAGTTCCACGTGTAGTTTTTTCAGTTGAATGGAGGGTTTGGGTCTGGTCCTTGGCCTACCCTGAAGTTTTGGGGGAGGGTGTGTGGCCCTTACGTTCCTTCCTCCCCTGCCCTGTTGGGGTCCTTCTTTAGGACAGCTCAAGCCAATTCGTGTTGGTTAGCTTTGGCTGATCAGGAAGAGAGGGGTCTGCCGGGCCTTATGGCTAGAAAGTGGGCCTTTCATCCATGGGTTCAGGTTGTGTCCTGAGGGGGGGTTCCAAAAATAAGGGGTGTAAATTGAGGACGTTCCGTGTCTTCTCCACAGGGGGCAGCAGACACCGGACCTCCATGATGTCGCTGTAATTAGATTAGCGCTTGTTAAGTGTCTTATGCGGGCTGATTCCTCGGATCGCCTTCACTGACGTCTAATCTCTTTATCCTCTTTCAGGTGGTAAGTGATCCAGAAAGAGGAGGAACCCCGCTGTCTGTCCCTAGGCTGTGGCCCTGGGTTCTGGTCCCAATATGGCCGCCAGCACAGAACACCAAAACTGTGCGAATGTGACTTTAATAGTGTGGGTTTATTGTTGTTGTTTATTTCGGCTTGTGGCTTTCAGCGCTGAAAACAAATGTGAAGGAATGTTCATACCCTGCCCTTATACTTGTGTGGAAAATGACCTCCGGGGCCCTCACTACTAGTTGGAGGCCAGTAGGTCTTTATTGTATTTGACAAGATAAAAAAGCCAACACAGTTCAGGGGTATAGAACTCCCCCCTTCATCGGGGCAAAACTGGGGCCCCCTTCACACCTCAGGGTTCTGCACCTCGAAGCTTCAAAACGCTGGAGGAGAAAAAAATCAATCATTCTCTATGGCAGTGATGGCGAACCTTGGCACCCCAGATGTTTTGGAACTACATTTCCCATGATACTTAACTACACTGCAGAGTGCTTCATGGGAATTTTAGTTCCAAAACATCTGGGGTGTCAAGGTTCACCACCACTGCTCTATGGGGACGGTTCACATCTCCACTACAAGTCACCTGAAACCCAACAAAGTTCTGGAGCTTTTCTTTGGAGCTCGAATCGGGCAGATTGGTGTGTTTTTAAGCATTTTTCGTTCCCCGGAGATGCATGGATACACTTGATTTGAACGTTTTTGAGTTTTTTAGTGCAATTTGTCACGCGTTTCTGAACGTTTTTCTGCTTAAATGCAATAATTACCGTATTTATCGGTGTATAACACACAACCTGATTTTAAGAGGGAACTTTCAGGAAAAAAAAATTACATTTTAAATAAAGAACTTTGAAGCAAAATAAGGGTCAGTGCCTATCAATGCGTCCCTATCAGTGCCCATCTGCAGCCTCATAAATGCAGCCAGATCCATGCCCATCTGCAGCCTCATAAAATGTAGCCTGATCAGTGCCCATCTGCAGCCTCATAAATGCAGTCAGATCAGTGCCCATCTGCAGCCTCATAAATGCAGTCAGATCAGTGCCCATCTGCAGCCTTATCAATGCAGCCAGATCCATGCCCATCTGCAGCCTCATCAATGCAGCCAGATCAGTGCCCATCTGCAGCCTCATCAATGCAGTCAGGTCAGTGCCCATCTGCAACCTCATAAATGCAGCCAGATCAGTGCCCATCTGCAGCCTCATAAATGCAGTCAGGTCAGTGCCCATCTGCAGCCTCATAAATGCAGTCAGGTCAGTGCCCATCTGCAACCTCATAAATGCAGCCAGATCAGTGCCCATCTGCAGCCTCATAAATGCAGTCAGGTCAGTGCCCATCTGCAGCCTCATAAAATGTAGCCTGATCAGTGCCCATCTGCAGCCTCATAAAATGTAGCCTGATCAGTGCCCATCTGCAGCCTCATAAATGCAGCCAGATCAGTGCCCATCTGCAACCTCATAAATGCAGCCAGATCAGTGCCCATCTGCAAGCTCATAAATGCAACCAGATCAGTGCCCATCTGCAGCCTCATAAATGCAGTCAGGTCAGTGCCCATCTGCAACCTCATAAATGCAGCCAGATCAGTGCCCATCTGCAGCCTCATAAATGCAGTCAGATCAGTGCCCATCTGCAGCCTCATAAATGCAGCCAGATCAGTGCCCATCTGCAGCCTCATAAATGCAGTCAGATCAGTGCCCATCTGCAGCCTCATAAATGCAGTCAGATCTTTGCCCATCTGCAGCCTCATAAAATACAGCCAGATCAGTGCCCATCTGCAGCCTCATAAATGCAGTCAGATCAGTGCCCATCTGCAGCCTCATAAATGCAGCCAGATCAGTGCCCATCTGCAGCCTCATAAATGCAGTCAGATCAGTGCCCATCTGCAGCCTCATAAATGCAGTCAGATCTTTGCCCATCTGCAGCCTCATAAAATACAGCCAGATCAGTGCCCATCTGCAGCCTCATAAATGCAGTCAGATCAGTGCCCATCTGCAGCCTCATAAATGCAGTCAGATCAGTGCCCATCTGCAGCCTCATAAATGCAGTCAGATCAGTGCCCATCTGCAGCCTCATAAATGCAGTCAGATCAGTGCCCATCTGCAGCCTCACGTCAGATTACACAGAGCGAGGATCTCCCGTTTACTCAGCAGCCTCTTTAATCGGAAGTCCTGCCTCCCGGCTCCAATAATAGACAGAACACTGGTCCAATGCCAGTCCAGAAGACGGGACTTCGTATTACAGAGGCCGCCGAGTAAACAGGAGATCCTCGTTCTATGTAATCTGACTGCGCTCATCCCCCGTCCTTCCCCTCCTAGGCAGCCAAATGAAAATGTCAGCATATAACCCGCACCCACTATTTGCACCGATATTTAGGGAGAAAAAGTGCGTGTTATACGCCGATAAATACGGTAAATAAGAAATAAAATACATAAATAAATAATAATAATCAAAATAAATAAATAAAATAACCCTTACTCCAACTCCTAACTCTAATAATAACCCTAAGCCTCACCCTAATATAACCCCTAATCCTACCCTAACCCCTAACCTAACTACAGTAAATAAATAATAATAAGTAAATAAAATAAATAAATTAACCCCTAACCATAACCTTTAATCCCTAACCCCTTACAAAAAAAAAAAGTTTGAAAAAATGAATAAATAAAAAACAAAAAGCTGAGAAACATAGCAACAGATGATGAAACAGATGATATTTATCTCCATTGGCTAATAAAAAGCTCAAAAATGCTATAAAATTGCTGAACAAAAAGCCTAAAAAGGACTGAAAAAACTCTCAAAATTGTTGTGCTCAGGTGTGAATGCAGGGTATACCTTCCTATATTTTACAGCCTAGGAAGCTGCCATCTTTGTGTCACATACTTGGTAGTTGATGATAGCGCTTCACTTACACCCACTGTCCCGTTTCCCCTGGAGTTGATGTGAGGGTATACCAGGGCACAGATTGGCAGGGGGGGTCTGTAGAAGATCCTGGGCAGAAGACTCTCTGGGTAATGCAAGAGATGCAGTGACTACAGGACTGGCAATCCAGAAGCTTGCAGATGCATGATCTTGAAGTGTAGTCAGGCCTGCAGGGGTCGGCCACACATGAGCAGCAGAATTGCAGAATTAGGAAACCGCAGCAGAGCCGGGGCCAGGCCAAGGTCAGTATCAGATGAGCAGAGAAGGCACCAAATCAGCAGACTGAAGACCAGGTCAGGTTACAAGCCGGGGTCAGCAACAGAGTGTCGAGATTAAGCAGAGTCAAGTGGTAGCCGGGTCAGAGCACAGATGTGAGCACAGGGGCTGGTCACAGGTCAAAGAAGCTGATAACCACTCAGCAATGGCCTCCGTGGCAATTCCGCCATGCTTTAAATCAGCCACTAGGGCCAAAGTTATTTCCAACTTGCATCCGAAGGTGTACATGCACAAGTTAATGCGTACTCTGCCTTGATCCTATGCCTTGGTCAGTGACCGTTTCATACGCATTCACAAGGTCTTCGGGCACATACTCCATTTCTCTGACACGTAGCCCCAATTTGATCTGCAGTTGCCATGGTGCTGCACATGTGATTAGTTATGACACCTCCATTTGATGGCTTAACAGTTTGATTAAGAGAATAAGCAACTGTCAGTTATCATTCATGGCACGCCTTGACTGTAACTTTTTTGGGAAATGGTTAAATCGGTGGGTTGAGTTTGGCAATAAATAGTGGCAGTAATTGAAGGAAATACCGGGCAACAATTGGCAGATAGGAGGATGAAGGTCATGCTGGTATGGGTCAACAGTCTGGCAGCCTTCAATCTAGCCTTCATTGCTTTCCCCTTACCAGTTGTAGTCAAATTTCTTAATCTAGGGGGGGTCATGTGCAATCGCTGGCATCATCAAAGGGCCGCACATAATATTTACTGAATATAATACAACAAAAAGATGTCAGAAATGGTCAGGGTGCGGATATGCTGCTGGAGATGGTCAGAGACTATGAGCCTTGCTACAAGAGATGATCAAGGTACGGATATGCTGCAGGAGATGGTCAGAGACTATGAGCCTTGCTACAAGAGATGGTCAAGGTACGGATATGCTGCTAGAGATGGTCAGAGACTATGGCCTTGCTAGAAGAGATGGCCAGTGTGCAGACATGCTGCAGGAGATGGTCAGAGACTATGAGCCTTGCTACAAGAGATGGTCAAGGTACGGATATGCTGCTAGAGATGGTCAGAGACTATGGCCTTCTTACAAGAGATGGTCAAGGTACGGATATGCTGCAGGAGATGGTCAGAGACTATGGCCTTTTTACAAGAGATGGTCAGGGAGCGGACATGCTGTAAGAGATAGTATGAGAGTATAGCCTTGCTTCAAGAGATAGCCAGGGTACGGATATGCTGCTGGCGATGGTCGGAGACTATGTCCTTGCTTCAAGAGATGGTCAGGGTGTGGACATGCTGTAAGAAATGGTATGAGACTATAGCCTTGCTTCAAGAAATGGCCAAGATGCGGACATGCTGCAGGAGATGGTCAGAGACTATGGCCCTGTTACAAGAAATGGTCAGACTGTGAACATGCTATGTTCTGACCACAGAGATGTTGGAGACTGGGCACACGCTGCAGATTGGGCAATTGGGAAACACAGACTACTGTCTTCAAGGGCCCTGAGGGCCCCAGAAAATTCCAAAGGGCTAAATGCAGCCCCTGGGTCGCAGGTTGGGCATCAGGGCCCTATATTTATCCTTAAACAAACACCTATTAGTTACTTCCTGTTTGGCAGTGCCAATATTCCATTGTGAATCCTCACAGTCCCTATGCCGAAATCCGACAGTGCCAACACCTTGGTGCCCAAACAAAATGATTGATGATTTTTGTACCTTTTTTCATTTATGGAGGTGACTGGAAGGAAAGACGTCTGCGTTGGCCATTTAATAACTCATCAAGTGTCATTATATTGCAGTGACGAGGACCAGGCCCTTTCCAAGTACAACCCCAAAGTGGTGACATATGTGATGGGGCCCGGAAAGCCGGAGAGCAGAGCCCAGTCCAGAGAGAGCCGATGGGGCCGACCAATGAGTGCAAGCCGAGCTGGAGATGGGCGGTGAGTACTGAGAGGAGTCGTGAGTGCCACTAGAAAACATGCTGGTCTACAATGCCCGGCACTTTGGCCGGGGGAATAGGGGAGGTATGCAGTATAACCCACAAGGTCATAAACACTACCGCCATTTTTTTTTTCAGGCCTTAGTACTAGAACTACCCTACTTGTCTGGCATTCTGGAAGTATGTTAAAGTGGTCCTATATCTGTCCATAGGACCACTATAACTGTCCACAGTAAAGAGCAGGCCGTTATATACGAGTGGCCAGAAATCAGCTATTGTTTAAAAAAAATAGGAACACACATTGGCAATTCACCCCACAGTATGTGGCAGACTCTCCAAATACGTGGAAGAAGGTTCTCTGGTCAGATGTTGGCCATCATGTGGAGCACAAACCCAACACTTACCATCACCCTAAGAATACCATCACCATAGTGAAGCATGGTGGTGGCAGCATCATCCTGTGGGAAAGCCTTTTATCTGCAGGGTGTAGAAAACTGGTTGGGATTAAAAGGAAAGATTGATGGCACGAAATAAGGGAAATTCTTAAAGAAAACCCATTTCAGTCTACCAGAGACTGGAATGGAGGTCCACCTTCCAGCAGGACATTTATCCTAAACATACAGATACAGCAACACTGGAGTGGTTTATAGAAAAACATTTAAATGTCTAGGAATGGCCCAGTCGAAAGCCAGACCTCAATCCAGTTGAGAATCTGTGGCATGGCTTGAAGATTTCTTACAGACGTAACTGCAACAAATGCTGGCTCTACACAGTACAGTATCAGGGTTGCCAACTGTCCAGTTTTTTTAAATTGGCCAGTTTACAAACTGCCCGTAAATGTCTGTTACGGACAGCGGCTGCCCGTAAAAAATATGGCTGCAGGCCCGTCATTTTTTTTTTTTTTACAGGCAATCCCTGTTCGTAACGGACATTTACTGACCCTGTACATTAAGGTCCTGCTGAGTTCCCCCTTGCACTGTGATGTTAAGGGGAGCTCTGTGGACTCTGGTCACCAGAGACCCCTTAAATCAGAGTTCCCCCTTACACCAGAGTCCACCCTTACATCAGAGTCCACAGAGTTCCCCCTTAAATTAGAGTCTGCAGCATTTCCCCAAAATCAGAGTCCACAGAGTTCCCCTTACATCAGAGTCTGCAGAGTTCTCCCTTGTAAAGGGCACTTTTAAGGAGAACCCTGCAGACTTTGACGTAAGGGGGAGCTCTGCAGACTCTGATGCAGGGGGGAGCTCTGCAGACTTATGCAAGGGGGAGTTCTGCAGACTCTGATGTAAGGGAGAACTCTGTGCTGGTTTATATTAACCTGACTTTCATGTAAATAGAGAAATATATTTTTGCCTCTTGTTATAGATTAAACACATTGCTAATCGCACTCGCTATATGTTTGTAGCTTAAATATTGATATTTGCACTGAAAACAGTCATTTTGGCTAACTTTTTGAACCACCAGTAAAAATGTGGCTCTGCCAGTAAATTTTTTGTGTCATGTCAGTAAATTTCACTTCTGGAGGTTGGCAGCCCAAAACAGTGTTGAGTTTTGGGGGAAGAGGGGTGCTGAATGCTTACAACAATACTCAACTGCATACTCCAGATTCCTGTTTTTTTTTTTTTTTTGTTGTTGTTTGTTTTGTTTTGTTTTAATTGCTGTTTGTGTCACAATAAAAACAAAAAAATTGCCCCTTTAAGTGCCAGTTCACACTGACGCGGCACGGCTTCGGGGGCGAACTGTGAAGTTGCGTGCACCACGTCTTCGGCGTGACTTGCACGGACTTCATATAATGAATGTCTATGCAAGTCGCACAGATGACGCCCCGAAGTAGTACAGGAACCTTTTTCTAAGTCAGAGCGACTTGAGTCGCTCCTATTAGAACGGTTCCCGTAGCACAGAATGGACCGCAAGTCGCGGTAGTGTGAATGGGGTCTTAAGGGCATTGGCAGGATGTGTACATCACATGGCACAAAACCCTAAAAATCCATTGTAACTCCAGGTTGTAATGCAGCAAAACAGGAAAAACACCAAGGAGGGGGGGGGGGGTGATTACTTTCACAGTGCACTCTATGTCCTATCTGGATCTACCCTGCAGTGCAATAGTGATATAAATTCTTTGTGTACTCTTATTTCCTGATTGATGAGGATGATGATGATGAGGATGATGATGATGATGAGGATGATGAGGATGATGATGATGATGATGATGATGAGGATGATGATGATGATAATGGATAGGTGATCCAACTCTCCTTCCTCCACAGGCCCCTCTCCTCTCTCTCCTTCGGCTCCAGCATTGAGGACGACCTGGAGGAACTTAAAGACAAACTGAAGATTTCTGACATTGATGAGGTCGTACATCACCTTCAGTAAGTTCTGGGCTGGGACCCCCCCCCCCCCCCCCCAATTTTGGAAGAGTATTCTTTATTGTACAGAGTAAAATACATGCTTTAGGTTTAATTCCTGATTGTAGATGACTCTTTTGTACTTGAGAAGATGGTGAAGTAGATGTGAACACAATCACTAAAATCTTATATAATCCCTAAAGTGATACTAAAGTCTCGTTTTTTTGTTTTTTTTTCGTTAAAAATAACAAGCATGTTATACTTACCTGCTCTGTAATGGTTTTGCACAGAGCGGCCCGGATCCTCCTCTTTTTGGGCCCCTCCCTCCTGTTGAGTGCCCCCACAGCTTGCAGCTTTCTATTGGGGTACCTGAGCCAAGCTGCAGCTCGCTTTGTCCATTCAGACACAGAGCCGCGGCCCGGCCCCACCCCCTTTCTCTTCTCATTGGCTCACTGACTTTGACAGCAGCCAGAGCCAATGGCAGCGCACCGCTGTCTTAGCCAATGGAAAGGGGATTCCCAGACAGCCGAGTCTCTGGTGCGACATCGCTGGATAGAGAAGGGGCTCAGGTAAGTATTAGGGTGGCTGAGGGAGGTGGGGGGGGGGGGGCGGCTGCTGCACAGAGAAGGTTTTTTATCTTAATGCATAGAATGCACCTTCTGCATTTACACCTCCTTTACCATGGTCATGTCATTTCAAGAGTCATTTTAAATACTTTTAAATCTTCAGCTTTTAACCACTTCTGGACCGGAAAGATTTTCCCCCTTAATGACCAGGCCATTTTTTGCGATTCGGCACTGCGTTATTTTAACGGACAATCGTGCAGTCGTGCGACGCTGTACCCAAAAAAAATTGATGTCCTTTTTTTTCCCACAAATAGCGCTTTCTTTTGGGGGTATTTGATCACCTCTGCGATTTTTATTTTTTGCTCTATAAAAAAAAAAAAAGAGCGACAATTCTGAAAAAAAAAATCAAAAAAAAAAAAAAAACAATCACTTTCTTCTATATAACATTCCCAATAAAAAAAAATCAAATTTTACAACATTTTAGGCCAATTTGTATTCTGCTACATATTTTTGATAAAAAAATCCCAATAGTGTATTTTGATTGGTTTGTGCAAAAGTTATCGCGTCTACAAACTAGGTAAAAGATTTATGTCATTTTTATTTATTTATTTTTACTAGTAATGGCGGCGATCTGCGATTTTTAGTGGGATTGCGACATTACGGCAGACAGATCGGACCCCTAACTGATATTTTTTGGGGGGACCATTGACATTAATACAGTAATCAGTGCTAAAAATATGCACTGTCACTGTACTAATGACACTGGCAGGGGAGGGGTTAACACCAGGGGGAATCAAAGGGTTAAATGTGTGCCTAGGGGGTGATTCTAACCGTATGGGGGGCGTGGCTTGTGAAATGACCATAGAGACCTGTGATCCTATATTCACACTTATGCGACTTCTCCTGTGATTTGGGAGTGCAGACACTGGCAGGATAGGGGTTAACCCAGGGATGGTCAAAGGGTTAAATGTATGCCTAGGGGTTGTTTTCTAACTGTGAGGGGGATGGGTTGTCATATCAATACAGAGACCTGTGATCCTAAATAGGAGGCGCTCTGTATTGATTCCTGAGAGAACAACGGTCTGCTGTGTTTACAACACGAGGCTGCCATTCCCTCTCCATGGGAAGAGATCCTGGGAGCCCGGCGGGAATCGCGGCCGCCGGCGCCTTAATCAGCTACTTCGCTGGCCAATGGGGGTGCACTCAGTTTTGCTCCCGGGAATCGCAGTACAGGTACAGCAATTTGCACAGCCAAGTTAGCCTACCACAGTATATATGCGGCAGGCGGTTGGCAAGTGATTAAAAAATGTATCTTTGGTGATCCTGCCATGAAGATCTCTGTTTAGGCACTTCCACTCTGCCCCATTTCTCAATTGTGCTCCTGCGTTGTCACCCTGTCATACAGCTTCCTGGAAACTACAAATGTCCCCGTTTCAGAACATATTACACAGACAGGTTTTGCTGTTGTCACCATCAGGAAGCCGCCCTGAGAAATGCGTTGTAGGCAATGCATGGTTTATGACAGATCGTGCAATAAGCAAATTAAATGTCATGTTAATGAGGGTGTACATCTACTTTAGGGTTTCCTTATACTGTCGAGGGAAGTCCAAAGGAAGGTAGAGGGGACCAAGATAAAGTCTCCTTAAACCAAATATCAAGAGATGGAGGATGGGCAAGTAAATGTTTCCACCAGGTTTAAAAGGGACGAGAGAACCAAGACAAAGACTCCTTACACTGAACTGGGAGAACGAGGGAAAATGGCCAAGCAGTGGTCTCTCTCCACCAGGTCTGGAAAGTTTGGGGATCAAGGTTAAGTCTCCTTACACTAGACCTGGAGAGATAAAGGGTGACCAAACAAGCCCCCCCCCCCCCCACCAGATCGGGAGGTTATGAGGGGACCAAGATAAAGTCTGCTTACACTAGACCGGGAGGATGGGAGAAAATGACCAAGCAGGTCAGTAAGGTTTGTGGACAAAGATTGTCTCCTTACATTCGACCAGGAGAGGTGGGGGTGACCAACCAAGGGTCCCTCTCCACCAATTGTAGAAGGGATGAGGTGACCAAGATGAAGTCTCTTTACACTTGGCTGAGAGAATGGAGGAAAATGAAGGGGTCTGTCTTCACAAGATCTGGAAAGTTTTGGAGGAGCAAGATGAAATCTCTATACTCTAGATGTGGAGAGATGGGGATGACCAAGCAGTGGTCTTTATCCACCATGTCTGGAAAATTTGGGGGACCAAGATGAAGTCTTCTTACACTGGACCTGGAGAGATGGAGAGTGACCAAGCAGGGATCTCCCCCCACCAGATCTGGAAGCGATGATGGGACCAAGATAAAGTTTCCTTACACTGGACCTGGAGAGATGGCGAGGACCAAGCCAGGGGTCTCTCTCCACCAAGAGTGGAAGGGATGAGGGGGACCAAGATAAAATCTTTTTACGCTTGGCTGAGATAATGGAGGAAAATGGCCTAGCAGGGGTCTGTCTTCACAAGATCTGGAAAGTTTTGGAGGAGAAAGATGAAATCTCTATACTCTAGATGTGGAGAGATGGGGATGACCAAGCAGTGGTCTTTATCCACCATGTCTGGAAAGTTTGGGGGACCAAGATGAAGTCTTCTTACACTGGACCTGGAGAGATGGAGACCAAGCAGGGATCTCCCCCCACCAGATCTGGAAGCGATGATGGGACCAAGATAAAGTCAACTTACATTAGACTTGGAGGACTCGGGAAAATAACCAAGCAGGTGTCTTCCTGTCTCCACTAAGTCTGGAGGACTGGGAACAAAGATGAAGTCTCCTTACATTAGACACAGAGAGGTGAGGTGACTAACCAGGGCTCCCTCTTCACCAATTGTAGAAGGGATGATGGGACCAAGATGAAGTCTTCTTACACTGGACCTGGAGAGATGGCGAGGACCAAGCCAGGGGTCTCTCTCCACTAAGAGTGGAAGGGATGAGGGGATCAAGGTAAAATCTCCTTACACTAGACCTGGAGGAAGGGTGGAAATGACTAAGTGGGGGTCTCTTTCTATCAATTCTAGAAAAAGGGGGAGTAATAATTTGGGGTCTGTTGTCAGGGAGGCCCAGCCTGAGCTACTGCTAGAAAGTTGTGTCACTGCTAATTCTACAACAGACTACAAAGCAAATCAGCCAAACGCCTGCATCTGATTTACTCCATGTGTAGAGATCAGGCCGCTGACTGACCTTCATATGGAGACCTGACTTCTGAACTACGCCACCCCCCCCCCCCTCCTCCCGGGGTGATGCATCAGGACATTTCTGGGTCCAGGCATGTGGATGGGATTTTCTGGGTGACACAACAAGAAAGAATGATTCTAGTTTTTTTTTTATGTGCGGACTTGGCTGATGGGGAGAACTTTTATCTCATAATTGAAGAAATCCTGGAACTGAACTGAGAAAGGTTTTTCAGGACTTTAAGGACAATTGTATAGCAGTTTGTTTTTCGTTTTTATGTTTAGCAATAAATAAATAATATTTTTATCTTTTTATTCTGGTAAATAAGAAATATAACATATTTACAATTTGCAGCCAGCAGGTGGCGAGTGCAACCCCCTATAGAGCAAAGTAATCTTTACATTTCTGTTTTGGGACGGTTTATTCAGCAATAATGACAGCAAAGTAATGCATTGATTTTTTTTATAAGACAAACAAATCTTTCTTTTGGTGATACTTTGTTACAAAAATATTTGTGTTTCTTTATTATTTTATGCAATCCAAAGACAAAAAAATTAAAAACAAAAGAATGTACTTTTTTCCTATTTTGATCATTGTTCATTCAAAAAAATGTTCTGGTTCCTCAGAAGAGGTACATTCCTCCACCCTCCCGCAGCAGAAACTGGACTTCCTCTTCAATCTCAGTGTTATAAATCAGTGGTCGCCTCATGGACAACTAACCTGAATTTTACATGCCTTATACACACAATTCTCCAGCTCTCTGATGCCATGATGCTCGAAGTCATCTCTGATAGGACAGGGTGGAGGAATATCCCTCCTCTGGGTCATTTCTGCTAGGACAGAGTGGAGTAGTATCCCTCCTTTTGGTCATCTCTGATAGGACAGGGTGGAGGAATTTCCACCCTCTCTGTCATCTTTGCTAGTACAGGGTGGAGAAATATCCACCCTTTGGGTCATCTCTACTAGGACAGGGTGGGGAATGTCCCTCCTCTGAGTCATCTCTGATAGGACAGAGTGGAGGAGTATTCCTCCTTTTGGTCATCTCTGATAGGACAGGGTGGAGGATTGTCCCTCCTCTGGGTGATCTCTATTAGGACAGGGTGGAGGAGTGTCCCTGGTCTGGGTCATCTTTGATTAGGACAGGGTAGAGGAGTATCCTTCCTCTGGGTCATCTCTGCTAGGACAGGGTGGAGGAATGTCGTTCCTCTGGGTCATCTTTAGGAAGGGGTGGAGGAGTACCCTTCCTCTGTCCTATCTCTGATAGGACAGGGTGGAGGAATGTCCCGCTTCTCTGTCATCCCAGCTAGGACAGGATGGAGGAATGTCCCTCCTCTGAATCATCTCTGCTAGAACAGGGTGGAGGAATGTCCCTCCTCTTGGTCATCTCTAGGAAAGGGTGGAGAAGTACCCTTCCTCTGAGTCATCTCTGATAGGACAAGGTGGAGGGATGTCCCTCCTCTGGGTTAGCTCTGATAGGACAGGGTGGAGGAGTGTCCCTCCTCTCAGTCATCTTTGCTAGGACAGTGTGGAGGAGTGTCCCTCCTCTGGGTCATCTCTAATAGGACAAAGGTGGAGGAGTGTCCCTACTCTGGGTTATCTCTGCTGGGACAGGGTGGAGGAGTGCCCCTCCTCTTGGTCATCTCTGATAGGACAGGGTAGAGGAGTATCCTTCCTCTGGGTCATCTCTGATAGGACAGGGTGGAGGAGGTATCCCTCCTCTGGGTCATTTCTGGTAGTACAGGGTGGAGGAATGTCCCTCCTCTGGGTCATCTCTAGGAAGGGGTGGAGGAGGTATCCCTCCTCTGGGTCAGCTCTAGGAAGGGGTGGAGGAGTACCCTTCCTCTGAGTCATATCTAAAAGGACAGGCTGGAGGAATGTCCCTCCTCTGGGTTATCTCTGATAGGACAGAGTGGGGGAATGTCCCTGCTCTGGGTTATCTCTGATAGGACAGGGTGGGGGAATGTCCCTGCTCTGGGTTATCTCTGATAGGACAGGGTGGGGGAATGTCCCTCCTCTCAGTCATCTCAGCTAGGACAGGGTGGAGGCGTGTGTGTCCCTTATCTGGGTCATCTCTGATAGGACAGGGTGGAGGAGTGTCCCTCCTCTGGGTTATCTCTGATAGGACAGAGTGGGGGAATGTCCCTGCTCTGGGTTATCTCTGATAGGACAGGGTGGGGGAATGTCCCTGCTCTGGGTTATCTCTGATAGGACAGGGTAGAGGAGTGTCCCTCCTCTCAGTCATCTCAGCTAGGACAGGGTGGAGGCGTGTGTGTCCCTTATCTGGGTCATCTCTGATAGGACAGGGTGGAGGAGTGTCCCTCCTCTTGGTCATCTCTGCTAGGACATGGTGGAGGAACGTCGCTCCACTGGGTCATCTCTAGGAAGGGGTGGAGGAGTACCCTTCCTCTGAGTCATCTCTGATAGGACAGGGTGGAGGAATGTCCCTCTTCTCTGTCATCCCAGCTAGGACAGGGTGGAGGAGTGTCCCTCCTCTGGGTTATCTCTGATAGGACAGGGTGGAGAAGTGTCCCTCCTCTCAGTCATCTCAGCCAGGACAGGGTGGAGGAGTGTCCCTCCTCTCTGTCATCTTTGCAAGGACAGGGTGGAGGAATGTCCCTGCTCTGGGTCATCTCTGATAGGACAGGGTGGAGGAATGTCCCTCCTCTGAGTCATCTCTGATAAGACAGGGTGGAGGAGTGTCCCTTATCTGTGTTATCTCTGATAGGACAGGGTGGAGGAATGTCCCTCCTCTGGGTTATCTCTGATAGGACAGGGTGGAGAAATGTCCCTCCTCTGGGTTATCTCAGCTAGGACAGGGTGGAGGAATGTCCCTCCTATGTGTTATTCTCTATGGGATTGCTTTCATAGATAAAAGGAGAAGGATGTGGAAAGCTCCACTAATAGCGGTGAATATGTACGGAACTCTGTTTGCCATGATCTGCCTGCATTGCATAGAGAGACACAGATACCCAGTGATGATGTCACTGGGACTATAATAAGGAGTGTTGATGGGGAGGGGGGAGGGGGAAATATAAGCAGATTGACTTTCAGTTGTAATATTCAGCGCCCCTTTAATATACGGTGTAGATCTGTGGAGTCGCAGAGTCGCTCCCGGTTCCTTCTTACGAACGTGCTGCCGCACCCCCGGAAGCACTGCCAGGATGGGGGGGGGGGGGGGGGTTGTGGTTAGCTGTAAAGTATAGCTGGTCCTCCTCCGCCTCTCCCATCCTATAATTATGAACCCCGCTCTGCAAAGGCTGCGCTCGGGGGAGGGGCAGTCGCTGTTTTTGGATATTCGCTCGATCTTTAGATGATGTTTATGATGTTATCGGTCAGGAATCCTCTGTGTGACATCATTGGATCACCTGGTGATCCTGCCAGGAGATCTTCTATCCTTCCACTTCCTGTCACAGACCGAGCTGTCGGCAGACGCGGCAGCGAGGGGGGGAGGGGGCAGATTTCTTCTTTGACCTCCTTTCTGTATCGGATCAGATGTTGGGTTTGGCTTCATTGTTTGTTTCTTACCCATCTAAAGGAGAACTCCCCATCTGGATATGGTTACATCGTTACATCGTTACATCGTTACATCGTTACATCATTATATTGTTACATTGTTGCAGCTTGGACCCTCTCTGTACAGTGCTGTGAAAAAGTATTTGCCCCCTTCATGATTTTTTTTTGCACACTTTATTGATTTGAATTATCAAACAAATGTTACCATTCCACAAAGATAACCCGAGGAAACACAAAATGCACTTTTACCCCCCTTCCCCCCTCCCCCCTGCCCATTTTTCAGATTTCAGCGCTGTCGCACTTTGCGCTCTCATGCAACATTGTATCCATATGAAATTTATATCAATTCTGAGGCAGATAGAACTTTCTTTTGGTGGGATAAAAAGAAGAAATAAAGTCTGTAGTTTCCTTTTTTTTCTTACCTGGAAAGTAAAGGCATAATGTGCTAGTATACATCGCATACTAGCACATGATGTGACACTTTCCTCCAAACAAAGCCCTCGTCGTCCCCGCTGGAGGCCGCATCCATCTTCACCCCTCTTCCGTCCGGGTCTCCCGACTCCGGCTGTGCTACTGGCCAGAGCCGTGTGACGTCACTTACATGGGAGCCACCAATCACAGCACAGGGCTCTGAAGACACTACACCGCCGGCCGTTCCTTCAGAGCGCATGCGCAGGTGACGTCATCAGCGCACGATACAGTAAATGTCTCCTAAACGCTGCAAGTAAAGGAAATGTCTACAGTAGCTACAGGTAAGTCTTATCATCCGATCACCGATAGGTACAAGTCAGAGATGGGCGGTTACAACTGGCACTGGTGAGGCTGCACTGATGGGCACTAATAAGCTGCACTGATGGGCATAGATAAGCTGTACTGATGAAGAGGGACTGATGAGGCAGCACTGATAAGGTGGCATTGATGAGCACTGATGGGGCTGCACTGATGGGCACTAATAAGCTGCACTGATGGGCATAGATAAGCTGCACTGATGGGCATAGATAAGCTGCACTGATGAAGAGGGACTGATGAGGCGGCACTGATAAGGTGGCATTGATGAGCACTGATGGGGCTGCACTGATAAGGTGGCATTGATGAGCACTGATGGGGCTGCACTGATGGGCACTAATAAGCTGCACTGATGGGCATAGATAAGCTGCACTGATGAAGAGGGACTGATGAGGCGGCACTGATAAGGTGGCATTGATGAGCACTGATGGGGCTGCACTGATAAGGTGGCATTGATGAGCACTGATGGGGCTGCACTGATGGGCATAGATAAGCTGCACTGATGGGCATAGATAAGCTGCACTGATGAAGAGGGACTGATGAGGCGGCACTGATAAGGTGGCATTGATGAGCACTGATGGGGCTGCACTGATAAGGTGGCATTGATGAGCACTGATGGGGCTGCACTGATGGGCATAGATAAGCTGCACTGATGGGCATAGATAAGCTGCACTGATGAAGAGGGACTGATGAGGCGGCACTGATAAGGTGGCATTGATGAGCACTGATGGGGCTGCACTGATGATCAGTGTAATTGTCCCTGTGACAGGAGAGCCGGTTATTGCTTTACTTTCCTCACACACTGACAGCGCATGAGGAGTGGAATGCCGGTAACCGGCATTTCATTACATGTGATCAGTTGCGATTGGACACAGCTGATCTCATGGTAAAGAGCCTACGTCATTGGCTCCTTACCCTGATCAGTGATAGGTTGTATCCCAGGGACACCGATTGCTGTGCTGCGTTCACCCGCAGGCGCAAATTCACACCAAGAATGATTGGACTTCATAGGACGTCCCAGAACATGAGTGGCCCCGCCCAACCGTCATTCTACAATACAGCGGGCGGGACGCGGTGAAATGATGATTTCATTTATTAAGGGGAAACGTTGTCCAAACCTGCCTGGCCCTGGGGGACAAAGTAAGTGCCCCCCTCCTCCCTAAATCACAAATGAACTGTAATGAGCCACATTTTTTAACCTCTGCAGCCCCGGAAGGTTTACGCCCGACCCTTTATGACCAGGCCATTTTTTTGCAGTTCGGCACTGCATTACATTAACTGACAATTGCGCCGTCGTGCAACGCTGTACCCAAATACAATTGATGTTCTTTTTTCCCCACAGAGATTTCTTTTGGTGGTATTTTATCACCTTTTTGTGCTGAATGAATGAAAAAAGAGCGACAGTTTTGATAAAAAAAAGCATTTCTTACTTTCTGCTATAAAACATTTTCAATAAAAAAGAAATGTAAGAAATCTAATTTTTTATCATTTTAGGCCAATTTGTATTCTACATATTATTGGTAAAAAAATCCCAATAAGTGTATATTGATTGGTTTGCGCAAAAGTTATCACGTTTACAAACTAGGTGAAAGATTTTATTTATTTTTTTTTCTACTAGTAATGGCGGCGATCTGCGATTCTTAGTGGGACTGCGACATTGCGGCGGACAGATCGGACCCCTAACTGACATTTTTGGGGGGACCAGTGACATTCCTACAGTAATCAGTGCTAAAAATATGCTGTACTAATGACATTGGCAGGGAAGGGGTTAACACCATGGGCGATCAAAGGGTTAAATGTATCCCTAGGGGTGCTTTCTAACTGTGAGGGGGATGGGCTCACTGGATGAATACAGAGATCTGTGTTCCTAAATAAGAGGATCGCTGACAGAACAGCGCTCTGCTGTGTTTACATCGGCAAACCGCCGTTCTGTCTCCATGGGGAGTGGTCGCGGGTGCCTGGTGGACATCGTGGCTGCTGGACCCGCTGATTGGCTCCCCCTGTAGACAATCCGCGCGTACTTCCAGTGGTGCACACGCGCCCACACTAACTGCTACACAAAGCGACATACATGTACACAGTAAAGCCTCGTACACACGTACCGATCGTTGGCAGAACGATCGGCCATCTTTTGTCCAGGGCTGTCGTGTCTGTTGAAAACTGCAAAAGACTGCACACAAATTTTGTCGGCCAACAACAGCCGACTGCAGAAGTGATGTCATGTGATGGTTAACTTTCCCTGTCTTTTTTCTTTTCTGAGCATGCCCAGTCTTGCTAATCTGCTGTCTGTCGGCCGAAATCTGTACTGACTGGCGAACAATCGGCCGTTCTGGTGACGGCCAACAAAAATTTTAATGCTTGCACGACAGATTCTGTTCGGCCGAAAATGCGCTGTCGACTGTCGGAAGCATCATACTAACAAGCCTACAATCGGCCGATCGGTCGTCGGCCGAATATTTACGGCCGACAATCGGTACGAGGCTTAAGAATGGCCTTCCGGTCCTCACATGGTTAAGTACCGCGGTTTGTCGCCATTCCACGAGCGTACGCGATTTTTAGGCGTGACATAAATTGGAATCTATTCATTATTTGGGCGGAGAGTTCGGAGTTCAGGGTTTTATTTTTGGGAAATCTATTATTGTTATAATTACATCTCCGGCCAAAACACAGTAAAATCCGGAGCCGTCGGTTTGTGTTTTTGGCGGAATGTGTCGGCGCGTTCCCCGATCCAAGTCACAGCCCCACCCCTTTACATTCGGCATGTAATGGGATAAACAGCCAGTGGAGGGATCTGCACAGACGTCATCCATGGCGGAGATCTTCCACAGGAGAGAGTGAGATGAAACCGGGACAAAGTTCTCTCATTATTATTCGATTTTTATCATTTTATTTATTTCAGGTACTTATATAGTGCCGTCCATTTACACAGCACTTTACATATACATTGCACATTCACATCAGTCCCCGGCCTCAAGGAGCTTACAATCTAAGGTCCCTAACTCACATTCTAGGGCCAATATAGAGAGGAGCCAATTAACCTACCAGCATGTCTATGGAGTGTTGGAGGAAACCGGAGTACCTGGAGGAAACCCTCACAGGCACAGGGAGAACATGCAAACTCCAGGCATCACATTAGCCCCTGCCCCAAGGAGCTTACAATCTAAGGGCCCTACCCAGTGGTGTATTTTGGTTTTTTGTTGCCCTAGGCAAGACTAAAATTGTGTGCCCCCCCCCCATGTAAATTTGCCCAACTCCTTTTTTAACGGATATGACTCCCTCCAAAACTGAAGGACTACAAGTCCCAGCATGAACCCCTGAGATCTAATGAGAGGGGGGTGAGAGAGGGTGGGAGAGAGAGAGGGGGTGGGTGAGGGATGGAGGGAGAGAGAGAGGGGGGATGAGGGGGGGGGGTGAGAGAAAGGGGGGATGAGATAGTGAAAGGGGGGGGGGATGAGAGGGGGATGAGAGAGAGGGGGGGAATGAGAGAGGGGGATGAGAGGGGGGATGAGAGGGGGGATGAGTGAGAGAGGGGAATGAGAGAGAGAGGGGGGATGAGAGAGAGAGTGGGGGATGGGAGAGGGGGATGAGAGAGAGAGGGGGGGGTGAGAGAGAGGGGGGCAGAGAGAGAGCAATAGGGGGGTGGGTGAGAGGGGGTGAGTAAAAGAGAGAGCGAGATAGAGAGGGGGTGAGAGAGGCGGCTGTAGCAACCAGTGGCCAATAGAGTCTCAGGTGGAAGGGGGGGGGGTGGCTTTTTTGATGCCCCCCTGCAAAGTGCCGCCCTAGGCCTGGGCCTTGTAGGCCTAGGCCAAAATACAGCACTGGCCCTACCTCACCTACTAGAGGCCATTTATCCCACCAGCATGTCCACACAATCATAGAGAGGACATGCAAACTCCATGCAGATCATGTCCTGGCCAGGATGTGAGCGGAGGACCCCGGTGCTGCAGGACAGAAGTGCGGAATGCGGTCATGGATCATCGCTTTCCTCTTCCAGTTTATGTTTCATGGAATTCATTGTCAGGACATCTGGCTGCGTTCAGTAAGCGTCGCCGTCTGGGGCCCCCCGCCCCCCTCAGTAGTAGGAAGTGGCCCCGGGGGCCTCCAGCCTGGATGTGTTTTGTTCTTTTGTTTGCGTTTTGTTAGGGAAAAGTGCTGATCCGGTGAAAACGGCGCTCGGCTCCGGCCCGCTGGGATTTCACTGCTGGCCGCATCTGTTTCTGCTTTGTCCAACAAAACGCCGAGCCAGAGAGCTGCGGCTTTCCAAGAATCGGAAGCGCTGCGCCGGAGAGAGGAGCGCGGGGAGACCTGCCAGATTCACCGGGTTCAGCCAATGTTTTTCTGCCTTCTCAGCATCGTCTAAAGAAGTTTAACCCCTTATATCGGGGGAGGGGAATATTATTATTATTATACAGGATTTATATAGCGCCAACAGTTTGCGCAGCGCTTTACAATGTGAGGGAAGACAATACAGTTACAATACAATTCAATACAGGAGGAATTAGAGGGCCCTGAGCTTACAATCTAGAAGGGAGGGTCAAGTGAAACAAAAGGCAATAACCCTGGGGGATGGGCTGATGGGGAAAATGGAGGTATATTTGTTAGGTGTGGGTAGGATAGGCTTCTTTGAAGAGGAGGGTTTTCAGAGATCGTCTAAAAGCTAATAGAGTAGGAGATAATCGGACAGATAAGGGTAAGGAGTTCCATAGGATTGGAGAGGCTCTGGAGAAGTCCTGGAGGTGAGTGTGGGAGGAGGTGATGAGGGAGCTAGAGAGCAGGAGGTTGTGAGAGGAACGAAGAGAGCGATTAGGTTGGTATTTTGAGGCTTAGAATAGATGACCTTCTATGGTGGGATCTCCTTGATTACTCAAACAAAATATATATAATGTTGGGGGGTTCGAAGTAATTTTCTAGCAAAAATTACTGATTTTAACTTGTAAACAAGTGTCAGAAAAAGGCCCGGTCCTTAAGTGGTTAAACTGACCTCACACACAAAAGTTCATTCCTTTGATGTAAAAGAAGGAAATGATACATTGTAATACATTGTGTTTATAGTTACAGTATCTCACAAAAGTGAGTACACCCCTAAGTGACAATGTCCAAATTGGGCCCAATTAGCCATTTTCCCTCCCCGGTGTCATGTGACTTATTAGTGTTAAATTTGGTGTTATCGCTCTCACTCTCTCATACTGGTCACTGGAAGTTCAACATGGCACCTCATGGCAAAGAACTCTCTGAGGATCTGAAAAAAATAATTGTTGCTCTACATAAAGATGGCCTAGGCTATAAGAAGATTGCCAAGACCCTGAAACTGAGCTGCAGCACGGTGGCCAAGACCATACAGCGGTATAACAGGACAGGTTCCACTCAGAACAGGCCTCACCATGGATGACCAAAGAAGCCGAGTGCCGTGCTCAGCGTCATATCCAGAGGTTGTCTTTGGGAAATAGACGTATGAGTGCTGCCAGCATTGCTGCAGAGGTTGAAGGGGTGGGGGAGGGGTCAGCCTGTCAGTGCTCAGACCATACGCCGCACACTGCATCAAATTGGTCTGCATGGCTGTCATCCCAGAAGGAAGCCTCTTCTAAAGATGATGGACAAGAAAGCCCACAAACAGTTTGCTGAAGACAAGCAGACTAAGGACATGGATTACTGGAACCATCTCCTGTGCTCTGATGAGACCAAGATAAACTTATTTGGTGTCAGATGGTGTCAGGCGTGTGTGGGGGCAACCAGGTGAGGAGTACAAAGACAAGTGTGTCTTCCTACAGTCAGGCATGGTGGCACTGGGGAGCTACAGTTCATTGAGGGAACCATGAATGCCAACATGTACTGTGACATACTGAAGCAGAGCATGATCCCCTCCCTTCAGAGACTGGGGGGCAGGGCAGTATTCCAACATAACGACCCCAAACACCTCCAAGACAACCACTGCCTTACTAAAGAAGCTGAGGGTAAAGGTGATGGACTGGCCAAGCATGTCTCCAGACCTAAACCCTATTGAGCATCTGTGGGGATCCTCAAACAGAAGGTGGAGGAGGGGAAGGTCTCTAACATCCACCAGCTCTGTGATGTCATCATGGAGGAGGGGAAGAGGACTCCAGTGACAACCTGTGAATCTCTGGTGAACTCCATGCCCAAGAGGGTTAAGGCAGTGCTGGAAAATAATGGCGGCCACACAAAATATTGACACTTTGGGCCCAATTTGGACATTGTCACTTAGGGGTGTACTCATTTTTGTTGCCAGCGGTTTAGACATTAATGGCTGTGTGTTGACTGACGGTGCAGTCCATGTGTTGATGCGGCATGTTTTGGTGCGGTCTGTGTGTCGGTGCAGTCTGTGTGTCGGTGCAGTCTGTGTGTCGTTGCCGTCCTTGTACCGGTGAGATCCGTGTGTCAGTGTGGTCCATATGTCAGTGCGACCCTTAAGTCGGCGTGGTCTGTGTACCGGCAAGGTGCGTGTGTCAGTGTGGTCTGTGTGCCAGTGCGGTCCGCGTGTCGATGCGTTCCGTATGTCGTTGCAGTCTGTGTGTCGGTTCGGCTCGTGTGCTGGTGCGGTCCGTGTGCCGGTGTGGTCTGTGTGATGGTGCCGTCTGTGTGACGGTGCGGTCCGCGTGCCAGTGTGGTCCGTGTGCTGATGCGGTTTGTGTGACGGTGCGGTCTGTGTGCCGGCGCGGTCTGTGTGCCGGTGCAGTCCGTGTGATGATGCAGTCGGTATGCCGGTGCGGTCCATGTGCTGGTGCGGTCCGTGTGCCTGTGCGGTCTGTGTGCCGGTGTGTACAGGACAATGATGCTCTCCTGCCTCTTCCTATCAGCATGGCGTGTGTCCGGCCTGGAATAAGGAAACATTTACTGATATCTCCGGGACTGTAAACTGCACAGAATCTATTTCCAGAAAACTCATAAAAAGGGGAATTTGGTGTGTTTGATGTGAGTGCTGCGTTCTGAGTGCTCGCCATATGGATGACCGCCGCCGCTCACCATGATATGTGCAGATTGTACAATGAATGTCCTCTGTGATTGGGCCAATCAGAGGAGCTAAAAATCTGTTTACAGAATAATTCCACATGTGAGTGACTCTGAGCTTCTTCTTCCCAGATCCCTGCTGGAGGAGGAGTGTCAGTCCCTGAAGAGAGAGATCACCAACCTGCAGGTAAGTGACCCTGGGACCCATCACTCACCTGTATGTGTTTAATGGGAGGAGGGGCTGAGCGACTGTGGGGGAGGGGACATTAGAGTGTAAATTTTTGTTTATTAAAAATCTTACAAAGGAACAACATAATAAAAACATATTTACATATATACAGAATAAATAAATGATATGTAAACAAACACAATAAGAGCTTACTGCAGCATAAAACATAAACTGGCTTTTTTGCCAGAAAAAAAAAACCATAAACCGAACTAAATATTCAAACCAAGATATATGTTATTATTATTATTATTATTATAATGCACTACAAAGCCCTAACCCCCACCTAACACACCCTCAAGCTAAGGAACCATTACACATTTATCCCATGCATGCACCCTTTTTACAAAAATCTGATCTTTTTAACTCTCTAGAGGATGTGAATAGTCTCTGGGTGTGCGGCTTTTCTTTCTGACAGACAGCAGCTACGGGGACCTGACATTCCTCCTTTGTCCAGGCTCCCGGCCGCCACCTGTCCTTCTTAAGACCCCGAATCTTCCAAACCTCACCCAGAATGTTGTGCACCACCACCCCAACAGGAAGGAAACCTGACACCGTGCATTCCACGTGAAGTAACAGACTACTAAGCTAACTAGAAAAAGTGTTTCAAAATCACGATGCGTCTCAAAAGACCCGTACGACCACTCTGCATAACTCAAGCGGTAAAGGAAAGGGATACACAGAGCCTCACCCACCTGCTTAAAGACTTGTATACTGAAGGGGCACTGAAGCAAGAAATGGTCCATCTTCTCCTCCACACCACCACATTCCACTCTTGACAACCACAGTTCTCCGCAGAGCGATGCTTCAAGTTGCCCTTCTCATAGAGTCTGCCATGGAACGAGAGCCAGGCCAAATCCTGAAACTTTAAAGGGATTCTCATGAGATTAATCAAACGCAGACCCTCCCTCATAACAGGGCTTGGGCTAAAATCGCTAAAGGAAGATTTAACAACCCTCTCAAGGGCCTTCCCAGGAAGAGACTTAACTTCCAAAAAACAACAATATCTCTCCTGCGCTCAAGTGGTATGCGGGAAGGTGAATCTTCTAGGCGGTTTTATGACACAAAAGAAGTGGTCTTGCTGCCCCCCTCAGGACCAAGGGTATCCAAAAGGCACTACAAGAAAACAACAAGAGAAGTGCGCACCGACCTTGTGCATTACCACTTAAAAGTTTATTAAAATCAAAGAAGGGTGGCGTACAATATACTCACAAACGTAGCATATGAACAAGCATATAGGAAATGGGCACCGCTCGCTTCCAGGACACTTCTCTGCTGCTGGATAGCGTGATAGCGTGATGTGGCTTACGCGTTTCGAGGGAGGACCCTCTTCCTCAGAGCCAAAATGCTTCCTCTGCCGTCACTCGCCACTGCGGAAGCATTTTCAGGCACGGAGCAACGTAAGTGGGGAGCTTACCAGGTTGGATCCTCAGACTTTACACTGGCCCACCATTCTCCCAGCTTCGCAGAAAATACCTAAACCAGGACTGAAAAATACCAACCCCTCCCAGGCGGTTTCTCTGCCAGCATGTTGCCAAAATTATGTTTCAAAAACATCAGAGAAAAAAATACCACCGGGTTGACCATAGCTAGGTCATCCATCTGCCTGGGAAGATAGATTACAGACCTCTTAATGACATAACAGGTGGAAGAAACAGGTGTAGATCTTTGCATAGGGAGACACTGGCAAAACAAAGCTGACATACAGAAATGCCGGGATCAGATAAGTTTTATTCAGGTCAATGCTTTCCCTGTAAGAGAGTTTCCATTCCTTCCAGCTGGCAACCTTGGCATCAGCATCTTGTAGCCTGCTTTACCAATTTGCAAGGCTGTAATCGCTGGGACCAAATTTGATGCCTGAAACTTTAAATTCCTGCCGGGGCTCTGGGAGGATGTCCAGGAGGTTCAAAGCTATCGCCTTCCTCTCCCATCCAGAAAACTTCACTCTTATCCTGATTGATCTTTGAGCCAGATGCCTCAGCAAACTGCTCCATCACCAAAACCACCTCCTCCACCTCCTCTGTCCTGGAGATAAAAACAGAAACGTCATCAGCATAGGCCACAACCGCTCACCAGGATTGCTCAAAGGCACCCTGCAAACGGTCCACTCTCCAGCCTCCTAAAGAAGGAATCGATTGCGAAAGTGAATCCCTTGTCGTCTGGGCAGCAGTGAATGTGCACATCAACCAGACCGGCCTCTCTAGCTATTTGAGTTAAAAAAAAAAGCTTAGCGATACGTCACTTCCGGTGCGGTGGAACGCACGCCGAAACCACGGGGCGTTCTAGCGGCACCTGCTACCAGGAAGGACGAGATTTTTAACCTATATGCCTTTTACTAAGCAACGAAATGTGAGTGTATTTTCATTATTTTGCACAATAAAAAACCTTTTATCGGATTTACACTATATGAGCATCCTTTTCTCCAATACATGTATCGGGGCATTTACATCTGTGGAGATACATTCGCCTTGGAGGAGTTGTAATAGCCGGTTCCTTACTAGGACATAAGCCTTGTCGATCTCTATTGCTATACAGCATAGGGGTCACCATCGTCCGGTAAGTGAACACCCAAAGGGGGAGGTCCGGCACTGGCTCACTGCACCACAAAAGATTGCATGTTTTGTGCACTTTCTTCCTGGCACTCCAGCACCTTTGTGAGACATCTTTTGGGACTGTGTACATCTTATCATCTACTGAGATCTTAAACAACTATTACATCTGGACTGGCACTTTATATTTATATATTTTAACTATATTTATATAGTATATGTTTATATGGTTTCTACACCCCAATTTTTGCACACAATTGCACGGTGCACTTTATGAGTCTTTTAAGTAGAACGTAATCACTTTACTATCATACATTATTGTTTGCGCTGTGATATATTTTTCTCATATTTATGAATTTTGGGTACCACTATTTATGAACAGCTGCATTCTAGAAAATTCAAAATATTGTTATTAGTTATTTCACTTATCTTTGCGCTGTATTTGCACTGCACTTTAACAGATTTGGTCACTACCATTTTGAACAGCTGCATTTAAGTTCACCACTAATTTAGTTAATAAATAAATATTTATTTAATTTTTCCTGAGCGCGGTACACACCTACCCATAAAAAAAAAAGCTGTCACAGTTCAGCCTGGTTCTGGTACCTTTCCTGTCCTTAGTCCTAGTGACTGTGTTGAAATCACCACTGAAGACAAATTGCTGTGCTGTAAAAAGAAAAGGCTTGATCTTCATGAAGAGGGATTTCCTGTCCCACTTTGTCTGGGGCCCATAGATGTTGATCAGTCGCAGGTCCTGCCCCCCCCTCCCCCCTTGGAGATGTCTCCCCATTTCTACCTTAATAATCAGCCAACAGGTTACCATGCCATAAAAAAGTACCGCAACTCCAGTGTATGGCTCGGCGGCAAGAGAACAGGAGGAGGGGCCGCACCTCCACTCCCTCTTCGTCAGATGAATATCAGCCACACAGCCAAACATTAGAGTGTACATTTTTATTTATTTAAAATCTTACAAACATACAACATAATGAAAACATATTTACATATATACAGAATAAATTAATGATATAAACAAACAAAAAGTAGCTTAGGCTACATTCACACCTGAGCGTAGCGTTTTTTACCGCGATTTTTACCGCGATTTTTACCGCGATTTACAGGCGTTTTTACAGGCGTTTTTTGTGCAGGCGTTTTTAGATTGAATAGAAACCAATGGAAAACGCCTGTAATCTGCCCAAAAAGAAGCTCGTGTACTTTTTTGAGCGTTGGGCGTTTTGCTTACAGCGTCAAAACGCTCAGATGTGAACAGGAGCCATTGAAATGAATAGGATTTGTCTTGTTGGGCGTTTTGGGAGCTGATCCTAGAGCAGAAAAACTCCCCAAAAACGCCCCAAAACGCCTAGATGTGAACGGAGCCTTACTTCAGCATAAAAAAACAAACTAGCTTTTTTGCCAGAAAACATAAATAGAACCAAATATATAAACAAAGATATATGTCATTAATATTACTATGCACAACAAAGCCCTAACCTCCACCTAAACACCCCCTCAGGCTAAGAAATGATTACAAATTTATCCCATGCAGGCAGCCCTTTTTCAAAAATCAGATTTTATAAAAATCTCGGGGGTCTGAAAGGAGAGAAAGAAAAGCCGCACACCCAGAGACTGACAGACAGCAGCTGCGGGGACCTGACATTCCTCCACGCCATTGTCTAGGCTCCCGTGCGTCACCTGTCCTCCTCAAGACCCCGAATCTTCCCAACCTCACCCAGAATGTTGTGCACCACCACCTCGATAGGAAAGACTTTTTTCCGAGTGGAAGCCTGACACCGTGCATTCCACGTGAAGTAACGGACTACTAAGCTAAATAAAAAAAGTGTCTCAAAATCAAAATCCTGATGCGTCTCAAAAGACCCGTACGACCACTCCGCATAACTCAATCAAGAAAGGAAAGGGATACCCAGAGCCCCACCCACCCCCTTATAGACTTCTATATTGAAGGGTCACTGAAGCAAGAAATGGTCCATCGTCTCCTCCACACCTCCACACTCCACTCTTGGACAACCACGGTTCTCCGCAGAGCGACGCTTCAAGTTGCCCTTCACATAGAGTCTGCCATGGAACGAGAGCCAGGCCAAATCCCAAAACTTCAAAGGGATTCTCTCCAGATTAATCAAACGCAGACCCTCCCTCATAACAGGGCCTGGACAATCCCTCAAGGCCAGTGGCTCGCTAAAGGCAAATTCAACAACCCTTCTATCCAGGGCCTTCCTAGGAAGAGACTTAATTTCCTCCGCCGTCACTCGCCACTGCCGAAGCATCTTCAGGCACGGAGCAACGTAAGCCGGGAGTTTACCATGTCTGACCCTTAGACTTTTCACTGGCTCCTCTGGTACAGAGACGGATGTTACTGTGGGGGGACATTAGAGTGTAAGCTCCTCTGGTACAGAGACTGATATGACTGTGGGGGAGGGGACATTAGAGTGTAAGCTCCTCTGGTACAGAGACTGATGTGACTGTGGGGGGTGGGGACATTAGAGTGTAAGCTCCTCTGGTACAGAGACTGATGTGACTGGCTCAGTGATTTCTGTACAGCACTGCGGTATATGTCAGAGCTATATACATGTATAATAATAATAATAGTGTGTGACTGTGGGGGAGGGGATATTAGAGTGTAAGCTCCTCTGGTACAGAGACTGACGTGACTGTGGGGGAGGGGACATTAGAGTGTAAGCTCCTCTGGTACAGAGACTGACGTGACTGTGGGGGAGGGGACATTAGAGTGTAAGCTCCTCTGGTACAGAGACTAATGTGACTGTGGGGGAGGGGACATTAGAGTGTAAGCTCCTCTGGTACAGGGACTAATGTGACTGTGGGGGAGGGGACATTAGAGTGTAAGCTCCTCTGGTACAGAGACTGATGTGATTGGCTCAGTGATCTCTGTACAGCACTGCAGTATATGTCAGAGGTATATAAATGTATAATAATAATAGTGTGTGACTATGGGGGAGGGGACATTAGTGTAATGTAGACAATATGGGAACAGGTTTGTTACAGAATACAGTAACATGTCAGAGAAGAAATGTAACAACAGATGATTAGTAATATTCTCGACATTCGGGTAAAATCAGTCATTTCCTGTGGATTTTGCACCTCCCACCTATAACTTGAAATAGGATGGGGTGGGGTGACCTAAGATACATTATATTGTCAAAAGTATTGGGACGCCTCCCTATATACACTATATTACCAAAAGTATTGGGACGCCTCTCTATATATATTATATTACCAAAAGTATTGGGACGTCTCTCTATATACATTATATTACCAAAAGTATTGGGACCCCTCTCTATATACTCTATATTACCAAAAGTATTGGGACGCCTCTCTAAATACACTATGTTACCAAAAGTATTGGGACGCCTCTCTATATACATTATATTACCAAAAGTATTGGGACGCCGGCCTTTACACACACAGGAACTTTAATGGCATCCCAGTCTTAGTCCGTAGGGATAAATTGGCCCACCCTTTGCAGCTATAACAGCTTCAACTCTTCTGGGAAGTCTGTCCACAAGGTTTAGGAGAGTGTCTATGGAAATGTTTCACCATTCTTCCAGAATCGCATTTGTGAGGTCAGGCACTGATGTTGGATGAGAAGGCCTGGCTCACAGTCTCCTCTCTAATTCATCCCAAAGATGTTCTATCGGGTTGAGGTCAGGACTCGCTCATCCATGTCTTTCTGGACCTTGCTTTGTGTGCTGGTGCGCAGTCATGTTGGAACAGGAAGGGGCCATCCCCAAACTCCTCTCACAAAGTTGGGAGCATAAAATTGTCCAAAATGTCTTGGTATGCTGACGCCTTAAGAGTTTCCTTCACTGGAACTAAGGGGCCAAACCCAACCCCTGAAAAACACCCCCACACCATAATCCCCCCTTCACCAAATGATTGGACCAGTGCACAAAGCAAGGTCCATAAAGACATGGATGAGCAAGTTTGGGGTGGAGGAACTTGATTGGCCTGCACAGAGTCCTGACCTCAACTTGATAGAACACCTTTGGGATGAATTAGATTGCGAGCCAGGCCTTCTTGTCCAACATCAGTGCCTGACCTCACAAATGCGCTTCTGGAAGAATGGTGAAACATTCCCATAGACACTCCTAAACCTTGTGGACGGCCTTCCCAGAAGAGTTGAAGCTGTTATAGCTGCAAAGGGTGGAGCCAACTCAACATTAAACCCTACGGACTAAGACTGGGAGGTAATTAAAGTTCATGTGTGTGTAAAGGCAGGCGTCCCAATACTTTTGGTAATATAGTGTATATAGAGAGGTGTCCCAATACTTTTGGTAATATAGTGTATATAGAGAGGCGTCCCAATACTTTTGGTGATATAGTGTATATAGAGAGGTGTCCCAATACTTTTGGTAATATAGTGTATATAGAGAGGCGTCCCAATACTTTTGGTGATATAGTGTATATTGAGAGGCGTCCCAATACTTTTGGTAATATAGTGTATATAGAGAGGCGTCCCAATACTTTTGGTAATATAGTGTATATTGAGAGGCGTCCCAATACTTTTGGTAATATAGTGTATATAGAGAGGCGTCCCAATACTTTTGGTGATATAGTGTATATTGAGAGGCGTCCCAATACTTTTGGTAATATAGTGTATATAGAGAGGCGTCCCAATACTTTTAGTAATATACTGTATATAGAGAGGCGTCCCAATACTTTTGGTAATATAGTGTATATAGAGAGGGGTCCCAATACTTTTGGTAATATAGTGTATATTGAGAGGCGTCCCAATACTTTTGGTAATATAGTGTATATTGAGAGGCGTCCCAATACTTTTGGTAATATAGTGTATATAGAGAGGGGTCCCAATACTTTTGGTAATATAGTGTATATAGAGAGGGGTCCCAATACTTTTGGTAATATAGTGTATATAGAGAGGCGTCCCAATACTTTTAGTAATATACTGTATATAGAGAGGCGTCCCAATACTTTTGGTAATATAGTGTATATAGAGAGGCGTCCCAATACTTTTGGTGATATAGTGTATATTGAGAGGCGTCCCAATACTTTTGGTAATATAGTGTATATAGAGAGGGGTCCCAATACTTTTGGTAATATAGTGTATATAGAGAGGGGGTCCCAATACTTTTGGTAATATAGTGTATATAGAGAGGGGTCCCAATACTTTTGGTGATATAGTGTATATAGAGAGGGGTCCCAATACTTTTGGTGATATAGTGTATCATTCTATGGATATGGAGTCCGATCTGTGCAGTCATGTCGCCCTCTGCTGGTTGTTTCACAGAACAACCTATTCTTCACCACCTCTGATATCGGATGATTTACTAAAACTGGAGAGTGTAAAATCTGGTTCAGCTCTGCATGGGAGCCAATCACCTTCCAGCTTTTATTGCCAAAGCTTAATTGAGCAAACTGAAGCTAGAAGCTGATTGGCTCCCATGTACAGCTGCACCAGATTTTGAACTCTCCAGTTTAAGTAAATACCCCCCCCCCCCCCGCATCTCCGGGATGACCAATCAGAGGAGGAAGCAGATGACAGGAGAGTGTTCTGAGATGAGCAGAATTGTCCCTGAAATGTCCCTGGACTTCACAGTTCTTTATTCATTGTAGAGAAATGTTCCATAGATTTGGGGTCATTCCTTTACTCGCCCCCTTTAACCCTTTCCTAGCCATAGTCTTACATCACACTTGTAGAGACATTTTGTATTCTGTCCTCTGTGGTCCCCCTCCCCCATCATCAGCGTGATAACGTCCTCCACTTTTTGGTCCCCCTGCAGGCTCACGCCATAATTTACGGGGGTGTATCACATACTAGCACAGGGGTCAGCAACCTTTCTCTACTTGAGGGGCCTGTGGGCACTGTGAGCACTAAATGCACTGTGGACAGTGATGGCACTGTGGGCACTGATGGCACTGTGAGAACTGATGGCACTGTGGGCACTGATGGCACTGTGGGCACTGATTGCACTGTGAGAACTGATGGCACTGTGGGCACTGATGGCACTGTGGACAGTGATGGCACTGTGGACAGTGATGGCACTGTGAGCACTGATGGCACTGTGAGCACTGATGACACTGGCCACTTTTGGCACTGTGGACAGTGATGACACTGTGGGCACTGATGGCACTGTGGACACTGGTTGCACTGTGAGCACTGATGACACTGTGAGCACTGATGGCACTGTGGACACTGGTTGCACTGTGAGCACTGATGACACTGTGAGCACTGATGGCACTGTGGACACTGGTTGCACTGTGAGCACTGATGACACTGTGAGCACTGATGACACTGTTAGCACTGTGGACAGTGATTGCACTGTGGGCACTGATGATACTGTGGGCACTAAGGGCACTGATGACACTGTGAGCACAGATGACACTGTTAGCACTGTGGACAGTGATTGCACTGTGGGCACTGATGACACTGTGAGCACTGATGACACTGGAAAGTGATGACACTGTGGACACTGATTGCACTGATGACACTGGGAAAGTGATGACATTGTGAGCACTGATTTGGCATGGATAAAACACTTGTGTTATCGCTCTCCCTCGCGCGGTCTCTCTGTGGGGAAGGAGAGCCGTCAATGAGAGATGATCACATATGTTTACATTTGAAATTATCTTTCATTGGATGAGACGATCACATGGTAAACAGTCGCAGTGATTGGCCATTCACCATGATCCGTGATTGGCTGTCCAAGGGACACGGCCATCACAGAATTTCCCTGATGCGCGTACGGGGGGCGTGTTTCCGGGAGGATGAACATGTTGCCGTCTTTTGGTTATAGCGTGGGTGCGGAGTGGGTAAAATATCCGTGGGCTGTGAATTCATCACATGCACTGACAGGCCGGACATTTAGTGGCGGCGGGCCAGGAAGTTGCCAACCCCTGTACTAGCACATGACAGATTTGCCTTTTGAATGGCGCCCTCCAGTGGCGTATTGTCACCGCTGCCGGCGCTTTCATCTTCTCCTGGTTTTCCTTCCAGGTTCACGCTGTCTGGCTGTTTGATTGGCCGGGCTGCAGTGACATCACTCCCACACATACACACAGAATCATGACACAGCGCTGTGCATTGATGGCGCACTCAGTGATCCCTGGATGTACAGATACTGCGCATGCGCTGGCGGGATCACGGGGGCGGGGATTTACTGAAGGTAAACAGACTGTTCGCTCTGCAATGTGCACTCATTTCCCCGGATCTTAGTAAGTGAGGGGAAGTTTAGTAAATCATGTGCATGCGTGGGCTGGTTTTTATTTTCCTTGCACCTGATTGGGTGTTCTTTACAAAGTGAAGCTTCAACTCATTCTCTGATCTCCGGGGAAATGAGTGCAACTGCAGAGTGCAGCGTCTATTTGCCTTTAGTGAATCGTCTGCACTGGCTGCAGCCGCAGGGAATATCTCCGACACAGCGCAGGTTTAGAAGATATTCGCAGTATCTCCCGCTAAGACCTTTTATATATTTCCCTGTCAGCACAGATTCATAATTCGGATTTACTCCACTTTTATAAAATCTTTCCATTTTCATTCCATTCCTTATTTTATACCCAATGATGTCATCACCGCGTCTCTGTGCTTCTCTATGCAATGCAGGCAGATCATTGCTGGTGGGAGGGACCGGCAGGGGGCGGTACATAGCTTTCTGAAAACATCACAGCACCCGCCCCAGTACTCCTCTTAAGAGTCCTCATTCCTAATGAAAGCAGTGGGAGGAGTTATGCAAATATGCCTTGATGAGCGACCTGGTGTAGGGGAGCACTGTGATGGGGACACCTGATGTAGGGGGACATTGTGATGGGGACACCTGATGTAGGGGGACATTGTGATGGGGACACCTGATGTAGGGGGACACTGTGATGGGGACACCTGATGTAGGGGAGCACTGTGATGGGGACACCTGATGTAGGGGAGCACTGTGATGGGGACACCTGATGTAGGGAAGCACTGTGATGGGGACACCTGATGTAGGTGGGCATTGTGATGGGGACACCTGATGTAGGGGAGCACTGTGATGGGGACACCTGATGTAGGTGGGCATTGTGATGGGGACACCTGATGTAGGTGGGCACTGTGATGGGGACACCTGATGTAGGGGAGCACTGTGATGAGGACACCTGATGTAGGGGGAGCACTGTGATGAGGACACCTGATGTAGGGGGAGCACTGTGATGAGGACACCTGATGTAGGTGGGCACTGTGATGGGGACACCTGATGTAGGGGAGCACTGTGATGGGGACACCTGATGTAGGGGAGCACTGTGATGGGGACACCTGATGTAGGGGAGTACGTTGATGGGGACATCTGATGTAGGGGGACACTGTGATGGGGACACCTGATGTAGGGGAGCACTGTGATGGGGACACTTGATGTAGGGGAGCACTGTGATGGGGACACCTGATGTAGGTGGGCACTGTGATGGGGACACCTGATGTAGGGAGCACTGTGATGAGGACACCTGATGTAGGGGAGCACTGTGATGGGGACACCTGATGTAGGTGGGCACTGTGATGGGGACACCTGATGTAGAGGAGCACTGTGATGGGGACACCTGATGTAGGGGAGCACTGTGATGGGGACACTTGATGTAGGGGAGCACTGTGATGGGGACACCTGATGTAGGTGGGCACTGTGATGGGGACACCTGATGTAGGGGGACACTGTGATGGGGACACCTGATGTAGGGGAGCACGTTTAAGGGGGCACCTGATGTAGGGGGACACTGTGATGGGGACACCTGATGTAGGGGAGCACTGTGATGGGGACACCTGATGTAGGGGAGCACTGTGATGGGGACACTTGATGTAGTGGAGCACTGTGATGGGGACACCTGATGTAGGTGGGCACTGTGATGGGGACACCTGATGTAGGGGAGCACTGTGATGGGGACACCTGAAGTAGGGGAGCACTGTGATGGGGACACCTGATGTAGGGGAGTACTGTGATAGGGACACCTGATGTAGGGGAGCACTGTGATGGGGACACCTGATGTAGGGGGACACTGTGATGGGGACACCTGATGTAGGGGAGCACTGTGATGGGGACACTTGATGTAGGGAGCACTGTGATGGGAACACCTGATGTAGGTGGACACTGTATGTAAGGGGGCACTGTGATGGGGACACCTGATGTAGGGGGACACCTGATGGATGGGGACACCTGATGTAGGGGAGCACTGTGATGGGGACACCTGATGTAGGGGAGCACTGTGATGGGGACACCTGATGTAGGGAAGCACTGTGATGGGGACACCTGATGTAGGTGGGCATTGTGATGGGGACACCTGATGTAGGGGAGCACTGTGATGGGGACACCTGATGTAGGTGGGCATTGTGATGGGGACACCTGATGTGGGGGAGCACTGTGATGGGGACACCTGATGTAGGTGGGCATTGTGATGGGGACACCTGATGTGGGGGAGCACTGTGATGGGGACACCTGATGTAGGGGAGCACTGTGATGGGGACACCTGAAGTAGGGGAGCACTGTGATGGGGACACCTGATGTAGGGGAGCAGTGTGATGGGGACACCTGATATAGGGGGACACTGTGATGGGGACACATGATGTAGAGGAGCACTGTGATGGGGACACCTGATGTAGGGGAGCAGTGTGATGGGGACACCTGATGTAGGGGAGCACTGTGATGGGGACACTTGATGTAGGGGAGCACTGTGATGGGGACACCTGATGTAGGGGAGCACTGTGATGGGGACACCTGATGTAGGGGGACACTGTGATGGGGACACCTGATGTAGGGGAGCACTGTGATGGGGACACCTGATGTAGGGGGACACTGTGATGGGGACACTCGATGTAGGGGGACACTGTGATGGGGACACCTGAAGTAGGGGAGCACTGTGATAGGGACACCTGAAGTAGGGGAGCACTGTGATGGGGACACCTGAAGTAGGGGAGCACTGTGATGGGGACACCTGATGTAGGGGGACACTGTGATGGGGACACCTGATGTAGGGGAGCACTGTGATGGGGACACCTGATGTAGGGGGACACTGTGATGGGGACACCTGATGTAGGGGAGCACTGTGATAGGGACACCTGAAGTAGGGGAGCACTGTGATGGGGACACCTGATGTAGGGGAGCACTGTGATGGGGACACCTGATGTAGGGGAGCACTGTGATGGGGACACCTGATGTAGGGGGACACTGTGATGGGGACACTTGATGTAGGGGAGCACTGTGATGGGAACACCTGATGTAGGGGAGCACTGTGATGGGGACACCTGATGTAGGGGGACACTGTGATGGTGACACCTGATGTAGGGGAGCACTGTGATGGGGACACCTGATGTATGGGGAGCACTGTGATGGGGACACCTGATGTAGGGGAGCACTGTGATGGGGACACTTGATGTAGGGGAGCACTGTGATGGGGACACCTGATGTAGGTGGGCACTGTGATGGGGACACCTGATGTAGGTGGGCACTGTGATGGGGACACCTGATGTAGGGGAGCACTGTGATAGGGACACCTGAAGTAGGGGAGCACTGTGATGGGGACACCTGAAGTAGGGGAGCACTGTGATGGGGACACCTGATGTAGGGGAGCACTGTGATGGGGACACCTGATGTAGGGGAGTACTGTGATAGGGGACACCTGATGTAGGGGAGCACTGTGATGGGGAACCCCTGATGTAGGGGAGTACTGTGATAGGGACACCTGATGTAGGGGAGCACTGTGATGGGGACACCTGATGTAGGGGGACACTGTGATGGGGACACCTGATGTAGGGGAGCACTGTGATGGGGACACCTGATGTAGGGGAGCACTGTGATGGGGACACCTGATGTAGGGGGACACTGTGATGGGAACACCTGATGTAGGGGGACACTGTGATGGGGACACCTGATGTAGGGGAGCACTGTGATGGGGACACCTGATGTAGGGGAGCACTGTGATGGGGACACCTGATGTAGGGGAGCACTGTGATGGGGACACTTGATGTAGGGGAGCACTGTGATGGGGACACCTGATGTAGGGGGACATTGTGATGGGGACACCTGATGTAGGGGAGCACTGTGATGGGGACACCTGATGTAGGGGAGCACTGTGATGGGGACACCTGATGTAGGGGAGCACTGTGATGGGGACACCTGAAGTAGGGGAGCACTGTGATGGGGACACCTGATGTAGGGGAGCAGTGTGATGGGGACACCTGATGTAGGGGGACACTGTGATGGGGACACATGATGTAGAGGAGCACTGTGATGGGGACACCTGATGTAGGGGAGCACTGTGATGGGGACACCTGATGTAGGTGGACACTGTATGTAAGGGGGCACTGTGATGGGGACACCTGATGTAGGGGGACACTGTGATGGGAACACCTGATGTAGGGGAGCACTGTGATGGGGACACCTGATGTAGGGGGACACTGTGATGGGGACACCTGATGTAGGGGAGCACTGTGATGGGGACACTGTGATGGGGACACCTGATGTAGGGGAGCACTGTGATGGGGACACCTGATGTAGGGGGACACTGTGATGGGGACACCTGATGTAGGGGAGCACTGTGATGGGGACACCTGATGTAGGGGGAGCACTGTGATGGGGACACCTGATGTAGGGGGACACTGTGATGGGGACACCTGATGTAGGGGAGCACTGTGATGGGGACACTTGATGTAGGGGGACACTGTGATGGGGACACCTGATGTAGGGGAGCACTGTGATGGGGACACCTGATGTAGGGGAGCACTGTGATGGGGACACCTGATGTAGGGGGACACTGTGATGGGGACACCTGATGTAGGGGAGCACTGTGATGGGGACACCTGATGTAGGGGAGCACTGTGATGGGGACACCTGAAGTAGGGGAGCACTGTGATGGGAATATGCAAAAATAGAAAAAAGATGGGGCTTTACAGGCCGATGGGAGGAGAAGGATCACAACCACAACACAAATAAAACTAAAAAGATAATTTTATTGTACAAGTTAAAAACAGTGCATGAGCATAATTGCCCATATCAAACATAATTAAAATGAATACATGAAGTCGCAAATTTGAAATACTTCCCAACAAAGGAGAGCTAATAGCCTGTATAAGAAGATGACGTTGGGGTCTCAGGTGGAGCACGGTCAAAAGAGGGTCCCCAGCAAGCCGACGCGTTTCGCATGAGGCTTCCTCAGGGCCAGAGAGACCAGGACAGTCCGATATTTCCAATGCGACTCAGGCAGTGGCAGGCAAAGCGGAACGCAAGAAAGTGTCCACAGTAACAGTAGATATAATTTCTATATAGTTGCCCCGATTGACAGCAGTGATTTGAAGTTTCACTATTAAAGCATGTATATATATCTCAGTCTCCATATTCAAGGCCTGACTGGCTGCTTAATATGTCTATGCAGATGGTATACAGCCATACCAATTAGGAGCATCCCAACAATAGGATATCTTAAAGGTCCTATGTATTATAGGCTCTGTAAGCAGCATGTAGAGAGCATGAGGCAGGTAGCACTTCAAAGTCTGTCAAATGTCAGAAAGGGGGAGGGTTTATTCCTCCTATAAGCAGTATATAGCAAACATAGGGCAGGTAACACTCCAAAAAACAGTCAGGTATTAAGGAGGGGGTTCCATGTGGACGCCACTGTGATGGGAACACCTGATGTATGGGGACACTGTGATGGGGACACCTGATGTATGGGGACACTGTGATGGGGACACCTGATGTATGGGGACACTGTGATGGGGACACCTAAAGTAGGGGAGCACTGTGATGGGAACACCTGATGTAAGGGGACATTGTGATGGGGGCACCTGATGTAGGGGGAGCACTGTGATGGGGGCACCTGATGTAAGGGGACATTGTGATGGGGGCACCTGATGTAGGGGGAGCACTGTGATGGGGGCACCTGATGTAGGGGGAGCACTGTGATGGGGGCACCTGATGTAGGGGGAGCACTGTGATGGGGGCACCTGATGTAGGGGAAGCACTGTGATGGGGACACCTGATGTAGGGGAGCACTGTGATGGGGACATCTGATGTAGGGGAGCACTGTGATGGGGACCCCTGATGTAGGGGAGCACTGTGATGGGGACACCTGATGTAGGGGAGCACTGTGATGGGGACTCCTGATGTTGGGGAGCACTGTGATGGGGACCCCTGATGTACGGGAGCACTGTGATGAGGACCCCTGATGTAAGGGAAAGAGGAGTCAATCCAGATATGGGGTTCCTTGGTGTCATTTGGGGCCCCAGCTTTTTAGGAGAAGAGAAGCTCCTGTACTGATTGGGCAGAAACGCACACATAGACTTTCGTCCCCAGACCCCTCATCATCCAATCAGTGGCTTATGGAGGGGCACAGAGCATCTTGTTCTCCTCTGATCCCTGGGTGGTGATTAGAAATGATGGGTCCCCTATGATGCTGCACTGAGGTGGCCCCTTTGGGTCAGCAGGGAGCCCAGGCTGGGTATGGGGGGCTCCCTGTACCCCCCTATTAGTGTCCCTGAGCTCGGGGAGTGACGGGACTATCTGCTGCAGCTATAAATGTCCCGGAACGTGTCGGCAGGGAAAGTCTCTAATAATTGGGAACCTTTTTACATTCGATGTGTTCGGGGAAGACAAGGGTGAAGAATGAACTTTTCTTCTTCTCCATAACGTCCAATCAGATTCTTTATTCTGTTCTCCCATAATGCTCTAGACAGAGAGCCGGTGTGGTTGCTAGGGGTAACCAGATCAGTTATTTGTTCAGCCCCCTGTGATGGGGTGTATCTCTCGGGATCTGACGTCTCCTCCTGTTCTCTATACAGGAACTCCTGGAAGAAGATTATCTGTATGCCGAGGAGATCCAGACTCCGCCCCCGGAACCTTCTCTGACAGGTAGGTGGATGTGTCACAGAAATGCCACCAATCGCCTGGCCTCTATCCCACGGTGAAATGTTCCTCACTTTTTCTCTCTTTATAGAGCTGAAGGAGGAGAGACGGATCATCGAGAGAGATCTACAGACCGATCCGCAGGTGGTGTCACCTGTACAATCAACCAAGATGGCGTCTGCCAGGAGCACGACCCCAGCCAGGTGAGAGGAGGGGGGGTCCCCAGCCAGGTGAGAGGAGGGGGGGACCCAGCAAGGTGAGGGGAGGGGGGGTCCCAGCCAGGTGACAGGAGGAGGAATCCCGGCCAGGTGAGAGGAGGGGGGGTCCCAGCCAGGTGAAGGGAGGGGGGGGGGCCCAGCCAAGTGAGGGGAGGGGGGGTCCCAGCCAGGTGACAGGAGGAGGAATCCCGGCCAGGTGATGTCCCCTAAATGATGTCCAATAATGATGTCCACCCAGTGATGTCCCCTAATGTCTATCTAATGATGTCACATGATGTCCCCTAATGATGTCCCCCCCAATGATGTCCCCCCTAATGATGTCGCCTAATGATGTCCCCCCAATGATGTCACCTAATGATGTCCCCCAATGATGTCCCCTAATGATGTCCTCCTAATGATGTCACCTAATGATGTCCCCTAATGATGTCACCTAATGATGTCCTCCTAATGATGTCACCTAATGATGTGATGTGTCACCTAATGATGTCTATCTAATGATGTCCCCCAATGATGTCCCCTAATGATGTCCTCCTAATGATGTCACCTAATGATGTCCCCTAATGATGTCACCTAATGATGTCACCTAATGATGTCCTCCTAATGATGTCACCTAATGATGTCCCCTAATGATGTGATGTGTCACCTAATGATGTCTATCTAATGATGTCCCCTAATTTTGTGCTTTCCGTGTTCCTTAGGTCTGTAAGGAGAGACTTGTTGGGGGATCCTCCGCAGACACCGGAATCTTCCGAATTACACCGGTACAAGCTGACGCCGTGCCCTCCACACCTGAAACTGAAGATGGCAGCGAGGAGGACGCAGGAAGCCATCTGCTCCACCCCACCCCCACCAAGGGGTCCAGGAAGGGTTCCCTCTGCTGGACAAGAACTGGGCTCACATCATCCCCATAAACCTGCTAATGCACCTGGCAGCCTGGAGCGCCTGTCCCAGGTGTACGCCGCTGGTCGGAGTACCGGCCTGTCCACCATAAACTGTGTCCCTGCAGATAGCAGCCAGTCTACACATGGAGTCAAGCCACCTGACACTCTGTATGTTCCGGCCCCTCCCCCGGCTCATAGACCACCCAGCAGTGCCAACTCTGCGCCAGCATTCCGCAGGGTGAGGGCAAAGGTGCCAAACATTCCACCGTGATCGGAAACGGAACATCTGAGAGTGGGCGGAGCACAAGGCGGTGCATCGGCCAGATGGGCGTCAGAGTAGGAGAATCGCAGTCACATGACTCAATGCAATTCCTCCGACAAAGAACAATTCTACCGACTCTGAATGTTTAATCTGAACTCCGGGACAATAAATCCATCGGTCATGTGACTTCCTCCGGAATCTTCTTCCAGATCTGTGCATTAATCCAGGGTGAGACTTCCTGTAATAAAGACCGCCCACTGCTGCCCTTTCTTCCTGTGCGGGGTGACTGGTCTTGTCTCCGCCCCCTCCTGTAGTTTTCTGTTGTGGGTGGAGCCTTCTGTGTCTCACCCACAGCTCTAGTTGCTCTCTCCTTGTGCAGGATGACTGGTCTTGTCTCCGCCTCCTCCTGTAGTGGATGGAGCCGGTTGGACCCCTCCCACAGCTCTGCCCCTCTCCTTGTGCAGGGGGACTGGTCCTGTCTCCGCCCCTCCCCCCCCTAGTTTTCTGTAGAGGGTGGCACTTGTTGGGCCCCTCCCACAGCTCTGCTTTCTCTTTGTGCTGGGTGATTGATCTTGTAACCATCCCCTTCTGTAGGTGGAGCCTGCCTGGCCCCTCCCACAGCTATGTTCTCTCTCCTTGTGCAGGGGGACAGGTCAACTCCGCCCCCCTCCTGTAGTTTTCTGTAGAGGGTGGAGTCTGCCAGGCCCCTCCCACAGCTCTGCTCTCTCTCTTTGTGCAAGGTGACTGGTCTTGTCTCAGCCCCTCCTGTAGTGGGTGGAGCCTTCTGGGTCCCTCCCACAGCTGTACTCTCTCTCTCCTTATGAGAAGACTGGTCTTGTCTCTGCCCCACCTTTATTTTATGTAGTGGGTGGAGTCTCCTGGGCCCCTCCCACACTTCTGCTTTCGCCTTCTGCAGGGAGACCAGTCTAGTTTCCGCCCCTCCTGTAGTTTGTGGAGCCTGCTGGGCCCCTCCTACAGCTCTGCTTTCTCCTTGTGCAGGGGGGGGGGTGGACTGGTCTTCTCTCTGCCCCTCCTTTAGTTTATGAAGTAGGTGGAGCCTTGTGGGCCCCTCCCACACTTCTGCTTTCTCCTTGCCCAGAGTGACCGGTCTGGTCGCCGCCCCCTTCTGTAGTGGGTGGAGCCCACTGGGCACAGCACTGTGACAATGCTGCGAAGGCATTTCATGCACACAATGAGGATTTATATTCATTGTAGTGTTTGAGGAATATATTTTGAATAAAGTTTTGCACCCGGAGTTCAGCTTTAATCACCTCCAGGAAGATAAACTGGGAAAGGTGAGAAAACGTTTTATCGCTCACATTACTATAACTGCACACGCGTGTTGTTACCCATAGCAACCAGCCACACATTTCCTCCCACAGTGCAGAGTGTACGGGGGTGGGGAGAGTTAATCGCTGGCACTATCTTTGTCCTGAATTAAAGAGATAGTACACACAATCATGTACCCAGTGTTGACAGTTTTAAAAATTGCTATTTTTGTTTGGTATTTATTTTGTTTAATGATCCTCAAATAACAATAAAAAATGTAAAGTGCAGAGTTTTCATTATTGTAGAGGACCCAGGCTTAGTCCTAGATGGCGGCTTATACGCCTTCAGGTGATTGGATACTGGCAGAGAGAGCTGCGAGGACTCCCAAATAAACCCCTCCCACTCCCAGCAATCCTTTTTCTGGTGTCTGGTGATGGATGACCCCTCTATACAGGGAGATTACTGGACTTCTGGATCTGTGCCCTGGAGGTGGTGCAGCAAGAACCCCCCCCCCCCCCCCCCGATCAGAAGACGAGGGGCCAATCAGTAATGTTGCTTGGGACACTCATTGGATCCAGGTGTTGGAGCTCCTCCTCCTCCGCATAATGTGCAACACATGGAGCTTGTCACAGGATACCGTACAGTTCTGGGGTAGTGATGACCCCACAGGTGTGACCCAAAGACCCCTTCATGGGTTTGTCTTTCTGATCTACACTGAAAAAAATTATAAACCCAACACTTTTGTTTTTGCCCCCATTTTTCATGAGCTGAACTCAAAGATCGAAGACTTTTCTATGTACACAAAAGGCCGATTTCTCTCCAATATTCTTCACAAATCTGTGTTAGTGATCACTTCTCCTTTGCCAAGAAAATCCATCCACCTCACAGGTGTGGCATATCAAGATGCTGATTGGACGGCATGATTATTGCACAGGTGTGCCTTAGGCTGCCCACAATAAAAGACCGCTCTAAAATGTGCAGTTTTATCACACAGCACAATGCCACAGATGTGGGAAGTTTTGAGGGAGCGTGCGATTGGCACGCTGACTGCAGGAATTTCCATCAGAGCTGCTGCCCCTTGAATTGAATGTTCATTTCTCTACCATAAGCCGTCTCATGCAGATAGCAGAGGAGGGGGGAGGAGACTCATACAGATAGTAGAGGAAGGAGGGGGAGGAGACTCATGTAGATAGCAGAGGATGGAGGGGGGAGGAGACTCATGCAGATAGCAGAGGAAGGGGGGAGGAGACTCATGTAGATAGCAGAGGATGGAGGGGGGAGGAGACTCATGCAGATAGCAAAGGAAGGAGGGGGAGGAGACTCATGCAGATAGCAAAGGAAGGAGGGGGAGGAGACTCATGCAGATAGCAGAGGAAGGGGGGAGGAGACTCATGCTGATAGCAGAGGAAGGAGGGGGAGGAGACTCATGCTGATAGCAGAGGAAGGAGGGGGAGGAGACTAATGCAGATAGCAGAGGATGGAGGGGGAGGAGACTCATACAGATAGCAGGGGGAGGAGACTCATGCAGATAGCAGGGGGAGGAGACTCATACAGATAGCAGGGGGAGGAGACTCATACAGATAGCAGGGGGAGGAGACTAATGCAGATAGCAGGGGAAGGAGACTCATGCAGATAGCAGGGGGAGGAGACTCATGCAGATAGCAGGGGGAGGAGACTCATGCAGATAGCAGGGGGAGGAGACTCATACAGATAGCAGGGGGAGGAGGAGACTCATGCAGATAGCAGGGGGAGGAGACTCATGCAGATAGCAGGGGGAGGAGGAGACTCATGCAGATAGCAGGGGGAGGAGACTCATGCAGATAGCAGGGGAAGGAAGGGGGAGGAGACTCATGCAGATGGCAGAGGAAGGAGGCAGCAGACAGAAATTACACTTAGTGCTCTGGACAAAGACAAGTACACACTATAGAGGGATATCCTTTTTTCAGATTTCATGTTTGAGGATTACACCCACTTTAGGTCGGTGTCACACAGACATCAGCCTGATATGAGCCGTGCACAAACAGCGAGCTTTGTTGAAGCTTTTATAAGTACCATTCAGCTCCAGTTTGAAAATGTTGAACACAAATCCTAATGCAGGTGCCGATTAACACATTAGCAGCTGGACCGCCGGAAGATTTACCCCCCCCCTTCATGACCCAGGCCATTCTGTTGCCATTCAGCACTGTTACTTTAACTGACAATTGTACAGTCATGCGCCGCTGTACCCAAATTAAATTTATATCTTTTTTTTTTTTTTTCAGTATAAACTAAAAAAAGACCATATATAAAAAAATCTAATTTTACTATAAAACATTTCCAATTTAAAAAAAAAAAAATATCTTCATTGATTTAGGCCAAAATGTGCTCTGCTACATGTCTGGTAAAACAAAATCCCAATAAGTGTATATAGATTGGTTTGTGTGACAGTTATAGAGTCTCCACATTATGGGATATACAGTGGGTACGAAAAGTATTCAGACCCCCTTAAATTTTTCACTCTTTGTTATATTGCAGCCATTTGCTAAAATCATTTAAGTTCATTCTTCTTCCTCATGAATGTACACATAGCACCCCATACTGACAGAAAAACACAGAATTGTTGACATTGTTGCAGATTTATTAAAAAAGAAAAACTGAAATATCACATGGTCCTAAGTATTCAGACCCTTTGCTGTGACACTCATATATTTAACTCAGGTGCTTTCCATTTCTTCTGATCATCCTTGAGATGGTTCTACACCTTCATTTGAGTCCAGCTGTGTTTGATTATACTGATTGGACTTGATTAGGAAAGCCACACACCTGTCTATATAAGACCTTCCAGGTCACAATGCATGTCAGAGCAAATGAGAATCATGAGGTCAAAGGAACTGCCTGAAGAGCTCAGAGACAGAATTGTGGCAAGGCACAGATCTGGCCAAGGTTACAAAAAGATTTCTGCTGCACTTAAGGTTCCTAAGAGCACAGTGGCCTCCATAATCCTCAAATGGAAGACGTTTGGGACGACCAGAACCCTTCCTAGAGCTGGCCGTCCGGCCAAACTGAGCTATCGGGGGAGAAGAGCCTTGGTGAGAGAGGTAAAGAAGAACCCAAAGATCACTGTGGCTGAGCTCCAGAGATGCAGTCAGGAGATGGGAGAAAGTTGTAGAAAGTCAACCATCACTGCAGCCCTCCACCAGTCGGGGCTTTATCGCAGAGTGGCCCGACGGAAGCCTCTCCTCAGTGTAAGACACATGAAAGCCCGCATGGAGTTTGCTAAAAAACACCTGAAGGACTCCAAGATGGTGAGAAATAAGATTCTCTGGTCTGATGAGACCAAAATAGAACTTTTTGGCCTTAATTCTAAGCTGTATGTGTGGAGAAAACCAGGCACTGCTCATCACCTGTCCAATACAGTCCCAACAGTGAAGCATGGTGGTGGCAGCATCATGCTGTGGGGGTGTTTTTCAGCTGCAGGGACAGGACGACTGGTTGCAATCGAGGGAAAGATGAATGCGGCCAAGTACAGGGATATCCTGGACAAAAACCTTCTCCAGAGTGCTCTGGACCTCAGACTGGGCCAAAGGTTTACCTTCCAACAAGACAATGACCCTAAGCACACAGCTAAAATAACGAAGGAGTGGCTTCACAACAACTCCGTGACTGTTCTTGAATGGCCCAGCCAGAGCCCTGACTTAAACCCAATTGAGAATCTCTGGAGAGACCTAAAAATGGCTGTCCACCAACGTTTACCATCCAACCTGACAGAACTGGAGAGGATCTGCAAGGAGGAATGGCAGAGGATCCCCAAATCCAGGTGTGAAAGACTTGTTGCATCTTTCCCAAAAAGACTCCTGGCTGTATTAGATCAAAAGGGGGCTTCTACTAAATACTGAGCAAAGGGTCTGAATACTTAGGACCATGTGATATTTCAGTTTTTCTTTTTTAATAAATCTGCAACAATGTCAACAATTCTGTGTTTTTCTGTCAGTATGGGGTGCTATGTGTACATTCATGAGGAAGAAGAATCAACTTAAATGATTTTAGCAAATGGCTGCAATATAACAAAGAGTGAAAAATTTAAGGGGGTCTGAATACTTTCCATACCCACTGTATACGGATATTTTTATTTATACTATTAACCACTTCCCGACCATCCACCGCCTTTTTACTGCGGCAGGGTTGCTCTCCTGCGCAAACCGATGTCGGTCGTGCGCGGGAAGCTAAGGGGCGAGCATGCATGCACAGGGCAGGCGGTTCCGGTTGCCGTCCAACACCCGTGATCCCCGCCGAGAGAGAACGGTCAGATGTAAACACAGCCAACCGTTCTCTCTGGAATGATCAGAGCCCATGTGATCCTTCGATATAGGATCACAGGTCTCTATGATCATTTCACAAGCCCTGCCCCCCACAGTTAGAATCACTCCCCTAGACTCACATTTAACCCCTTGATCACCCACAGGGTTAACCCCTTCCCTGCCAGTGTTATTAGTACAGTGACAGTGCATATTTATAGCACTGATTACTGTAGTAATGTCACTGGTCCCCCTAAAAGTGTCAAAAACATCAGTTAGGGGTCCGATCTGTCCGCTGCAATGTCGCAGTCCCCCAAAATAGTCGCTGATCACCGCCATTACTATTAAAAAAAATAAAAATAAAAAAATGATAAATAACTTTTGCGCAAACGAATCAAATTACACTTATTGCAATTTTTTTTGCCAAAAATATGTAGCAAACAAATTGGCCTAAAATGTAAAAAAAAATTAGATTTTTATATTTTTTTTGGGAATGTCATAGCAGAATGTGAAAAATATTGTTTTTTTTTTTTTTTTTTTCAAAATTATCACAATCCAATCGCCTGTCATGAGAAACTCTCATCCAATTTGCATCAGTGTGAACCCAGGCTAAGTATTTTTTTTTTTTTTTAATACCCCCCCCCCCCCCCCTCATTTATTTGTTTTGTCTTTGGGATTTTTTTATGCTCTATCTCACACTTATGCCCCTTTCACACAGGCGGACCATTCAGATCCGGTCCCTGTCAGTTTTTCAGGCGGATATAAATGGTCCTCCCCATGCATCTCTATGGGGCAGCAGATGTCAGCGGAGAGTCGGAGACATGTCTGCCGACATCCGATCCGTCAAATTTGGACGGATGGAATCCCCATTTTCCATCCGTCCAGTGGAACGGATGAGAACAGACAGACGGTCCGTCCCATCCGATTCCCCCATAGAGATGGGGAACTGACAGCTCGGTCTTCGCACACAGCATGGAGAACAGCTGTCATTCTCCTGCTCAGCGGGGGATCAGTGGATCGATCCCCCGCTGAGAGCTCAGGAGCCGCTTCTCTGAGAGGTGTGCATAAGCCATTACAATGTTTACTGTGTGCTGTTTTACTAAGAGTGCCCCTCCGACATTCTCTGAGCAGAGCAATGAGTGCCGGTCATTAATCAACGGTCAGAATCTGTTGAGAGGCGGCTTGTGCTCCAATGAATGGCAGCATGCGCATCTGGAAGAGGAAAAAAAAAAAAAAAGCCACGACATACAGGTACGCAATTTGTGTCTGTACGAGCCGAGCAGCGGCAGGAAATGTGCTGCCGTGGGTTGGCAGGTGCTAAACGAGCTGCTAGCAGGCTTCCAATAACCTTTAAAGTGGTAGTATCACCATTTTTTTTCACTTTTAACTACAGGTAAGCCTATAATAAGGATTACCTGTAGGTACAATTAATATCTCCTAAACCGGCACGGTTTAGGAGATATTTGCAGTGCATACAGCCGCTCACGCGAGCAGCGCATGCGGTCTGAAGGTCCGGCGGACCTTCAGCTTCCCTTGCCGGAAAATCGCTCCCGCGCGGGAGTGACGTCATCGCAGCTCCGGCCAATCACAGCGCCCCCGAGCCGCCGAACCCGGAAGAGACGCCGTGGGATCATGTCAGCCCCCGCAGCGGTGTCCGGGGGTCCATGACGGGGCTTCGTTCTAAGGTAATTCATAATGAGCTAGTATGCGATGCATACTAGCTCATTATGCCTTTGTCTTGCAGGGTTTGTTTTTTTTTTTCCTGGGTTTACAACCGCTTTAAGGAGTTCTAAAGCCTGCTAGCAGCTCGTTTATGTGGCAATATGCACTACCATAACACCCCGTTCAGACAGGGGCGACACGACATGGTGGGGCGACCTGTGAAGTCGCGGTGCACAGCATGCACCGCAACCTCGGCGCGACTTGCACAGACTTCTTATCATTGAAGTCAATGCAAGTCGCCTCCAGGTCGCCCCAAAGTAGTACAGGACCCTTTTTCTAAGTCGGAGCGACTTGTGTCTCTTCTATTAGAACGGGTCCTGTGCTAATCAATGGCAAGCGACCCACCGCGACCAAATCACCTGACAAGTCGCGCTAGTGTGAATGGGGTCTTAGGATTTCTATTCAATGTTTACAAACTGGAGCTGAATGGGACTTTTTAAAGGATTTGCTTTTGTGCAGTTCTGGACCGGAAGGATTCCCCCCCCCCCCCCCCTCTTAATGACCAGGACATATTTTGTAATTCGGCACTGCTTTACTTTAACTGACAATTGGGCGGTCGTGCGACGATGTACCCAAATAAAATTGATGTCCTTTTTTTCCCCACAAATAGAGATTTCTTTTGGTGGTATTTGATCACCTGTGCGATTTTTATTTTTTGCACTATTAAAAAAAAAATAGAGAATTCTGGTAAAATATTTTTCACTTTCTGCTATACAACATTGCCAATAAAAAAAAAAATTATACAATTAAAACTTTTTCATCCTTTTAGGCCAATTTGTATTCCGCTACAAATTTTTGTTAAAAAAAAAAAAAAAAAATCCAGTAAGTGTATATTGATTGGTTTGCGCAAAATTTATCGTGTCTACAAACTAGGGGAAGGATTTGTCATTTTTTTTTTCCACTAGTAATGGCAGCGATCTGCAATTTTTAGCGGAACTGCGACATTGTGGCGGACAGATCGGACCCTGACTGACATTTTTGGGAGGACCAGTGACATTACTACAGTAATCAGTGCTAAAAATATGCACTGTCACTGTATTGACACTGGCAGGGAAGGGGTTAACACTGGGGGTGATGAAAGGGGTTAAAGGTAAGCCTAGGGGAGTGTTTACTAACTGTATGGGGGCGTGGCTTGTGAAATGATAGAGACCTGTGATCCTATATAGAAGGCGCTCTCTGATCATTTCAGAGAAGAACGGTGAGCTGTGTTAACAGCCGACTGTTCTCTCTCAGCGGGGAGCGATCGCGGGTAACAGCCCTCTCCCCAGGCACAACCCCTACATCCGTTCGCACGGGGGGGGGGGGGGGGCGGCTGCCTGCCGCAGTATATCTGCAGCGGGCGGTCCGGTGCTGATTAAGGCTCCATGCACGCTACTTTTTTTTCTGCTCCTAAAAGCAGAATAAATGTCCTTGAACACTACTTTAGGCTATCACCATTTTTTGAGCTTCAGCGAAATGCTCATCACCTCCGGGCCTCAGGGCCCACTAACAGGCCAGGTTTGCAAGATAACTGAAACACATCCCAGGTGATATCATTTGCTGCTCAGTGATTGCAGTACTCTAGTCTGCATCTCCCCAAGGTAATACTTAAAATCTGTGCTGTTAGTGGGCCCTGAGGACCCGGAGTTGAGAAACACTTCATTTTGTTAAGCGCTGCGCAAACTGTTGGCGCTATATAAATCCCGTATAATAATAACACTGGGCTAAGGGCAGAAAAAAAAAAAAAGTGTTTTTTTGTAGAGATTCTTGGGGTGTTTTTACAGAAACGCTCCTACTAGGATTTTTGCAGTTCTTGTTAACCACTTAAGCCCCGGAAGATTTTACCCCCTTCCTGACCAGGGCCTATTTTGTGATTCGGCACTGCGTGACTTTAACGGACAATTGCGCGGTCGTGTGACGCTGTACCTAAACTAATTTGACATCTTTTTTTTCCGCACAAACAGAGCTTTCTTTTGGTGGTATTTGATTTTTACTTTTTGCGCTATTAACAAAAAAAGAGCGACAACTCTGAAAAAATAATATATTTCACATTTTTTATATGAAATTCCCCCCCCCCCCCCCCAAAAAAAAATCTAAATTTAACATTTTAGGCCAATTTGTATTCTGCTATATATTTTTGGTAAAAAAAAAAAAAAAAAAAAAATTGCAAGCAGCGTATTTTGATTGGTTTGCGCAAAAGTTATCGCATTTATCGTTATCTAACAAAGGGAAAGATGTCATTTTTATTGTTTTTTTTTTTTTTAAAAAGTAATGGCGGCGATCTGCAATTTTTAGCGGTGCTGCAACATTGCGGCGGACAGATCGGACCCCTGACTGACACTTTTGGGGGTACCAGTGACATTACTACAGTAATCAGTGCTATAAATATGCAGTCACTGTAAAGACACTGGCAGGGAAGGGGTTAACTTTATTAGTGATCAGTGGGTTAAATGTATCCCCAGGGGCGGGATTCTAACTAAAGGGGCGTGGCTTGTGATGTAACCAGAGACATACGATCCTACATAGCAGGATCATACAGTCTCTGTTCTTACACCAGGGAGAATGACAGGCGGCTTTGTTTAAATCAGCCGCCTGCATTTCTCCCACTCCAGCTGGAGATCGCGAGTGACCGGCGGACATCGGAGCCGCCATCACTCACGCGGGGATGTCAGGGAACGAGCGGGGGCGGGAGCACGCCTCCGGCGGCGCGCACTCGCCCCCTAGGCAAGCGACGTAGCCCTACGTCGTTTGTGCAGGAGAGCCAGACTGCCACATTAGTCGTTAAACAAAAAAAAAAAAAAAAAGTGAAAAATGCTAACGCTCCTAAAACACTGCTACAAAATAAAATAAAAAGCTGTAACCACTGTTTCTCAAGCATTTTTTTTTAACAAAAAAAAAAAAACACTAGTGTGCATGGAGCGCTGCGGAGCTTTGGCTGCGTCCCCCATTGGCTTATAATGAAAGCCACTTTTGAAAATCTGAAACAAAGATGCAGAACTTCAAAGCGCCCCGCAGTGTGAACGGCTGCATAGGATTTATTGGGGGAATAGTTTTTGCCACCCTGTAAAGCACAGCAATGTGGAAAGGACCCTTCCAGTCGCTCCGACCATAAACCTGCTGCAATCCTCCAATGGTGAAGAATAAACCCGTGTGTAAGCAGAGGAAAGTGATGACAGACACTGGATTTTATTTTTTCACTTTTATTTTATTTGAGAATCTTTGTAAAAGTTTTACAGAAATGTCATTGTTATGGCGGGGACTCCGCTGTCATTAGATTGTGATCTCCTGAGACCAACAATCGCTTCATCATTCACCTGCTGGAAACTGATGGAACCAAATGCAATGATAAACACCTTGTGTGCAGCAGCCCCCCCCCCCCAATACTCACCTGAGCCCTCACTTGATCCAATGATGTGTACAAGAGCCTTGGCTCCCATTGCTGTCAATCAGAGCCAGGGAACTAATAAGGAAAGAGCAGGGGGAGGGGCTGAGCACACATCAGTGCCGCCCATAAGCGGGGTGACTGAAATCCATTACAGAAAAGGCATGACGTGTTTATCACTTTAAAGTAGAACTCCGGGGCAATAATAGCCCCCTCCCCCGTTCTAATCCAACTCCCCGACAGAAGATTCATATTCTTAACTGTTTTTATGCCGATCAGTCCAATCGTTTGATTGGCTCTCAGCTAGCAGTGGCGAGGAGGGACAGCCAACCACAGATGGACTATAATTACCCCTATGAGGGATTTCACTGCGCAGGCTCTGCAGCCATTGTTGGATCGCTCTCCTATCCCCTGTAGCGGGTGATGGGGAGGTCATGTGACCGCAGCGCTCTGAGAACACGTATGTGCATCTTTCCTCTACACAGCGGTATGTGTATAAAAAAAGAAAGAGGGGGGGGTTAAGAGCAGTTTTAAGCTTCGTTAGTATCACCCCGGAATTCTACTTTAAGCATCTCATTGTAAAGCCTCCATTATTACCTCTTAAAGGGGCGGCTCCCATTGGCAGGAAGGGGTTGGGGGCAGAACAGGGAAATGCTGCACTGGGGTGAAGATGAAGTCGAGGCATTCGGCCATTATTAGGAGGTGTCCCCAGCTATCGGAAGAGTCGGCCCACAGCAGAGTCCGGCCTTTCTGCAAGAAGGGGATTATTCTGGCACTGGAATGAGACCCCAGAGTCACAGGAAGACTAAGGAGACACTTGACAGTGCAGATAGCAAACACCCCCCCTCCAAAAAAATTAGAACCACCCACTTGCAGCCACCCCCCCAAAAAAAAACCAAAATGGCCCCCCATAAAGAGGACACCCCACTGCAGCCACCCCACCACAATGACCCCCATAAGGAGGACACCCCACAGCAGCCGCCCCCACCACAACAACCCCCATAAAGAGGACACCCCACAACGGCCCCTATAAAGAGGACACCCCACTGCAGCCACCCCCCACAATGGCCCCTATAAAGAGGACACCCCACTGCAGCCACCCCCCACAATGGCCCCTATAAAGAGGACACCCCAATGCAGCCACCCCCCACAACGGCCAATCCCTGACCCCAAATCACAAAGCTTACCCCCCCCCCCATACTCACTATAGTGTCACCTTAGAAAAAAGAGCAGACAGACGGTGTGTTTAATAAAGTTCTGTTTATTAGATGCCGGGGGTGGGGGGAGTTTATTTGCCCTTCTTGGCTTTGATCTTCCTCAGGTAGAACTCCAACTCTTTGCCTTCCAGGATGTATCCGTCCGCTCGGCCACACTGCCCCGGCCTAGAGGCGATGCACGCTGCAAGCAGAACGCACCATTAGAGACCCCGCAAAGAATCACTGAATATTCATAACAACAACAAGACACCCAAGACGGCCCCCAACCGCCGCGCCACAGACCCAAGACGGCCCCCAACCGCCGCGCCACAGACCCGAGGCGGCCACCCCAACCGCCGCACCACAGACCCGAGGCGGCCCCCCAACCGCCGCGCCACAGACCCGAGCAATACCAGTACCAAGGATCTGCGCACCCCCGTGTTCCATGTCTGCAATGCATCAGTAAGGTGACAGCACTACATTCAGTGTCACGGTCCCATATCCTGCATAATACAATGGCAACACCCATTGCCAAGGCCTAACTCTCCACCCAATACCTGCTGGCCTCCATTAATGCCACCAAAAAAAAAAAAAATACCCCTCCCCCCTCCAATCAACCCAGCCACTCCCACTGCAAGCCTGACTTCATCTGGCGTGTGATGACTGAAGTGACCGCGCTGGGTGGTCTGACCAACTCATTGTGCCCGGGCGCCCCCTGCCAGGCTCACCCAGGGGCTCCCCCAAGCCTGGCACACACTGCACCCTGGGTGGGTGCCCCCCCCCCCCCCATCTGGCTCACATCACACCCTGCAGCGGATACTCACCCAGCAGTTTTCCCTGTTGGAATTGTTCCTCCAGCAGAGGGCTGATCTTTGCCGTCTTTTTGCGATCGTCGTATTTTTTCTGGGTTTTCTTGGATCTTTTCTTGTTGAGGATTTCTTCTTCCTCAGGAGTCTGGATGAGAAGGGGGGAGGGGAGGGGGTGTTAGAACAGCAGCACAGCATTTACCATGGGCAGTGCCCGTCACCTACAGCATTTACAAACTAGTAACAGGTCACCCTCAGACAGCCAATAGGAAGACAATCAGCTAGAGGCGGGTCCGGGTTTATTGCAGCACTTTGGCCATATTTAAAGCCGAACTCCAGTGCCCCTCCCCCAAAGCAAGCCCCCCCCCCCTCTTGTGTTGAAACAAAATGAGGTCCCAGCAAACTTCCATCTCCACAATATAACCCTTTATATGACCGCTATCATGAGCACCGCCTTCATTTTTTGTCTCAACGTCCATTGTCATCTCTTCCCTCTCCTCCTGATCCATACAGTTGATAGCCCCGCCTCTCACAGCTATTGGCCTTCGGACATCAATAAGTTTTGCTCTTGGGTGTGGGGGGGGGGGGGGTTAACACAGAATCAGTCACTTTACTGCTGTCAGTGTTTTACTAAACAAACCCGACAACCCTTTCTACTCTTCTCTGCAGCCAAAAATCCAAGAAATGACGCGTTTCACCCCAAGATGTCACTTCTATATTCAGAGCTCCTCCCCCCAATACCCGGGAATGGACAGCGCGCTCCAGTGTGAACTTCTCCCCCAAACCCGCAAACAGGGCGTTTCAGTGTGAGCTCCCCCCCCCCCACTCGTGTGAGCTCCTCCCTGAATACCCAGCAATGGACAGCACGCACCACTGAGCTCCTCCCCCAATACCCAGAGCGCTCCAGTGTGAGCTCCTCCCCCAATACCCAGAGCGCTCCAGTGTGAGCTCCTCCCCCAATACCCAGAGTGCTCCAGTGTGAGCTCCTCCCCCAAACCCGCAAACAGGGCGTTTCAGTGTGAGCTCCCCCCCCACTCCAGTGTGAGCTCCTCCCCGAATACCCAGCAATGGACAGCACACACCACTGAGCTCCTCCCCCAATACCCAGAGTGCTCCAGTGTGAGCTCCTCCCCCAATACCCAGAGTGCTCCAGTGTGAACTTCTCCCCCAAACAGGGCGTTTCAGTGTGAGCCCCCCCCACTCCAGTGTGAGCTCCTCCCCGAATACCCAGCAATGGACAGCACACACCACTGAGCTCCTCCCCCAATACCCAGAGCGCTCCAGTGTGAGCTCCTCCCCCAATACACAGCTCGCTCCAGTGTAGGTTTTTTTTTTTTTTAAATTCTTTGAGCAGTATTTCCCCCCCCCCAAAAAAAAACTGCATTTGAAAGACCTCTGCACTAATACGGTGTGACAAAATACTGCAACGTAAAAAATACAAAAAAAAAAAAAAAGGATGAATTCGACTCGTTTTGTTTTGTAAACTTTTTTTGATAAGAATGAATTTTACAGATTTATGAATTTTTCTCTATGCTGAGTGGGGTTGCCAAGCATCAGAAAAGCCCCGTTTCTTCCATTTACCATACGCAACCTCCCACCCCCGACCAGCACAAAAAAGCCGAAGTTTTAAGTGACTCGTGTGAGGGAAGCCGGGCGGCCCGGATCTCAGATGAACCGGAACGGCATCGTCTAATGCAGCCCCAGTCCGGGTATCCCGAGTAGCCGGCCCTGCAGATCTGTCCATGTGATTTAGTGGGGGAATGGAGCCACTTGTGATGTGAATGGCCGGCTGTACCGACCACTCTGGTGTGACGTCTTCTAACCAAATCCAATCAGAGGCCATGAATGGACAATGGGGGGAGGGGAGGAGGGTCCAGAGTGGAGACAGAACTGTACCGTCATCCAGAATGCTGAACCCGTCTTCACCCAAATAGATCATCACTGATCAGAAGATACAACTCGGATCACGCCACATATCTGACCAATAGGAACCAGCCAATATCCTAGACCACGCCTACATGTGATAACCCGATAAAAGAATAAGCCAATACAAAAAAGGTTCTGAACACGAGGACTCCATACATCTGTGTGGGTCAAACTGAAGACCCACTTGGGTGGGGGCGGGGTTACTTTACTAAAGCTGATATACAGAGGTGCACCAGATTTCTGCACCTCTGTATAGAAACCAATCACTTCTAAGTTCCACTCGATTCTGATTTGACAATAAGCCGTCAATCACATTGAATCCGACTTTGAAATCATGAGTGGAGATCGACCGATTATCGGCAAAGCAGATATATCGGTGGCTGATATGCACTTTCCCCGATATATCGGAAGCGACCTTTTGATTTACCGATATTTTGGGAAAGTGCTGTACTGGAATGATGGCTGCAGCTAGAGGCATCACCCCGGTACCGGCGTCCATAGCTGACAGTCGGCTGATTGGAATGACAACCGATGCAGCTGAGAAGCCACTCGGCTGTCATTCCAAGGAGCGGAAGGGGACGTCACCCCCCCCCCCCCCACAGGTCTCCCGTCCCACCGGAGACCCAGACATCCTACCTTCACCGCCGCTTTCTGACCGGGTCTCCATCTGCACCGCCTCCGTCTGACCAGGTCTCCATTTCTTTGAATTTGGCGCCGCCGAGTACCAGAAAGTGAAAAAGTGATGTCATGACCACTTCCGGGTACTGGTGGCGCCGAATTCAAAAACTTAAAGCATTCAAAACAGCCAAACTTGGCGTTTTGAATGCTTTTAAATGCAGAGGAGGAGGAAAATATCAGCAGATACCGATATCCGATGACCAAAATATCAGTATCTGCGGTGAAAAAAAAAAAATATATCGGTCAATCGCTAATATGAGACGAAGTTACACGATTTCAAAGCGGCAGGTCAGCGCAACTTAGCGACTTCATACACAAATGTCTACCCAAACTGCAAAAAATCATGCAGGAAACTCCCCCCCCCCCCAAAATCGGTATGGAACCACAAAGTCGGAGTCAAACCGATTTTACCAGTTCCATTGCCGACAATAGGGTGCAACTTGTCAAGCAATCATGACCAGTCACACCACATGACCAGTCACACCACATGACCAGTCACACCACATGACCAGTCACACCACATGACCAGTCACACCACATGACCAGTCACACCACATGACCAGTCACACCACATGACCAGTCACACCACATGACCAGTCACACCACATGACCAGTCACACCACATGACCAGTCACACCACATGACCAGTCACACCACATGACCAGTCACACCACATGACCAGTCACACCACATGACCAGTCACATCACATGACCAGTCACAGAGGTGTAAATAGGGGCCAAAACCTGCAAGCCGATTGGTTTCCAAGCACAGCAACACCAGATTCTGAGTGCTCCAATTTTAGTAACCCCCCCCCACCCCCACAATACGGGGGGCCCACAAAGTGAAGATGTCATCTTACATAATAATTGATGGATAAAAAGAGTGTGGAAGTCATTTTATAGAAGTGATGGCGGCTGTATTTCGCTTTATTACCAAAGAAAACTTTGGTGGAGATTTACTAAAACTGGATCACTCAGGATCTGATGCAGCTCTGCATGGCAGCCAATCAGCTTGCAGGTTTTGTCAACGCTTCATTGAAGAAGCTGAAGCTACAAGCCGTCAAGGCTGCCATGCAGAGCTGCGCCAGATTCTTCACTCTCCAGTTTTAGTAAATCCCCCCCCCCCCCTTCCATTTATATAGAAGTGGCGGCAGCCAAGGAAAGAGGACTGAAAACTGAGAACCAATCGATGACCCCAACACAGACTCACCGATCTTCCTCAGATACAAAGTCTCACCACTTACACTCAGTAGCAGAACTGGACAGAAGTTATCATCACTGGAAGATCAGGAAGGGAGTCCGGCAGGAATGTAAAGCTGCCCCCCCCCCGACCAGTCCAGCCACCCCACCCCCACACTTACCAGTTTGGCTCCCTTCTTGCGGCCGAGCGGGGTGGCGTAGTGCGCCTCATACCACTGTCTGTAGGGGTGCTGTCGATCAGGAGGATGCAGTTCTTCACCAGAGTCTTGGTTCTGACCAGCTCGTTGTTCGATGCGTTGTAGACAACATCGATGATTCTGGTCTTGCGGGTGCAGCCTGCGTGGGGGGAGGGGGAGTACAAGTGTCAGAAACTACCAAAATTAAAAAAAAAAAAAAAAAAAAAAACTATACATGCGTCAATAGATGGGGGTGACAGAACTCCACCAAAACCCTGCCAGATTAAGGACTTCCCATCTGCTACCAGAACAAAACCGAGTCCGGCCGATCTCTGCCAGAACACAGTGCTGTATATTATTATTATTATACAGGATTTATATATTATACAGGATTTATATATTATACAGGATTTATATATTATACAGGATTTATATATTATACAGGATTTATATATTATACAGGATTTATATATTATACAGGATTTATATATTATACAGGATTTATATATTATACAGGATTTATATGGCGCCAACAGTGTGCAGCACTGTACAATGTGAGGGAAGACAATACAGGAGAATTGGATACTTTCTATATCCGATGCTGCAGGTTACACAGCACCAACATTAGTAGTACAGGAAATCATTTGGGTCAGCTTGGCCCGGACAAACTGAAAGTGGCACAAAACCTGAATTTAGGCTTTAACCCTCCACTCTCCATGCTGTACTCTCAGATCTCACTGCTGCTGCACAACAAACACTTACATGGCAAACCCAGCACTGAGCGGAGCTCCTATAGAGTTGTCTGCTGTATATAAAGCGCAATCAGAGTAACTATGACAAATCCCGACACGGTGAGGGGTCAGAGGTCAGAATGACCGAATCCCCACATAGGGGACAAAGTTATCATCACACGCGCTGAGCTCATAGATTTCTAATACATGGGGGAGATTTACTAAAAGTGGAGCACACAGAATCTGGTGCACTGTGCAGGGCAGCAATCAGGCTTTCAGGTTTTATGGTCAACACTTACTTACAAGAACAAGCTGAAGTAAGAAGCTGATTGGCTCCCTCGCACAGCTGCAGCAGATTGTGTGCAGAGATTGTAGGAAATCTCCCCCATTTTGCACTATTGAGAGTCTATGACTGCCCCATTTCCTACCCCCTGCATAGACCCCCCCCCCAGACTGCTCCATTGACAACCCCCCCCCCCCCTAAAGACTGCTTGCTCCCATTTCCTGAACACCTCAGACTGCTCAATTTTGTACCCCGACCCCCCACCCCCCCAAGATTGCTTGCTCCATTTCCTGCCCTCCCCCCCCAGAGACTGCTCCATTTCCTACTCCCCCCAGACTACACCATCTGCTGACCCCCCCCCCCCCAAGATTGCTCCATTTCCTACCCCCCCCCCCCCAGATAGCTTCATTTCCTCTGCCCTGCCTCCCAGAATGCTTCATTTCCTACCCCCCAGACTACTCAATTTCCTACCCCCCCCCCCCTAGATTGCTCCATTTCCTAGCCCCCTGCCCCCAAGACTGCTCCATTTTCCCACCCCCAGCAAGATTGCTTGCTCCTTTTGCTACCCCTTACCCACCTCAAGATAACTCAATTTCCTGCCCTATCCTCCCCCCAGACTACTCCATTTCCTACCTCCTCTCACCCCCCAGACTGCTCCATTTTCCTTCGCCCCCACAGATCTGTAATTGTAACAATTACCCCCCATCTCAGGAAAAGGTAAAGAGTCACATGACATCCCTACAGCATCATGGCTTTAGTCACATGGACCCACAGTCAGTCAGATCCTTGGGGGGGGGGGGGGGGGGGGTTTTCAATGTTTAGGCAGCCAATCAGCAGCTCTTGTCCTCTAATGTCACATTACTGTATAGCCATGGTCTCCAAACTGCAGCCCTTTGCATGCCTTTATCCTGCACTTCAGGCATTACCCCCCCCCCCCTTTTGGTGCAATATTTAAGACAGAGCACTCCTCACTCCCAGTGACCCCCAAAACATTTTCTAACCCCCACTGCCTGCACCTCCCCCCCCCTAAAGTCTGAACGACCATAATCTAGCCCTTTATGTAGAAGGTTTGGAGACCCCCGGCTGTACAGAGTGAACTTTCCCCATACAGGGAGACGTCTGCAGGAAAGGTTTTCAGGTCTCTGTGATTGGCTGAAATTCCGGACAAAATCGCCAGGCAGTACAGAACAGGCAGACGCCATCATTGCCCCCATGACGGGGGGGGGGGGGGCGGACATTTCACTTACACTCAGATCCCAGGAGAAGTTTCCGGCATCCAATCTCAGAGCTCTGTACTTCTTATTCCCTCCCCGGACTCTCACGGTGTGAATACGGCGCGGGCCGATCTGCAAGGGAAAAACAATGTTATAAACAAATCTCCTAAAATATAAGGGGGGGGGGAGGGGGGCGCTCCAAAGATGGCGTCACATCAGTGTAACTATGACAAGCCTATCACTGGCCGGCAGAAGTGAGATGACCAATACGGTCCAATCTGCCGGCCTAAGGTCCGAACTTCATCATGTGTGCTGCCGGGGGCGCCGCATAATAAAGGTTCCGTCACAGCGGAGGACAAAACATTCATCACCCGGGGAGGTGAAGCCTCGGCTGTGCCAGGAACACCAGGACAGGTTCTACAATAATCCGTTACCCATCCCCCCCATTGCAGTCCATGCGGCTCGTACCTTGGTGTTGGCGGCGGGGCGGCCCAGCTCATACTTCCTCTTCTTGTGGTACGGCTTCTTTTACCTCCGGTCTTACGGCGCCTTGTGCCAGTTATCCCTTGAGATACCTGAGGGGGAGGGGGGACAAACAGGTGATGAGGGTGAGTCGCATAGTGGGGAAAAGGGGGGGGGGTAAACAATTCCCAGGGGAGGGGGATGGGAGTGCTCAGTTCTCCAAGGAGTTCTCCACACAACAGCTTCAGGAAAAGCAGCATGAAGTCTCATCATCGCACTCCCCCCCCCCCAATATAGAACAAATCCACCCCCCCAATAAAGAATATATTCCTATATAATATATGATATACCTCTGCATATAGTTCACCCCCCCAACAGAACAAACCCCCCCCCCTGTACATATAAAGAAAACATTCCTATATAATATATGATATACAGCTGCAAGAAAAAGTATGTGAACCTTGAATGATAAGGATCTCTGCACAAATTGGTGATAAAATGTCATCTGATCATCTATAGCCAATCACAGTCTCCTTACACTAACAGAGAATGAAATGTGGCCGCCATGTTTTTATTGAACACACCATGGAAACATTCACAGTGCAGGTGGAAAAAGTATGTGAACCCCTAGACCACAGATATGCAAACTGTGTCCCTCCAGCTGTTGTAAAACCACAAGTCCCATCATCCTCTGGCTGTCAGTCTCGCTATGCCTCATGGGACTTGTAGTTCTGCAACAATGGGAGGGCCACAGTTTGCATTTCCCTGCCCTAGACGAATGACATCTCCAAGAGCTAATTGGAGTTTTCCATCTGCAGATATTTATACAACCCCCCCCCCCATACATGCCTTTAGAAATCTCCCCATAAACATATAGAAGACCCCCCCTCTCCCCCATACAATCTCTCCATATACATTACATAGGCAAGACCCCTCCCCCCCCCACATACATCTATATAGTCATATATACATACATAACCTAGAGAAGACCCCCCCTCCCCCATACATATGCATTACACTAAGACCCCCCCCCCATATACATTGCTCCATCATACACATAATATATAGCGTACTCCCCGTATATTCCTCTACACTGCATACATGACCCCCATATCTCTCCTATACACCCCCCCCCCCACATGATCTATGAATTGTATTCTACACCCCCCCCCCAATCCCTCCATTAAAAGGATAATCTATATGGCCTCATACCTCTTCATTACATATCAGACGGGGGAGGGGGGTTCTGTATACTATCGGGGTGTACACACTGTATAGTCGTTCTGATAATATATTTGGGGAGGGGGGGGGAGGGGTATCAGGAAGCCATCAGACATAAGGGGCCCGATTTAGGAATATGTTGAGAAACTCTGAACACTATGGGGGGGGGGGTGTTGGGACACTTGGGGGGGTGTCTGGAAATCACAATTACAGATTAGTGATAGCTGTCAGCAGACATGGGGGGGGGGGGGGGCCCCATAGGGATATGTTGGGCAGCTCTGCACACTATGGGGGGGGGGGGATATCGGTGAGAATTTTGGCACATGGGGTGTATAGTGAGCATCTCTGTACACTATGGGGGGGGGGCACCTTTATAGGGGTAGTAGCTGTGACCTGACATGTGGGGGGGATGTTCAGCAGGTGTGCGCACTATGGGGGGGGGGGGGTTTTGGCACATGGGGTGTATAGAAGGTATGGGGGGGGGAGGGTAGTATTGCACACTATTCAGGGGTTCCCAATTATTGGGGTGATAGCGGTGACCTGACATGCATGGTGTGCACACTATGGGGGGGGGGGGGTATTTTGACACATGGGGTGTATGGAAGGTATGTAGGGGATGTTATTGGGGGGGTTAGTATTGGACACTAGGGGGAGGGAGAGTCTGGAGTTCCCAATTATTGGGGTGATAGCGGTGAGCTGACATGTGGGGGCCCCATAGAGTAGGGGGAGGGGGAAATCATCCCGCAGAGTCCGGGGAGAGGTCAGCCCGGCACAGGGACACTCGGGGGGTCTCGGGTACTCCGGGGGGCTCTGTGTGGCCCCTCCCGGGCTCTGTGTGGCCCTCAGGCTCGGTGCGGCCTCCTCCCCGGTGCTCAGCCCGGCTCTATCCTCCATGATGGCGGTCGGATCCCCCCCGCTCCCCCCTCCCGGAGATTTCCCCTCCTGTCGGTGCCCCATCCCCCCATTATCACCCCCCGGGACCGGTCCAGGCGGAGCGGAGTCTCCCCGGTGCGGATGGCGGCGGATCCCGGAGAGGACGGACAGACGTACCCATGTCTCAGGCGCTGGCTGGAAAGAGGAAGTCGCAGAGGATCTCGGGAGAGTTTGTTCCCGGGGAGAACTCGCGAGACGAAGACGTTGTGACGTCACTTCCCGGCGACACCGAGACTGATCGAGGGTCACTATGGCAACAAAGTTCATTTATAGAACGCCTCATTATCAACATATCATTAACACCTTCATCTTCCCCTAATTATCATTACCACCGTCACCCCCCCACATACTACAATCCCATCATCCTCATCCCCCCACTACAATCCCATCATCCTCATCCCCTCCACACTACAATCCCATCATCCTCATCCCCTCCGCACTACAATCCCATCATCCTCATCCCCTCCACACTACAATCCCATCATCCTCATCCCCTCCACACTACAATCCCATCATCCTCATCCCCTCCGCACTACAATCCCATCATCCTCATCCCCTCCACACTACAATCCCATCATCCCCTCCACACTACAATCTCATCACCCTCATCCCCTCCACACTACAATCCCATCATCCTCATCCCCTCCACACTACAATCCCATCATCCTCATCCCCTCCGCACTACAATCCCATCATCCTCATCCCCTCCACACTACATTCCCATCATCCTCATCCCCCCCCACTACAATCCCATCATCCTCATCCCCTCCACACTACATTCCCATCATCATCATCCCCCCCCACTACAATCCCATCATCCTCATCCCCTCCGCACTACAATCCCATCATCCCCTCCACACTACAATCTCATCACCCTCATCCCCTCCACACTACAATCCCACCATCTTCATCCCCTCCACACTACAATCCCATCATCCTCATCCCCTCCACACTACAATCCCATCATCCTCATCCCCTCTGCACTACAATCCCATCATCCTCATCCCCTCCGCACTACAATCCCATCATCCTCATCCCCACCGCACTACAATCCCATCATCCTCATCCCCTCCACACTACAATCCCATCATCCTCATCCCCTCCACACTACAATCCCATCATCCTCATCCCCTCCACACTACAATCCCATCATCCACATCCCCCCACACTACAATCTCATCATCCTCATCCCCTCCACACTACAATCCCATCATCCTCATCCCCTCCGCACTACAATCCCATCATCCTCATCCCCCCACATACTACAATCCCATCATCCTCATCCCCCCACACTACAATCCCATCATCCACATCCCCCCACACTACAATCCCATCATCCTCATCCCCTCCACACTACAATCCCATCATCCACATCCCCCCACACTACAATCTCATCATCCTCATCCCCTCCACACTACAATCCCATCATCCTCATCCCCTCCGCACTACAATCCCATCATCCTCATCCCCCCACATACTACAATCCCATCATCCTCATCCCCCCACACTACAATCCCATCATCCACATCCCCCCACACTACAATCTCATCATCCTCATCCCCTCCACACTACAATCCCATCATCCACATCCCCCCACACTACAATCTCATCATCCTCATCCCCTCCACACTACAATCCCATCATCCTCATCCCCCCACACTACAATCTCATCATCCTCATCCCCTCCACACTACAATCCCATCATCCTCATCCCCCCACACTACAATCCCATCATCCTCATCCCCTCCACACTACAATCCCATCATCCTCATCCCCTCCACACTACAATCCCATCATCCTCATCCCCCCACACTACAATCTCATCATCCTCATCCCCTCCACACTACATTCCCATCATCCTCATCCCCTCCACACTACATTCCCATCATCCTCATCCCCTCCGCACTACAATCCCATCATCCTCATCCCCTCTGCACTACAATCCCATCATCCTCATCCCCCCACACTACAATCCCATCATCCACATCCCCCCACACTACAATCTCATCATCCTCATCCCCTCCACACTACAATCCCATCATCCTCATCCCCCCACACTACAATCTCATCATCCTCATCCCCTCCACACTACAATCCCATCATCCTCATCCCCTCCACACTACAATCCCATCATCCTCATCCCCTCCGCACTACAATCCCATCACATCATCCTTTCTCTGGGGCGGAGTCATGCTCTGACTTTTCCCTGGGGAAAAGTAATTCTTTGAATCTTCTCTCAGGGAGCCATGCTCTGACTTTTCACTGGGGCAGAGTCATGCGCCGTCTTTTTCGTGGGGCGGAGTCATGTTTAGTCTTTTCCGTGGGGCGGAGTCATGCTCTGACTTTTCCCTGGGATGGAGTCATTCTCTGACTTTTCCCTGGGGCAGAGTCATGTTCTGACTTTTCACTGGGGCGGAGTCACTCTCTGACTTTTCCCTGGGACAGAGTCATGCTCTGACTTTTGCTGGGGTGGAGTTGGGCTCTGACATTTCCCTTGTGCAGAAGCCACGCTCTAACTTTTCCTTGGGCTGAAGTTGAGCTCTGACCCTCCCCCAGGTGGACAGATGGAGAACATCCCTGGAAACGGTTCTCTGAAGGTGTCAGTTGAACACGGGGCCCCAAATCATTTTTCTGGGTGGAGTCGGCCTTTAGAGGGATATTCTGTGCAGTTGTTGATCATTCTCTAACAGGGAGGAGCTCCTACACATGCAGAGAGCCTCAGCAACCAATCAGAGTGAACTCGTGGGGATCAGACCAGACCATGGTGCCTCCTGATTGGCTGCTCTGGGTTGAACTGAATTAGCTCTTTTCTCCTCCCACTGATGATCGATGACGATTGTCTCCGATGTCCAGCAGCTCCCCAACATTTATCTCCAAAAACTGCCAAAAAAACGTAAAAACATCTCCTATTGCCAGCCATCAGCTGGAGGCGTGGTCTTTAATAATATAAAATATTCCAGCACCAGTCCGGTCACACCAGCCGCGTCACGTAAGCGGGAAGATTTATACCGCAATGAATGTAACTTTCACCGAACATTCCCCTGTGGAGAAGCAATCACTGCCATTTATCACACACAGACCTGAGGACTCACCTGCAGAGAATGTTTTGATGAATGTCAACCTATCGCTTTTATAGTTGTACAGAAGACAGTAAACTCCTCCCCCGCGGAGCGCTCCAAAGCCGAGAAATCCCCGGACACTTCAGGAAGAGCAGATCTCTGGTCTCCTGCAGTCCCCTATGCCCCTCACCCGCTGATCCCCCTTATTGGTGATGGAGGGGTCAGTATTTCTATTCATCATCACAGGAAGAACCTTTATTTGGAACTTTCTCGTGTCCCCAAACATGGCCGATGTGACTTAAAGTGAACTGAAGGCAAAACTTTCTTTTTTCATTTTGAATGGAGTAAGGGAGGGCTGTAACCCCCGTCAGGTGTCCCCATTGGGGAGACATCCCCTCACTTCCTGTCCTATAGCCACAACAGGAAGTGAGGGGGAAATCCCTCCAAAGTGAAGGAATCCCTAAACTAGTGTCCCCAATAGATTTCCCCTCTTTTCCTGTTCTGGTGACAACCCAAGGTTTTGGATTTTCTTTTACTCTTGGTGATAATAGTAAACAGGACAGATAGAGAGGGTGAATCTCCCTAATGGGAACACAGATGGCAGTAAAACCAGACAGGGGTCTAATCATTCCATACTCCATTCATAACTAATAGCTTTATTAAGCCGGTTCCAGTGGTGCAAATAGCAAAAAGTGCAAAATAAATATTTTCTTTTAGGTCATTTTGTCGCAGTCATGTGACCACAAATCCTCTGCGTTCTCCAATGCTGTGCAGTGAGTGGGTGGAGCTGATGTGCGTCAAATTTCAAGGGCATCTTAGCGTAAGGCAAATAGGGAGGAGCTGGAGGGAGGTGCTGAGGGAGGAGCTAGAGGGAGGTGCTGAGTGAGGAGCTAGAGGGAGGAGCTGAGTGAGGAGCTAGAGGGAGGTGCTGAGGGAGGAGCTAGAGTGAGGTGCTGAAGGAGGAGCTAGAGTGAGGTGCTGAGGGAGGAGCTAGAGGGAGGTGCTGGGGGAGGAGCTAGAAGGAGGTGCTAGGGGAGGAGCTGTTCAGGACATGTTTGCTCATGCAATGTTGGCGCTTTCCCACAAATGAGCATGCTTGTGCAAGAAGGAAGCGTCCAATCTACATACATCATCTAGTAAGGGGCGGGGCACCGACAACGCTAACAGGAAGTGTCGCCCACTTTGCAGCAACACAGCTTTGTCGGCTTGAATCCAGGATCTAGAGATTTTGTTGTGGGAACTGGCAGGATCAGCAGGTAAATTCTATGTATGCATAAAAAATTATAATGAATGCTTAATAAGAAACAAAACTATTCTATACAGACAGCAAAGAGTGATTATGATATTTATCAAGAAATAAGTGCAGTGCCTAAAATAAATTAGAAATAAAAATACAACATCTGAAATGAATCTTATGTGAAAAGATAATAGTAATATATATAATGCTAAAGGAAAACACTGCGAAACATAAAAAAGTAAAGCAGTCTGTAATAAAACAGTCCAAAATAAGAACACCCCGGTGAGGAGAGGGAAAGTTCCTCTTCTTCATATAGATAGTCGTGAGATCATCTTCGGAGAAAGGTTCCCATCGTTGTTACCCATCACCAAGGTAGGGAGCAAACTGCGCTTACCAGAGAAAGTGGAGTCTCTATACCTGAGGTATGGAGTCAAACTCACTTGATGTATATAAAGGCATCCAATCAATATGGGGTCATCTCTCCTCCAAGGGTCATCTCTCCTGGAAGGGTCATCACCCCGAATGGTACCCCATCAAACATCTCTCTAATCTGATAGCCCTTCTAGTGTTCAAAATTGGCTCACGATGCAACAACACCAACATGAAAAGATTGAATAAAATATTTACAAAAATGTGAGGGTGTACTTACTTTTGTTAGATACTGTAGATAGTAATGAGACAATCTTCGGAGAAAGGTTCCCATCAGTGTTACCCATTACCAAGGTAGGGACCAAAAACCGCACTTACCAGAGAAAGTGGACCCCCTATACCTGAGTTATGGAGTCCAACTCACTTGATGTAAATAAGGGCATCCAATCAATATGGGGTCATCTCTCCTCCAAGGGTCATCACCCCGAATGGTACCCCATCAAACATCTCTCTAATCAGATAGCCCTCCTAGAGTTCAAAATGTACTCACGATGCAACAACACCAACCATGTGCATAAAAGAAATAACAGCTCCACACAGTATGAAACCTTAATGCTATAATTATTAATAACAGTATCACCAGGGGCAGACTGGCAACTTTCAGCCCAGGGGGCAAGTACAAACCAGAGGCCCATGGTGCAGCAACTCGGCCCCTCCCACTCTCCCTCTTCCTGTCCTCCTCCTGACCCCCATTCCAAGTTAACCACTTAAGCCCCGGAGGATTTGGCTGCTCAAAGACCAGGGCCTATTTTGCGATTCGGCGCTGCGTGATTTTAACGGACAATTGCAAGGTCGTGCGACGCTGTACCCAAACTAAATTGACGTCCTTTTTTTCCCATAAACAGAGCTTTCTTTTGGTGGTATTTGATCACCTGTGTGATTTTTACTTTTTGCGCTATAAACAAAAAAATAGCGACAATTTTGAAAAAATAACAATATTTTTCACATTTTTAAAAAAAAAAATGTAAAAATCAAAATTTTTGAATATTTTAGGCCAATTTGTTTTCTGCTACATATGTTTGGTTAAAAAAAATCGCAATAAGCGTATTTTGATTGGTTTGGGCAAAAGTTATTGCGTTTACTAACTACAGGAAAGATTTATGTCATTTTTATTGTTTTCATTTTTTACTAATAATAGCGGTGATCTGCGATTTTTAGCGGGACTGCGACATTGTGGCGGACAGATCGGACCCCTAACTGACATTTTTGACACTTTTGGGGGTACCAGTGACATTTCTAAAGTAATCAGTGCTAAAAATATGCACTGTTACTGTTAAAATTACACTGGCAGGGAAGGGGTTAACTTTATTGAGGACCAGTGGGTTAAATGTATCCCTAGGGGCGTGATTCTAACTGTGGGGGGGCATGGCTTGTGATGTACACGGTGACATCGGAGCCACCGGTCACTCGCACGGGGATGTCAGAGAACGAGCGGGGGCGGGAGTGCGCCTCTGGCAGTGCGTGCTCGCCCCCTAGAGGCTCATGGACGAGCGGCATACATCGTTTTGCCTGTAGCGGGCTGACTGCCCTGCTCCAGATACTCTCTGCTTACTGGCTGAATCTGGGTTCCCGAGCTGGCCAGCACGGGGCAGTTGGAGGAGCTGGGACAGCTCGGTTGGGGCTGCCCAGGGGAGGAGAGTCTCCAGTGGAGCATGGAACCGGCCTCTGCTCAGACACAGTTTACACCATCCATGCTGGGGGGGGGGGGGTACTTTGACGTGGGGTACTTTGACGTAGTGGTGGGCTTGAGCACTATATGGCCATATGGTGGGACCAAATCCCCATTTTTATTTATGGATTGTCTTCAAATTTGGTAGTAATTTCTTTTGCATGTGTGCGCTATTCTTTTTTTAATATACATAAAGATGGCCTAGGCTATAAAAAGATTGCCAAGACCCTGAAACTCAGCTGCAGCACGGTGGCCAAGACCATACAGCGGTTTAACAGGACAGGTTCCACTCAGAACAGGTCTCACCATGGTCCACCAAAGAAGTTGAGTGCCGTGCTCAGCGTCATATCCAGAGGTTGTCTTTGGGAAATAGAGGTATGAGTGCTGCCAGCATTTCTGCAGAGGTTGAAGGGTTAGGGGGTCAGCCTGTCAGTGCTCAGACCATACGCCGCACACTGCATCAAATTGGTCTGCATGGCTGTCATCCCAGAAGGAAGCCTCTTCTAAAGATGATGGACAAGAAAGCCCACAAACAGTTTGCTGAAGACAAGCAGACTAAGGACATGGATTACTGGAACCATCTCCTGTGCTCTGATGAGACCAAGATAAACTTATTTGGTGTCAGATGGTGTCAGGTGTGTGTGGGGGCAACCAGGTGAGGAGTACAAAGACAAGTGTGTCTTCCTACAGTCAGGCATGGTGGTGGGAGTGTCATGGTCTGGGGCTGCATGAGTGCTGCCGGCACTGAGGAGCTACAGATCATTGAGGGAACCATGAATGCCAACATGTACTGTGACATACTGAAGCAGAGCATGATCCCCTCCCTTCAGAGACTGGGGGGCAGGGCAGTATTCCAACATAACGACCCCAAACACCTCCAAGATGACCACTGCCTTGATAAAGAAGCTGAGGGTAAAGGTGATGGACTGGCCAAGCATGTCTCCAGACCTAAACCCTATTGAGCATCTGTGGGGATCCTCAAACAGAAGGTGGAGGAGCGCAAGGTCTCTAACATCCACCAGCTCTGTGATGTCATCATGGGGGAGGGGAAGAGGACTCCAGTAACAACCTGTGAAGCTCTGGTGAACTCCATGCCCAAGAGGGTTAAGGCAGTGCTGGAAAATAATGGTGGCCACACAAAATATTCACACTTTGGGCCCAATTTGGACATTGTCACTTAGGGGTGTACTCACTTTTGTTGCCAGCGGTTTAGATATTAATGGCTGTGTGTTGAATTATTTTGAGGGGACAGTAAATTTACACTGTTATACAAGCTGTACACTCACTACTTTACATTGTAGCAAAGTGTCATTTCTTCAGTGTTGTCACATGAAAAGAAAGAATAAAATATTTACAAAAATGTGAGGGGTGTACTTACTTTTGCGAGGTGCTGTATATTAAGAAGAGGAACTTTCCCTCTCACTTGAGTGCTTTTATTTTGGACTGTTTTATTACAGACTGCTTTACTTTATGTTTCGCAGTGTTTTCCTTTAGCATTATATCTATTACTATTATCTTTTCACATAAGATTCATTTCAGATGTTGTATTTTTATTTCTTAAGTGCTGCACTTATTTCTATTAAGTCTTTACAGGAAAATCTCATAAAATTAGATCATCAAAAGGTTAATTTATTTCATAAATTAAATTCAGAAAGGTGACCTATATTTCTATAGATGTCACACACAGAGTGATATATCTCACCCATTTCTTTCTCCTAATTTTGATGATTATGGCTTCCAGCGAGTGACACCCCAAAATTCAGTATCTCAGAAAATTAGAATATTACATAAGACCAATACAAATAAGGATTTTTAATACAGAAATGTTGCCTTAGTGAAAAGTCTGTCCATGTACAGTATAGGGGGAGAAGTCTGTCCATGTACAGTATAGGAGAAGTCTGTCCATGTACAGTATAGGATGAGAAGTCTGTCCATGTACAGTATAGGAGGAGAAGTCTGTCCATGTACAGTATAGGGGGAGAAGTCTGTCCATGTACAGTATAGGGGGAGAAGTCTGTCCATGTACAGTATAGGATGAGAAGTCTGTCCATGTACAGTATAGGATGAGAAGTCTGTCCATGTACAGTATAGGGGGAGAAGTCTGTCCATGTACAGTATAGGAGAAGTCTGTCCATGTACAGTATAGGATGAGAAGTCTGTCCATGTACAGTATAGGATGAGAAGTCTGTCCATGTACAGTATAGGGGGAGAAGTCTGTCCATGTACAGTATAGGAGAAGTCTGTCCATGTACAGTATAGGATGAGAAGTCTGTCCATGTACAGTATAGGGGGAGAAGTCTGTCCATGTACAGTATAGGGGGAGAAGTCTGTCCATGTACAGTATAGGTTGGGAAGTCTGTCCATGTACAGTATAGAAGTCTGTCCATGTACAGTATAGGAGAAGTCTGTCCATGTACAGTATAGGAGGAGAAGTCTGTCCATGTACAGTATAGGAGGAGAAGTCTGTCCATGTACAGTATAGGGGGAGAAGTCTGTCCATGTACAGTATAGGGGGAGAAGTCTGTCCATGTACAGTATAGGGGGAGAAGTCTGTCCATGTACAGTATAGGATGAGAAGTCTGTCCATGTACAGTATAGGAGGAGAAGTCTGTCCATGTACAGTATAGGAGAAGTCTGTCCATGTACAGTATAGGATGAGAAGTCTGTCCATGTACAGTATAGGGGGAGAAGTCTGTCCATGTACAGTATAGGGGGAGAAGTCTGTCCATGTACAGTATAGGTTGGGAAGTCTGTCCATGTACAGTATAGAAGTCTGTCCATGTACAGTATAGGAGAAGTCTGTCCATGTACAGTATAGGAGGAGAAGTCTGTCCATGTACAGTATAGGAGGAGAAGTCTGTCCATGTACAGTATAGGGGGAGAAGTCTGTCCATGTACAGTATAGGGGGAGAAGTCTGTCCATGTACAGTATAGGGGGAGAAGTCTGTCCATGTACAGTATAGGATGAGAAGTCTGTCCATGTACAGTATAGGGGGAGAAGTCTGTCCATGTACGGTATAGGAGGAGAAGTCTGTCCATGTACGGTATAGAAGTCTGTCCATGTACAGTATAGGAGGAGAAGTCTGTCCATGTACAGTATAGGAGGAGAAGTCTGTCCATGTACAGTATAGGAGGAGAAGTCTGTCCATGTACAGTATAGGGGGAGAAGTCTGTCCATGTACAGTATAGGATGAGAAGTCTGTCCATGTACAGTATAGGGGGAGAAGTCTGTCCATGTACAGTATAGAAGTCTGTCCATGTACGGTATAGAAGTCTGTCCATGTACAGTATAGGAGGAGAAGTCTGTCCATGTACAGTATAGGGGGAGAAGTCTGTCCATGTACAGTATAGGAGGAGAAGTCTGTCCATGTACAGTATAGGATGAGAAGTCTGTCCATGTACAGTATAGGGGGAGAAGTCTGTCCATGTACAGTATAGAAGTCTGTCCATGTACGGTATAGGAGGAGAAGTCTGTCCATGTACGGTATAGAAGTCTGTCCATGTACAGTATAGGAGGAGAAGTCTGTCCATGTACAGTATAGGGGGAGAAGTCTGTCCATGTACAGTATAGGAGGAGAAGTCTGTCCATGTACAGTATAGGGGGAGAAGTCTGTCCATGTACAGTATAGGGGAGAAGTCTGTCCATGTACAGTATAGGAGGAGAAGTCTGTCCATGTACAGTATAGGGGGAGAAGTCTGTCCATGTACAGTATAGGATGAGAAGTCTGTCCATGTACAGTATAGGGGGAGAAGTCTGTCCATGTACAGTATAGGATGAGAAGTCTGTCCATGTACAGTATAGGGGGAGAAGTCTGTCCATGTACAGTATAGGGGGAGAAGTCTGTCCATGTACAGTATAGGAGGAGAAGTCTGTCCATGTACAGTATACGGGGAGAAGTCTGTCCATGTACAGTATAGGGGGAGAAGTCTGTCCATGTACAGTATAGGAGGAGAAGTCTGTCCATGTACAGTATAGGATGCACTCAATACTTGGTCGGGGCTCCTTTTGCATGAATTACTGCATCAATGTGGCGTGGCATGGAGGCGATCAGCCTGTGGCACTGCTGAGGTGTTATGGAAGCCCAGGTTGCTTTGATAGCGGCCTTCAGCTTCTCGGCATTGTTGGGTCTGGTGTCTCATCTTCCTCCTGACAATCCCCCACAGATTCTCTATGGGGTTTAGGTCAGGCCAGTTTGCTGGCCAATCAAGCACAGTGATCCCATGATCATGTGACTAGGTATTGGTAGTTTTGGCAGTGTGGGCGGTGTCAAGTCCTGCTGGAAGCATAAAGAGCTCTAGAATTTCCTGCTAGAGGACTGCACTGACTTTGGACTTGATAACAGTGGGCCAACACCAGCACATGACACGGCTCCCCAAAATTATCACCGACTGTGGAAAATGTTGCATTTCATTTGGAAATGAAGGTCCCAGAGTCTGGAGGAGTGGAGAGGCACAAAATCCAAATTGCATGAGATCAAGCGTGAGATTTCCACAGTCAGTGATGATTTGAGGATGCAGGGGCCAAGGACCCAAGAGGAGGAGGAGGAGGATCCGAGCTGCTCTGTGCAAATCCACTGCAACAGAGGAGGCAAAGGTGACATGGTTGGTGTTTTTAATCCCACAAGATTTTATATCACTTTAATTCCTATATCATCAACTCCATCTAGTGGCCAAAATGTGGTATATTTTTCTAATGGAGGCATTTTAGAAAGCTATACTGCAATTTGGCCACCAGATGGAGCTGACAATTTAAGAATTAACATATTAGAAAGAATACAGTGGACATTTCGGTCAGTTTACATCAATGTTGGCCAAATGTCAGGAACTAACTCCTAAGAGTTTTGTGCCAGCTGGCTTGATTTCCCCCATATTTTAAACAGATGAATTCCTATATCATAATCACCATCTAGTGGTTCAATATAATTTACTACATTTTGGCCACTAGATGGTGCTGACAATAGAGGAATTAATCTATTGGAAAGAATACAGGGACATTTTGGCCAGCTTGCATGAATGATTCTGACATTCAGCCAACAAATGTTTTAAAAATAGACCTCCAAGTGTTGGATACGCACAGACCCCTTGTAAGGGGAGATTTTTCATCACTTACTGTTCTGGTGACAAAGTTAACACCAGGACAGTAAATGAGGGGAATCTCTAAACATAAATGCAATAAAATCACTCCGGGGTCTAATTTAAAAAAAAATTGCATAGCCATTCATCCAGTGAATCTGCATGTACATTCATTGTGAACAAAAAAACGAATGTCCTTTTGTCCCGGTTCATATTTGTGGGATGCGGGAACGCTGCGAATATGCAGTGTGATCCCGCATCGCATCCGCTCCCCTGGCAGTTCACACTGCCATATGCAATAATGCAGGGGGGTGTCAATTAAAAGTTAATGACACCCCTAGTTAAGATCGCATATCGCAGTGCGATCTGCTAGTTTGCACATAATCGGATCGCACAAGTGTGAACCACTATGCGATCAGATTCTGCTGCGGATAAAAAAAAAAAAAAAAGTCATGTGCGTGTTTAGTGCGAATTCAGCCAAAGATGGAAGTCCTGTCAGCGATGACCGTGCGCTGCATCACTGCTTAAAGCTGAACTGCAGGCAAACCACTAAATACATAGGGAGTTGCGTTCGCTTTTAACATTATCCCCCATGTAACCTTCTTGGTGCTTTAAAGCCTCCATAGAAGTCTATGAGAACTCTTGCTTATAGCAGTTGAAGCTTTTATTCAGCTTTGGAGGTATTGCAGGTACAAGACCTGCCAAAACATCAGAAAAGCATGTTGAAGCAGTAGGTGCTTTAATGTGTTAAAGTTGAAGCAAGTAGCGTAAATGAGCCCAAACTCAGTGGAGACATCCCCCACCCCCCTATTATTCACAATATATGAACCCAATGATCCACCATTCTTTACAAATATGGTGCAATGTAAACTATCCTGGAAAATTGAGGTCTCCCTGTGCACCATTAGCTTCTATAACCCGGAACACCATGTTTACAGAAGCTACTCATTGGGGGGGGGGGGGGGGGGGGGACTAACCACCCTCCTAGTTTAGGCCATCTGCTCGGTTATTGAGAAGCTACCCACCCCTGTCAGACTTGCACCCCCCCGCCCACTTTTCCCTAAGTTAAACTTGCCCCACTCACACTACCCTTGCCCTCAGGCAAACTTACCCCCTGCCCAGCTACCCCTGCCCTTGGGCAAACTCCCCCCCCCCTCCTTTTGTTCGACGACAAGGGTAGCGAGGCAAGTTTGCTCGAGGACACTTGCGCCCCCCCCCCCCCCCCCCCCGTCCTCCACATGCCCTACTCTTCTGACTTCTAAAGCCCCGTACACACGCACCGATTGTCGGCCGAACGATCGGCCGTCTTTTGTCCGGAGCGGTCCCGTCGGTTGAAAAGTGCTAAAGACTGCACACAAATTTTGTCAGCCAACAGCCGACTGCAGAAGTGATGTCATGTGATGGTTAACTTTCCGTGTGTTTTTTCTTCTCTGAGCATGCCCAGTCTTGCTCATCTGCTGTTTGTCGGCCGAATTCTGTACTGACTGAGGAACAATCGGCCGTTCTGGTGTTGGCCAACAAAAATTTTATAGCATGCACACCAGATTCTGTTCGGCCGAAAAGTCGGTCGGTTGTCAGAAGCATCATACTAACAAGCCGACAATCGGCCGATCGGATGGTGGCCGAATATTTACGGCCGACAAGCGCTACGTGTGTGCGGGCCTTTACTCTAAGTTTGTAGTTGGTTACGGTGTCACAGGTAGAGCATTTCAGCCAATTCTGCTGAGGGTACTGAATTTGCGATTACAGAATCCCCAGCCTATCACCGTCTTGTCTATGTTCCCTCATTGATGGAAATGGTGGTTCTGTATGCCCACAAAACCTTTACCACATTGGTAGTCTGGCTGAGGAGGCACAGAAGACCACAGAGGGGGAGGGGGGGGGGGGCACAAAAGACAACATGAGGGGGGGGGGGGGGGGGCACAGATGCAAGTCTCTTTAGATCTGAATTATGTGAAAAGTAACATGCACACAATATAGAGAAGCAGCACATGAAGTAAGGCGGACACTGCCTGTAATAATCAAGGCAGCACACATGAAGTAAGGAGGACACGGCCGGTAAAAATCAAGGCAGCACACATGAAGAAAGGAGGACACGGCCGGTAATAATCAAGGCAGCACACATGTAGTAAGGAGGACACGGCCGGTAATAATCAAGGCAGCACACATGAAGTAAGGAGGACACGGCCGGTAATAATCAAGGCAGCACACATGAAGTAAGGAGGACACGGCTGGTAATAATCAAGGCAGCACACATGAAGTAAGGAGGACACGGCTGGTAATAATCAAGGCAGCACACATGTAGTAAGGAGGACACGGCCGGTAATAATCAAGGCAGCACACATGTAGTAAGGAGGACACGGCCGGTAATAATCAAGGCAGCACACATGTAGTAAGGAGGACACGGCCGGTAATAATCAAGGCAGCACACATGAAGTAAGGAGGACACGGCTGGTAATAATCAAGGCAGCACACATGAAGTAAGGAGGACACGGCTGGTAATAATCAAGGCAGCACACATGTAGTAAGGAGGACACGGCCGGTAATAATCAAGGCAGCACACATGTAGTAAGGAGGACACGGCTGGTAATAATCAAGGCAGCACACATGAAGAAAGGAGGACACGGCCGGTAATAATCAAGGCAGCACACATGAAGTAAGGAGGACACGGCCGGTAAAAATCAAGGCAGCACACATGTAGTAAGGAGGACACGGCCGGTAATAATCAAGGCTGTTTATTTTTTAATATTAATAAAACGGACCGCTTTCAGTCACTTTTCTGTCTTTATAGAAACATATCAAACAAGAACTTTAAAACTGTACATTAAGCGCCTCCAGAATGGGAGCACCAGGCATGGCGTCTCTGGGGGTGGCACAGCGCTTGTTGTGCTCCCTCTGGTGGTCAGGTGAGGGAGAGCCGATACTGAGAGCCTCGGGCACTTTAACCTGGGAGGAGGAGGAGCCACCCAACCACAATCTTCACCGATCTTCCCATTGTTGGCCAGAAATACAAAAAGGGCAACCACTTTGAAATTTTTATGGACAAGACCTTCATCTGTTCCTCCATTTTGAGGCTTTTTGAAAAAGGAGGTTACAGCAACAGTGTACATATTCACCACAATAGCCCCTGACACCCCACTTAAAAGGTCAACTCCACCCAATTCAAAAAGGCCAAGTTTACCCCAAATTTCCAAACTGCTGGCAAGTTAAACCCAATGCTGGCTTTCTACAAAAGCACATAATTATACCTGAAATATATTACCAGGAATTCTCACTTCACTTTGAACCCGAAGGGTGGTGTCACCTTCCCCCGATAGATTCCCCCATAGTGTAGGATACAGACCTTAAAGTGACCGCTCAACTATGGCCTAACAGGAAGCAATGACAGATTACCAATAGGGATCTATGAGAAAGATGCCAGCAGGTGATTCAGCCCAGAAATAGAGTTCTAGGTGGAGCGGTCCTTTAAGAAATACAACTGGACATTAAATAAGTGGGGGGTCCTATAATCTGGTAACCCTCAGCTCGTCCTCTCAGGATAAAAATAAAAACTTTAATACAGATATTAGCTCTACAGCACAACAAGTCTGAAAAGGGACAAAAACACATTAAAAAAGACAAACTATTTATAATAAACGCAGTGTGTAAAGTACAGGGGGCGCTGTACACGGGGAGCCGTCATTTCAGAGGCCGCCTCTTCTTGGAGATCTGCTGGCTGGCCTGTTCCTCCAGCGTCATGGCCGTGCGCAGAGACGACACACACTCTGAAAGGAGAAAAAAAAGCCCAATTAAAGCGAGTCTCCGGGACAATACAAAATCCAACAACGCATGATCAACAAGAAGGTATCAGTTTCATGTGCATCCATATAAATGACCTGCCTATCCTGCCTGGTCCTTGGCATTCACGATTCCAGTATTGGGGGTCTCCAAACTTTCTAAACAAAGGGCCAATTTACTGTCCTTCAGACTTTTAGGGGGGCCGGGCTAAGGCCATCAGGTGTCAGGGGGGAGGGAATAGCGCCCCCTGGCTGGTGTCCAGAACCATGCCTCACTGCTTGCTTTTATCCGGCCCTTGGGGCACTCTCCCCACTGTCAACAAAGGGCCGCATCTGGCCCCCAGGCCAAAGTTTGAAGACCACTACAGTAGAAGGATGCACTCCAATGACATCAGCTTCACTCCAACCTGTTTCTCCCAAAAGGGCTGATTGGAGAACTCTGATGAAGCCCTTTTGGGGTGAAACCTGTCTCACTTAGGCTTAATTTTGTCCTGAAATAATAAAGCTTTGCCTGCCGTCATTGTTATGAGGGCGGCTTGTTAAGGAGCTCCAGTCTGGAAAAAAAAAAAAGTCAGCAGCTCCGAATTCTGTATCTGCTTACTTTTAATGGGACACCTAACTGTCCAGGGATCCTGTGATGTCAGCACTAGTCGATTCGTCAATCAGCTTCGGGTGGCGGCATTGTATGAGAAACCAGCAGTAAAGACTTCACAGCAGATTTCCTACTGCGCATGTGCAAGGTGCCATTGCAGCGCAGAAAGGTCATAGATAACCAAGCTTACCCGGTGGGAGCCGGCGGTTAACAGGCGCGGTTATAGGTCGCTGCATGCAGTAGAAGCTCCCTCTAACCAGGGAGTCAATACATGTCTGACAGCGTTTTCATCCAACCCTCAGGTAAGTGTTTTGCATGAAGGGCATTTATTTTTAACCACCAGGTCAGAGCTCTTAGCCTGCCCTAATGAGGGAAAAAAAAAAAAAAAAAAAAAAAAAAAAGACCCCACAGTAATTAGGGCAAGATGACCAATCCACCCCTTACCTGGGCCTTACTGGTGCCTGTCCCACTTGCTGCCACAACCGTGTGTCCATACTGGTGTTGCAGTGTCCACATGTGGCTAAGGAATGCCGGTTCTTGACTCCAATAGCGCCGCTGCACCAGACCGGAACTATGCACCAGATCCGCTCCCCCCCCCCCCCCCCTGTGCTTTTTCAGGTGGAAGGGACGCTGCGCGCCTTCTCCACGAGCGAGTCTCCACTCAGCAACGGAAAAAATGGCGGGGGCACCTGCGCAACTAGACTGGCGGGCGGGACCAGGAAAAGAAAAAAATAAATGTCCGCCAGTCCCTGCCGTCACCTAGGAGCGGTGTCCATGAGCAGAACAGGCTCTCCCCGAGCACGGAAGAGGGAGACCATCCAATAAGCTGTGTGCTCGGTATGGGAGGAACCGACTCAAAGAAAAACCGGTATGGTGGAGCAGAGGAAGCCAGGTCTCAGAACCGAACCTAAGAGCTTCCGACTCTCCCCAGAGGAAACAAACTGATACGCTGCGGAGGGAAGCCTTCTTTTAAAGTTTGGTGGAAGTGGGGTTTCCTGTTGGCAAGTGAGAGGAGGCATCTCAGGTGCTGTCCTGAAAGACGTTCAGGGAAAATGTAACAGAGGTGCATTATTGATGCGTTCTTGCTACAATTTTAATGGGGAGGTGCATTTTCTTTTAACTGACAAAATGCAGCAAGCAGGATTTTTACCACCACAATGGACCAGTGTGAAGACATACATACAATTTAAAGGGATACATTTTTCTTGAGCTTTTGTTGCGCTAAGAAGGTGCCGATAATTCATGTTCATGAAATTAAAGCGGAGTTCCACCCTAAATTTATACTTACCTCCATCTTCTTGCTCCGGGTCACCTGAAAAACAAATGGATAATCGCAATTTTTTTTTTTTTAACTTACCTTGTTTAGAAGAAAATATACTCACCTTACTTCCTCTTCCTGCCCTCGGCGGCTACGGTGATTTGTCACTTCCTGGCTTGCAATGATTCCTGGGAGCTGAACATCATCGCTCCCAGGAATCAATGCGCCTGCACCGGCCCCGACGTCAGTTCCGGTGCGACGCCACATTCCCTGCTAAACAGCTTCTGGGCATGCCCAGAAGCTGCACAGAGATGACGCTGTGGCATCGGAAGTGACAGCGGGGCCGGCGCAGTGCATCGTGGGACCGAAGACAGAAGAGGATCGCGCTGGCTTCAAGCTGCCCACACCTGAGATGGCAGCGCTGGACAATACATTTTCAAGGTAAGTATTTCTTCTAAACGGTAAGTGCAACCCGGGACAGATCAGAGGCTATCCATTGTGGAATGCACTAATCCTGACTGTCCCGGGGGTATAAAAAAAAAAAAAAAAAAAAAAAAAAAAAAAAAAAAAAAAACTTTCCCAGGGTGGAACTCCGCTTTAAGTTGAACAAAACACACACCTATACCCCCACACATACACAAAAGTACACCCCTCACATTTAGGTAAATAAATACACCGTGCTGCAGCTCAGTTTCAGGGTCTTGGCAATCTTCTTATAGCCTAGGCCATCTTTATGTAGAGCAACAACTTTTTTTCAGATCCTCAAGAGTTCTTTGCCATGAGGTGCCATGTTGAACTTCCAGTGACCAGTATGAGAGTGAGAGCGATAACACCAAATGTAACACACCTGCCCCCCATTCACACCTGAGACCTTGTAACACTAACGAGTCACATGACACCGGGGAGGGAAAATGGCTAATTGGGCCCAATTTGGAGATTGTCACTTAGGGGTGTACTGACTTTTGTTGCCAGCGGTTCAGACATTAATGGCTGTGTGTTGAGTCATTTTCAGGGGACAGTAAATTTACACTGTTATACAAGCTGTACACTCACTACTTTACATTGTAGCAAAGTCTCATTTCTTCAGTGTTGTCACATGAAAAGATAGAAAAAATATTTACAGAAATGTGAGGGGTGTACTTACATTTGTGAAATATACACACACGTACAATATATATATATATTACACATACGGTTATTTTCAGCTTCAGCCAAGTGCATCGTGCATTTTCGGTACCAAAATTTCCTTTTCGGTGCATTTCTATATCCAATGATCAGTAAGCTGCAATATCTGACACGTTAAACCTTATGATTGGTTTTAGCGATCGGGTTTACATGTACTTTAGGAGTCTCTGCACACCTGATCCCAGGTAGTCTCAGCTACGGTTAGTGTCTGATTTTGGGGGGGGGGGGGGTAATGACAAGTGGGGACAATCCTTCACATGGTTATGGATCCTGAGTAATCTGTATACCACACTATCAAATGGTGACAGTCCGTCATCAGGTCCTGGTGATAGAAGAATGCTGAGAGGACAGAAAGCTTCAAGGTGATGGTCACACCATACGCTCACTATTGATGAACTTTGCCAATCAGGGAGACCGCAGTCACACTTACCGCCCATTGAGATGAGGGCCTTGGAGGTCTCCTGGATGAGATATTCCGCCTGCATCACAAAGCTCTCCATGTCATAGTCCGGCTGCTCTGTCACCTCTAGCAGGTTGGTCCATTCCGGAGCTTTCTGCAAGGAGAGAACATGAACCACAGTGAGCCACATCCCATAGCTGTACCCAAAAATACCCCCCCCCCCCCCCCCATAACCCAACACGGGGCAAGGGTCGCAGCTCTGTTTCTGAATGAAGCTGCTTGCTGTGGGGGCACTCAACAGGAGGGTGGGGTCAGGGTCACAGAAGAAGAAACCAAGAAGAGGATCTGCGCTGCTCTGTGCAAATCCAACTGCACAGAACAGGCAAGAATAACTTTTTTTTTTAAACAAGACTTTACAATCACTTTAAAAGTTTCTTGGCTGTCGCTTGGAAACTCATTGCAGCTCCCTGCATAAAATTTTCTATAAGATCTGGAGATTGGCTAGGCCACGCCATAACCTTTATGTGCTTCTTCTTGAGCTGCTCCTTTGTTACCTTGGCGATATGTTTTGGGTTATTGTCATGCTGGAAGACCCATCCATGACCCATCTTCAGTGTTCTGTTCTGGCTGAGGGAAGAAGGTTCTCATCCAAGATTTTACAATACATGGCCCCGCCCATTGGCCCCTCAATGTGGCAAATTTTCGGCCTGTACCTTTAGAACACCGTCCCTACAGTCAGGCATGGAGGTGGAAACATGATGCTTTGGGGCAGTTTCTCTGCTAAAGGTACAGGCCAACTTTGCTGCATTGAGGGGCCAATGGGGGGGGCCATGTATTGTAAAATCTTGGATGAGAACTTTCTTCCCTCAGCCAGAACACTGAAGATGGGTCATGGATGGGTCTTCCAGCATGACAATGACCCAAAACATTCCGCCAAGGCAACAAAGGAGTGGCTCAGCACATCAAGGTCATGGAGTGGCCTAGCCAGTCTACAGATCTTATTCCTATAGAAAATTTATGGAGGGAGCTGAAAACTTTGAGTTGCCAAGCAACCTTAAGGATTTAGAGAAGATCTGTAAAGAAGAGTGGACCAAAATCCCTCCTGAGATGTGTGAAAACCTGGGGGCCAACTACAAGAAACGTCCAACAAGGGTTTCTCCACCAACTACTAAGGGGATCAAATACTTATAACAAGATAAGTTGAGCCTCAGAGGTTTTAACTCTTGCAGTGTAACCGTTTATCCACTAGGGGCACTTATAGCAAAAGGCTTAAATTATTTTGCCTTCATGGTGTCCCATTTCAGCTCGGATCTTACCTGCACCAACTCCCGGAGCTCCTCCACAGCTTTCTCCTCCAACTCTCCCATCCGGCTCATGGCTTCCTGGAAGCTGTTCATTTGAGAGGTGAGTTCTTCATCCTTCAGAGACAGCTAAAGGGACAGAAAACCAAATCAGAACCACCAACTCCTGGATGAGGACCGGATCCCCAATACCGCTCAGGAGAAATGTGTGTCTGGAGCCCATTAACCAATCATGAAGGTTGAGATCCAAATCAAAAGGCCCCCGATATATGCAGGGGCTACCAACATTGGCCCCATCTGGAAAATGCTAGCTGCTTGGCCGTCTTGGACTTTTAGACTGATTTGCTCCATGCTTGTTATGGCTCAGGGACAATTGCTTGGAATCAAAGTCTTCTCGTGGATTTAAAAGTCTTTAAGGCTGATGAGAACGGCATCTCAAAGATCTCGGCATCTCAGCATTGTCCTGTGAGTTCAGAGTTTGGAAGGGGGGTGCACCCTTGTGTTCACAGGAGTAGATACTGACACCCCCCCAAACAACAAGTATTGCTGGATCAGTGACCCCCTTCATTCCCCATTAAAGTGGTTGTAAAGGCTGAAAGTGCATTTATGCATGAAGGTAAAAATCCTGTGTGCAGCCCCCCCTCCCCCAAAACTCACCTGAGCCCCCTCTCGATCCAGCAATGTGCAAAGGAGCCTCAGCTGTCTCAGGTTTCTCTCTCATTGGCTGAGAGCAGCGAGAACCATTGACCTTCAAGGCTGTCAATCACAGCCAGTGAGCCAATGGAAAGAGCAGGGGTAGGATTGAGCCACGGCTCTGTGTCTATGACTTAGAATGGGCTCAGCTGCAAGCACACACCAGTGACCCCATAGCAAGCCGCATGCTATTGGGGACACTGATCAAAAAGGTCAAAAAAAGAAAAACATGAACCTTCAGTATCACTTTAAAGCAGAGCTCCACCCAAAAGGCGAAGCTTTGCTAGTCTGCCTTCTCTCCCCCCTCCGGTGCCACATTTGGCACCTTGTGGGGTGGTGGGAGAGCCGGTACTTGGTTTTGACATGTACCCGCTCCCCACTCCCTGCCGAGTTCACAGCAGCAGACTCACCTGGAAGTTCGGTCCTCGCAAAAACTGGCCCACTGAGAAAGCGCGGTTCACGCATGTGCAGTAGAAAACCGGCTGTGAAGGCGCAGGGCTTCACTGCCGGTTTCCCTTATCCAAGATGGTGGCACCAGCACCTGACAGCAGATTCAAGAACCGGCTTGGGTGAGGACACTGCAGGATCCCTGGACAGGTAGGTGCCATAATAGTAACAGCAGCTACAGTATTTGTAGCTGCCGACTTATTTTTTTTGGGGTGGGGGGAGCTGGAGCTCCACTTTAAGATCGTTATAGGGCTTTTCCACTGCATGATACGGCTCCCTTAAACAGTACCACCTCGGTTGGGGTTCCAATCGTTCCGTACCTATACCATATCCCACAATCCTTCCATGCAGCCTTGTCACTACTAGCCACTGATTGGTCAGAGAATCGTAATCCCACCCACTTACTACTTTAGTGCAAAAGCAAACCAGGCCGAGTAGAGCCTATACAGTGCTGAAGGGTGCCGACTCGTACCACGCAGTGGAAAAGCAAACAGAGCCGGGCCGGTACTCGCAGTAGAAAAGTGCCATTAGTCTTAAATCCCATATACAGTTTAAAATGTTATACTTTGTGATCCAATAGTGAAGGCTCCACGTGGTGCAGGCAGCCGGATCCTGTAGAGATCTTCACTGTAGGGATGCCCCATCCTCTTCCCAGCTCTGAACGTCTGGTTAATGGCTTTGGGTCTCCGGTAGCAGGATGGCGTTCCAGGTAGTGAAAGCAATAATATTTCTCAATGGAGGATGAGGGGGCGGAACCCTCTCTGGAACTTCATAGACAAAACCATCAACCCCCACAGAGATAGAAGTAGAGGGGGCAGCCCTGCAGTGAAGATTTCTACAGGAGCCAGCTGCCTGAACCACGTGGGACATCCATCAATCAGCTCACTGAAGCTATAGAGAATTTAAAGGCTAAACCAGCTCTGAAGACATTAAAGAAAGAAACTCACATCCTTCATTCCAGTGAAGTGATAGTTAAATCCATTAATGGCCACGGTCATCTTATCCCAAGTTATTTGGGTGATGATCAGCCTGCTAATTGGCCAGTTATGGAACGATGTAATCCCATGCAAGCACACAGGAGTGTCATTCCAGCACAGGCGGAGTGCAGAGAATGCATGCCAAGCCGCTCGCGCATTTTTTTTTGGGTAGTTTGGTTGCAGCGCAGACAGGGATATTATTGCATCGGTGTGCATTCAATGGAAGACAGGCAAGTGTTATTACAGAGGAGAAGCTGCATGCCTTCTGCAATGAAGATCTGCCTGCTCGCAATTAGTCAAAGGGTTTAACACTATCCATAATCTTTGTAAAGGAAAGCTGTACACGACTACAGTACGAGCTGAATTCCAGAATACAAGATCGGTCATCACTTACATCATCCTGGAAATCCAATCCTCCAATGGAGGACTGAGAGCCGTCACTATACTCCGTCTCCATTTGCGGATTATCTGTGGGTTCTGTGTTGTGAGGATTCAGTTCCTTCACCCTGACAAAAGGAAAAGTGCAATATTACCGATCAATACCAGACAGAGGAAAGGGCACCACCAGACAGAGGAAAGGGCACCACCAGACAGAGGAAAGGGCACCACCCCCCGACAGACAGAGGAAAGGGCACCACCACCCCCCGACAGAGGAAAGGGCACCACCCCCCCCCCCCCCGACAGAGGAAAGGGCACCACCCCCCCCGACAGAGGAAAGGGCACCACCCCCCCCCCCTGACAGAGGAAAGGGCACCACCATCGCCACTCAATACCAGAGAAGAAAGAGCACCATCACCCATCCAGACCAGAGAGACAGAGGAAAGGGCACCATCACCAATCCATACCAGACAGGAAAGGGCACCACCATCACCCATCCAGACAGATGAAAGGGCACCACCACCAATCCATACCAGACAGAGGAAAGGGCACCACCACCAATCCATACCAGAAAGAGGAAAGGGCACCACCACCAATCCATACCAGACAGAGGAAAGGGCACCATCACCCTTCCATACCAGACAGAGGAAAGGGCACCATCACCCATCCATACCAGACAGAGGAAAGGGCACCATCACCGAACACAACCAGACAGGGGAAAGGGCACCACCAATCAATACCGGATAGAGGAAAGGGCAATATTACTGGGGAAAAGTGATACCACCCCAGGAACCCACCTGTCTGCGTATCTCAGCGTGTTGAGTGTGTACTCACAGGAGTTGAATCCCGGGGACAGCATAGCGATCTGTAACGACACAAACATTGAACGATTATTCTCCGCTGCAGATTATATATACACAAAGAAATATAACAATTACAGAACAAAATTCATAATTGCCTCTTACAAACCCAATTTTTAGGAGCAGTACTGGGACAGGGTTGTCCAGCGCCTAGGGGCAAGGATCCAGAACTGCACCCCTTCCCCCACTATACAGGTTAAAGAATAAGTACCACCCCGTGTCCATTTACTGCCCTTTTGCTTTACTGCATCCAGGGCAACTGCCCCTCCTGCCTACCCCTTGTCCTGACCGTTAATATCAGATGGGATTTTTGTACTTACCATAAAATCTACTTTTCTTACAGCCCAGTGAGGGACACCAGGAAAGCGGAGAGTTATTCTGCCACCTTCAAGAGGCAGTTCCTGGATCTCCTCTGGGTGGGAGGACCATTCCCCCCCACAGGTACTGGGGTGATGACCCCCCCCTGCTCCTCGAAGGACTGTATGGAGATGTGAGGGCACACCAGTTGGAAGACACGGACCGGGGGGGGGGGGGGGGGGGGTGTCTGGGGACAGCACATGTAGAAGCTGCAGGATGATCAGTTTTAAAATAAAAGTTAACTGCTGCAACAAGAGTCTAGTTTGCACCATGACTGTGAAAGTGTTTTTTTTCTGCACAATACATGCATGGTGTAAACCAGCAAAGGGTACTTGGGTACTGGTTCCAGTCGTACATTTCTGGTGTACTGGCTCCAGTCGTACATTTGTGGTGTACTGGTTCCAGTCGCACATTTGTGGTGTACTGGTTCTAGTCGAACATTTGTGGTGTACTGGTTCTAGTCGTACATTTCTAGTGTACTGGTTCTAGTCATACATTTGTGGCGATGTGCAGAACAATGCAGATAACAGACCTGGTGTGAACAAGCACCAACTCTGGGAGTAACAGCAACAGACATCTTGTAGCATCGTGTAGGGACTCGCGGTCCCTCAAGTCTCCACAGCTGAAGATTTAGATCAGAGATCCGCAAACCTACAGCCCTCCAGCTGTTGCAGAACTACACATCCCATGAGGCATTGTAAAACTGACATTCACAGACATGACATGCCATGATGGGAATTGTAGTTCCTGAACTGGAGGGCCATAGTTTGAAGGCCCCCGATTTAGAACCTGCTAACACTGGAGAAAAGGACAACTAAAGATTCTGCAGGGGAAGGTGTGGCAGGGGGGGGGGGGGGGGGAGGAGGAGAAGGTGTGGCAGGGGGGGGGGGGGGGGGGGGAGGAGGAGAAGGTGTGGCAGGGGGAGGAGGAGGAGGAGAAGGTGTGGCAGGGGGAGAGGAGGAGAGGAGGAGGAGAAGGTGTGGCAGGGGGGGGGGGGGAAGAGGAGGAGAAGGTGTGGCGGGGGGGGGGAAGAGGAGGAGAAGGTGTGGCAGGGGGGGGGGGGGGGGAGAGGAGGAGAAGGTGTGGCAGGGGGGGGGGGGGGGGGAGAGGAGAAGGTGTGGCAGGGGGGGGGGAGGAGGAGAAGGTGTGGCAGGGGGGGGGGGAGGAGGAGAAGGTGTGGCAGGGGGGGAGAGGAGGAGAAGGTGTGGCAGGGGGGGAGAGGAGGAGAAGGTGTGACGGGGGGGGGGGGGGGGAAGGTGTGGCGGGGGGGGGGGGGGGGAGGTGTTGTAGCACAATTATGACCCCTCTGGTCAGTCTGCAATCAAGGTTGCAATTTGGCCCATAATCCTGCATGGGCTGTAGTGAAATCCAAGGATAGCACTGAGGGAAGGGCCCGAGAGATGGAAGGCTTAAGTATGTGACTCCGGGCATCACGCACTCTACTGGGCCTCTTGTTCTACGCAAGGAAACTGGTGGTTCTCAGATGGCGGAGGCCTGATGCGCCCACCCTTTCCCTGTGGAAGACTCTGGTGAACTCGGTTATTCCTCTACACAAGGCGACCTATACTAACAGAGGCTGCCCTCAGAAATGTAATAAGGTCTGGAATATATGGTTAGAGGCGAAGGAAACTACCAATGATGGTGAGAGCCCAGACGCTGTAACTTCACGGCCCCGATGTAGGTTGACTCGCTTATCCTTCTGGGTGGGGGAAGAGCGGGCCCGTACCGCCCTCCTGGTCTACCTGAGGTGCCCCACAGATCGGACTTTTCCCCATCTTGCAATGTCCTTCACTGGTGAAGCACGACCTTATGTGGCTTATGGTTGCAGCCTTGTTCAGTTTACTTAAGATTTTGTTTTGTTGTACCTTGTATTGTTCTGAGCCAGGGTATGCCCAACGGCTCAGTTATTTTACGTTTTCTTTAAAATAAAAAGAATTTTCAAAAAAAAAAGATGAAGTATGTGACTCCGAGGGCCAAAGTCTAGGCTGCAAGTTCTAGAGCACATGTGCCCAACACAAGGCCCGCCAGCCCATTCCATGCGGCCCTTGCCCCTCTGCCGCTGTGGCACCCCCTTCATTTCAGCAGTTGGCAGGACAGAACTCCTCCAGATCTTGCACCTCTGCAGCGGCAGCACCCTCTGGTCTGCACCTCCTCTGGTCTCAGCAGCTGACTACAGCCCTCCTCCAGACTCTGCACTGCCTACCAGCTCTGCCCCCTGTTTCTTTCTGGCAGCAACACTAGGGTGTGCACGTAAGGGAGGGTGGAGGACACTTTGTTTCGGATGGTGGGGGAGATCTTGACATCTGATGTGAGGGGGAATGCGGTGCTCTGGACATCTAGTCTTACGGATCCAACCGGCCATTTGAGGGCAATCATAATGATTATATGGCCGCAATTAAATGGAGTTTGACACTCCGATTCTAGAGGCCTTTCAGTAGGTACACTGCAGGCTGTATCAAAACCATTAGTGGATTATAGACTGGAGGCAGCAGGACTGAACCCCTTTGTGTTTAGGATCCAACATGTTCCACCACAAGGAAGCTCAGGGTGTCAGCAAGTGGTTAAAGAAGAACTATAGGCAATTTTGTTTATCATCATTTTGGAGTTTTTGGATTAAAGGAGGAATAAATACCCCAGTAAGGTTTTTCGCCATCTGTGTCCCATTGGGGAGATTTAACTTCACTTCCTGTCCCATAGCCAAAAACAGGAAGTGAGTAAATCTCTGCAGAGATAATCCCACCCCCCCTTCTTTTTTTTGGGATAATCCAAAATTTGGGATTTTCATTTACTTTGACTCATTAGGACAAAACAAAGAAGGTTAATCTCTCCAACAGGGACACAAACGGCAATAAAAAAAAACTCACAGGTGTTCTAATCCTTCTCCAATCTATCCAAAGCTAAAGAAAAAAGGTTTCTCCTCTATTTATTAGACTCTCCCTGGAGAAGAGATGATGGTGATAGAGAAGAGATATGATGGTGATACACAAGTAACTCACGGATGATTCTAGCATAGGAAGAAAACCATTCGTTATCAGGTCACCTAAGAGGAAACGCAGCCACTGAATGAAAATGGATGAGAAGCGGTTTAACTTTAAATTTCACAGGGGGTTCTTTACTGTCAAGAGCGTTAGGGATGTGGAACTCCCTTCCACAATCTGTGGTGTCAGTGGGAAGTGTCATTTTCGTAAAACGGTCATCCGAATGAACACAATGTACAGGGATGTGGGAAATGGTTTTGACAAACACCCTCGGGTAGATTTCGATGAACTGGTGTTTTTATTCACCCTTACCAACAACAAAAATATAAAAAATTACACATTTTCTACCCATGTTTTAGGGCACTTACATTTCTAACTTTTCAAGGTTATCTTTATCATTACTTTTATCTTCACTGTCATACTTTGGATTTCTCTTCCATTTTTTTTTTCCAAAAAGAGTTTATTGTGAAACAAGGACAAAATTTTACAAACAGTAGTGTAGTCATGAGTAAAAAAAAACATTGCATACATTGCTGACAGAGGGGAAGCGAGTAGATAGCAATCACAGGGGGGGAGAAGTACCGAGAACGGTGCAGTACAAGTAGAAGGGTATGCGTGTCATTGCAGCAACAGTGGAGCCACTAGGTGCAAATAGCCAGATTCTGAATCCATCTGTCCCAGATTTTATTGTATTTCGTGGGGCAGCCCCGATTTTTATACATAATACAACGATACGGCAAAATGGAATTGACCTCTTTCAACCATTGTGGGAAGCCCGGGGGGGGGGGGGGGGGGCTTCTCCCTCATCCATTGCCTGGCCACCAACTTCCTAGCTACAAAGAGGTTCTCTTCTATTTTTATATTACATTGCATCACCAGTAAACAGTCTACCCAAAACCTTCCTCCAACAGCTGCCATTGTCCTCTGCATTTCTGCTCCTTAAAAAGAACTAAAAAAAACGCTTCCCAATATCAGAGATCATTGCACAGCTCCTATCAGAAGAACTATTAAGGTGTTCACAAGTTTCACCTCTATTAGTGGCTTCATCAGGAGTAATAGTGCAATAGCCCAAGTGCATTTTGAGACCACACTATAGCTCTTTTACTGCCACAAGATCATATATATACATACATACATATATATATATATATATATATATATATATATATATATATATATATATATATATATATATATATATATATATATATATATATATATATATATATATATATATATATATATATATATATATATATATATATATATATATATACACACACACATATACATACATACATATACACACACACACATACACACACACACATACACACATACACACATATACACACACACATACATACATATACACACACATACATACATATACACACACACATACATACATATACACACACACATACATACATATACACACACACATACATACATATACACACACACATACATACATATACACACACACATACATACATATACACACACACACACACACACACACACAATTTTGCATCTCCACCTGCAGGAGACGACTACCCCCTGTAGGCTAATCTGCAAGTCTCCGGCACTCTGTCCTCTGGCACCAGCCGATCATATTAAAAGTACATTGGTTACATGCCAAAGCTTTGACGGGGGGGGGAATGATCGATCCTTTAATTTTTTTATATGTTTTATAGCAGAAAGTAGAAAATGTTTTTTTCAAAATGGTCGGTCTTTGTTTATTGCGCAAAAAAAGATAAAAAAAAGTTTGAAAAAAATGCAGTGGTGATCAAATTCCAAAAGAAAGCACTATTTGTTGAAAAACAAACAAAAAAAACAAAACAAAAACCCCACACATTTTATTTGGGTAAAGTGTTGAATGACTGCGCAATTGTCAGTTAAACACAGTGCTGAAAAAAAAAAAAAAAGTAGAAGCCATTTTTTTTCTCCGCAGCATGCCGAACGGTCGGCTTCCATCAGACCGGCTGCCATACACGGGGCGAATGGCGGGCAGTTTATTGAACCAGCCGAAGTTGCCCAGCATTCGTCCCGTGTGTACTTGGCTTGATGGTGTGATGGGCAGTGGCTCACTAGGGAAGGACAGGGCAGCAAGGAGGGGGCAATAGGAGATTCAGTAACTCGTGCCACCTTAGACCCCAAATCACACGGGCGCCTCTGCTAAGCGGAATCTGCTTGCTCAGCGGTGATTTCTCCGCTAATCCCCACTGAGCAGGTTGATGACCGGTCCTGTCCCCTCCGCTATGCACAGTGAACACCGACAGTCCCGCTCCCCCTCTATGGGGAAGTTGGGGGGGGAAACGGACTGCCTGTCCATTTTCTTTGATTTCGCCGGATGGAAAATAGGACCACCATTCATCTGTTTTTGGCAGACAGGATCAGATAGCGGCGGGTGTCAGCAGACATTTGTGCGCTGATATCTGCCGCTCCATAGAGGAGACTGAAGGGTATGATCAAGTCCACCTGAAAAACTGACAGGGACCGGATCAGACAGCCCGTGTGAAAAGGGCCTTCGCTGTGTGGCATGACAATGAAAAATTTTTTTTTTCTTTAATAAAAAAAATTTAACTGTTTCCTTCTTTGTTGGGGTGTAAATGGGACTGAGGCTGTTCCAACCAGCTGCCCCACACTCCCCGTTCACTCACCAGTAAGGACAGGGCGGTGCCAGGTCAAGCCCACAACACCTTCAACCTCTTCTCTTAGGAAGATGGGCGGGCAGTGAGAACCCTCAGCACCACCAGGGACTGCTTGGCACAGTCCCAGCCACCACAAGAGGGCGCCAGTTCCCCAACGCAAGTATCTCGCTTCAGCAGGCCGCAAAGCCATGGGCTCAATTACCGGCCGGTGCGGCATCTTATGCCTCGTACACACGTACCGATCGTCGGCCGACCGATTGGCAGTCTTTTGTCCAGGGCTGTCCTGTCCGCTGAAAAGTGCAAAAGACTGCACACGAATTTTGTCCGCCGACTGCAGAAGTGATGGTTAACTTTCCCTGTATTTTTTCTTCTCTGAGCATGCCCAGTCTTGCAAATCTGCTGATTGTCGGCCGAATTATGTACTGACTGGCAAACAATCGGCCGTTCTGGTGTTAGCCAACAAAAATTTTAATGCTTGCACGACAGATTCTGTTCGGCCGAAAATGCGCTGTCGGCTGTCGGAAGCATCATACTAACAAGCCTACAATCGGCCGATTGGTCGTCGGCCGAATATTTATGGCCGACAATCGGTACGTGTGTACAGGGCTTTAGTCCACACACCCACAGGCGGAGGCCGCATAGGGACAAAACACCTGCTGCAATGTAGCTCAGGCTGCTAATTCCAGTCGCACCTGGGGTTTGTCGAGCCCTGGGTTAAAAGCACAGCATAACCCCTCCATCTTTATATGGACATTTACCCACCTGTCAGCCATGCACCCTTTTAGGCAAACTGCAGTACCTAAGTAGCTGGTTCTGGTAGAACTGGGCAAAACCTCCCCAATGGTAAATGGCCAATGTCATGTGTGTATAAACAGTGTACAATGCACAGAAGTAGCACAGAGCTCTGTATTACCATGCAAGTCCTGGAGTTCTCCCCAATGAAGGAATCCCGGAGGATTTGGGTCAGTTTACTCTCCCGGAACGGGGTGTGAGCCTTGTGTTGTCCTAACGCACGGATACATTCCTGGAACACACAAAATGATAACATTTAGAAAAGGCCTCAGGTCTATTCGTTCCCCAAAATCATTGATCTTGTATAATCAGCTAACAGTTTATACACAAAATACATACGAGGTTCCACCTGTAACAAGTAATAAACACTCACACGATGTCCCAAGCCATGAACACACTCACATGATGTCCCAAGCCATATACATAAGTAGCAAACTAGTTCGGCACTAGGCTGTCAGGAAAAACTGGATGTTTTGTAAGAACATATCGTAAAATCCTTCTGTGAAGTTCGACAAGACGCAGCTCCTCATCTTCATGGCTCATTGGATTATGCTCCTCCTTCTCGGAATAGGCACTAGGCAGGAAAAAAAAAACTTAACCACGCCTATGGGGGCTGCCCCAGCAGGCATAACCCCTCAGACTCCACTATCATCTAACAGTTTAGAAGACAAAAAAACCCCATACCTCAGGAGTAGAGGGGTGGGTGCTGCGTCTGTCGAACTTCAGAGAAAAGGATTTTAGGGTAAGTGCTTACAAAAATCCAGTTTTCTCTATTGCTCAACGACAGACACAGCTCCTTATCTTCATGACTCATAGGGATGTCCCAACGCAGTATCATCATGAGGGGTGGGAAACAACGAACAAACAAAAAAACACAAGTCCCCAATGGCTAAACTTAGCCAACCGGGTAACATGGAGCTCAACCAGGAACAACTGGAGCTCACCCGGAAAAAATTGAACCCTCAAAGAAAAACTAAACAGAATTCTCTTTTAAACTGCAGCCTGCAAAACCTTGCGGCCAAAAGAAGCATCCGCGGATGCCAACCCATCTATCTTGTACAATTCTGTGAACGTATGCACAGACAAATAAGTTGCCGCCTCGTAAACTTGTAGCCCCGAAGCCTGATGGGGAAAAGCCCAAGAGGCACTCCGCACTCTCGTAGAATGAGCCTTCACTGGGAAAGGAGGAACCTGACCCCTCAGGGAATAGGCTTGTACCACCATCTGCCACAGCCATCTGGAGGTTGCAGCAGATGCAGCTGCTTGTAGTTCCTCTTGATCTTGGTCCTCAGGAACTAACTAGTATAACAAAAAAAAAAACAAAAAAACAAAAACACAAAAACCTTTCCCCATTACAGCCAAGAACGAAGTCCCAGCAGGCAGCTAGGTCCTATTCCTAACACTAGGCAGAACAAGTGGAACGCAGCTTACCTTAGAGAGGTTGGGAAATCTCTCTGCTCCCTAGGTCCCTCTGTGTAAAGCCCCATACACACGATCAGATTATCGAACGATCTGTCATCCGTTTATGGCATGATAGTCTGATGTGGAAAGTGAAGAGGTTATTTTCATACGAATTTTCCCGTATGACAGAATTCTACTTCAGAAGTGATGTCATGTGTTGGATTGCTTTGTATGTGTTCTTTCGTCTGAGCATGCTTAGTCTTGCTCTTAAGATTTTTTTTCCTTCAAAATCTGTACTAATGAGACGAAAATCGGACGTTGTATTACGGACAACAAAAATTTTTATAGCCTACACATCAGGATTTTGTCAGCTGAAAAGTCGGAGTCGGCTGTCGAAAAGCTCCATACTAACAATCCGAAAATTCAACAGGTCGGACAAATTTTCCCTACAGATTTTCTTTTCGTGTGTACGAGCCTTAAGTCACCCTGTGTCTACTTAATGGACACAGAATATAGTTTGTATTACTTATGAGGCAGTAATATTTATGAATAATATCTCAAGAAATATATGAAGACTATTCCTGGTTTGTTTGATCTGAACATGTTCATTAAAAGAACCAATCACATTGGCCTCTGTTCCATGTCCTTCAATGTAGGAGATGGAAAGTCTTAAATAGGTGCGCATATATATATTCTCTAGCACACCAAGGATCTTGCGCAGCAGTCCGAAGAAATTTTATTGCAAAAGGATCACATTAGAATAGGTGCAACGTATCGGAGTCACGCAGGACCCCTTCGTCAGGCATGTGATGACAATGTGCTGGCGAATATGTATGCATCTGTAATAGATCCAGTGACCAGCTGGTGATCACTGCAGCACCCACAACTGATGTGCCTATATCCAGGAAGGTGTGCGATGGGAAAATTAACTGTCTTAACTGGTGGACTCCTGCTATTGTCTGTATTGAGGTGTTGTGTTTTCTGCTAAGCATGTCTGTCCCATTGTTAACTGTTAATTAACTCACCTATTGTCTGTGGGGATGGGGTTTACACTTAAAAATGTGTATTGTACTTCATGAGCTTGATGCTGGCAAGTCTGCTAGTTAACTAGCTCAAGTTAATTAAATCACTGTCAGGTATTTGTTGCTAGGGGGGGGGGGGGGGGGAGTAGAATACGGTTTGTGTTGGTTGTTCCTTAGTTATGCAAATTCAATTTCTGTATATGATAATGTAATCAGGCACCTGACCTGGTGGGGTATATATTGTGTGTGTTTGTTCAATAAACCGTTTCAAGATCTTATACAATAAACAGTTTCAAGATCTTATACAAGCTATTGTCGGCTACACTTGTATATTGGCGGCCTTAATATCCAATATCCATGTTCAAGACTGGGGGAGGTGGTATTCTGACTGAAGCACATTGTGGGTCGCAGTTCCATTACAATATCTATACAGTGGAAGTACTGGGGGACTTCAGGTTAAAAAAGTGTGAAGGTGAGCGCACCAAGTGGTGGTGGATACTAGTAACCTATGATGATAGGTAAAGCTGCCACTCCTCCCTGACCATGGCCAAATGTTTAGTTGGAATGAGTCACCCATAGAGAAAAATACACTGAAGTAAATCTGAATATCTAACTCAGGTGAGAAGCACCCAAAGTCTCAATTCCTGAGGTCTTCGGCTGGCCATACATTATACAATCCCTAATAGGGTACAATTGAAAATCTTTCGTTTTGACCTCATCACACAGTCTTTGGTAAATCCAAAAGGAAAATTGCACAAGATAATTGAACATGCAGAGTCAGCCTTAACCTTGTCAGGCCTGGTAGTAAATTAAAGCTGCTGTCATCCTGAGCCTGAAGATGTGGCCAGAACAGTCAGAAATACACCACCTGCCTCTGATAACGAGCAGTCATTAGGCACAGGTTAGTCTATGCAGCCCTTGCATAGAGGACTATCCAAGATCCAGTCAATTATATGTTGCAGGATCCACACCGAAATCAAGCACAGACCTGATTGCACCCAGACTGAAGGGAGAGGAAGGTGCCTGACTTTTACAGAGGAGACAAATCCTTTTAGGACTCCCAGGGATTCTTTTGCCACAGGTTTGCTTATGCACTGGCAAAGATTGTTGGCCCAGCTGGTTGCCATTTGCCTTCATAGGACGCACAGGCTTAGGGAGGGAATGCACGCTGCTGGTCTCAGACAAAATTGCTGCTACCACTAATTAGCATTATGTGCATAGTGGTTTGGCAAGTACAGAGGTGGCCTCACCAGGCTCTGGCTTACCTTAGAGAGGTCCTGGCTCTACAGGGCAGGATGGTGCAGCAGCCAACATGGTCCGCTTCAAGCAAACATCCAACACATGTTCCTTGAAAGCGTTCCTGCCCCTGCTCCGGCCCCACCCCCAACTTCCCCATCAGTAGTATGGATAGACACATACCTGCCGATAGTGTGCTATGTCCTCCCTGCTGCAGAAGGTGTCTGGCTCCGTAAGATTAAGGTTGCATGTTCCAGGTTCCAAAAACCGCCCGCTTGGCGAAACCGGAAGGGATGTCACTCGCTGCACCCAATCGGGATGTATCTGCAAGTGTGGTGTACCTTTACCAAGATGGCGCCGGTCAGAAATGAGGATGTCACTACGTCCCACGAGCAAGACACTGCCATCTTGGTCCACCATGTGCTCCATATCACAGCAGGTAGGAGTCAGTGCCTGGGGGAAAAATATCAAGTGCCCCCCTGCCTCCTGGCCCTGCAGCATTCAGTGAGACACTCTCAGGGTTCCATCGATTTGATGCTTGCCGATGGGGGGGGGGGGGTGCTTACCCCCAGTGGGAGCAAAACTTCAGGCAAAAAAGGAGGGAGTAACCCCGAGGGGGGGGGGGGGGGGTCCTCTAGTTGCCCCTGTCCTGAAGCTGCCTAACCTCCCAAGGACTGTGCAGGCATTCGGACGGGGAGGCCCTTGAAACTAGCACAGAGCCTAGAAGAAAAACTGCTTGCAGCTCCTGTTAGTCTGGAGGAATCACAAGAACAGAGATATGCGATGGCCTGTTAAAAAATGGTGGATGTTGGGTTTCCTGTTTTAGGTGGGAGGAGACCTCTCAGATGCTGCCCTGGGAGAGGACTTTAGAAAATGTATTATTTCGGTGCAGTGGGATGGGAAGACAGTTACAGAACAATGCTGTGTCTCCCTTCAGCAGTTGAAAGCCAGCGGGAGAGGAGGGAGAACCTGGCTTTCAGCTGCTGGCGGGAGACACAGACAGTGCATTATTTAATCATCCTCCTGCTGCACCAATCCCCTGCTGTCCGGGCCCCTTATATTAGGCCTGGTGATACCCCGTTGGCAGCCCTGCCTATAGACCAGGATCAGTTAACCTTTATGCAGATTCCAGAGCAATTTACCAATGTGGAATGAACCATGCCAGCCCTTCCTCCGCACAGCAACCACATCATTACCTTTAAGGCAAGTAAACTTCGGTTGATCTCAGCCCCCTCCATTCGGGTGATGCGGTCTGCGCTGGCAGTGTCGGCACCTCGCTCATTCCCAGCAAGGTCTACCAATGAAAACTTGCCGTGAAGCTTCCCCCGCCGCCTCAGGATGATCTGCAAGCAAGCATGAGAGCGCGAGGAGCTGCTGTTTGCAAACGTCTGACCGGAAGTCCTGAAGGGGGGGGAAGAGAACAAATCCAATTAATAAAATGATGGCTGTAGGCCAGTCCCTTGCCCAATGACAAGACAGACATGGCAGTGTATGGCCAATAAAAGAAAATGCCGATGGAGGGCTGCGTTTGCCCACAGGTGTTCTGTGCATGTCATGTAAGCAGTTCCATTCATGTCAATTGCATAAAGCGGCTACACAGATACAGCTGCTGCTTCCAATATGGCAGCCATGCAGGTGCAGAGCCCAAAAAGCAGACAGGGTGTGTTAGGGGGACAATGCATGCACATTGATGGCAAATCAGGAGCAGCAAATGTGTTCCAACCAACATGAATGGGGCTGCCTGTACAGGGATGCATAGAACACTTGTGAGTCACCGAGCGTGCAAACACAGCCCTCACACGGGCATACGCTGAAGTATGACAGAACAAGGCCCAAGAGGTCATTACTCCCAGTAAGGGAATACAGCACTCACCTACAGGCACTGCCAACCTCAATCATCTTAAAGACATCTTCTGCACACGTAACTTCTCGCTCCATCAACCCCACCACCTGCACCTCCTGCTTAGCATCCTCCAGCACACGGAGCTTCGCCTTTTTGTTTAGGAGATCAAATACCTGAATACAAAGATAGCGGAGGGATTATTAAAACCAGATCTAAAACCGGGGGTCTGCAATTATTCTTTCCCCATAAGCGGCTGTGACTGTTGGGAGGGCAAAAAAACAAAAACAAAAAGCCGAAGTTCACCTTTTTTGCTTAACCACTTAACGACCGCCCACCGCAGATATACTGCGGCAGGCAGACGCTGCTGGGCAAAGTGACGTAGGGGTACATCACTATCTCAACCGCCTGTGGGGGGTGAGCGCGCGCGCCGCCGGAGGCGCGCTCCCACCCTTTCACAGGCATCCCCGCGTGAGTGACCGGCGGCTCCGATGTCCGCCGGTCACTCGCGATCTCCCGCTGGAGAGGGATAAAGGCAGGCGGCTGATGTAAACAAAGCCGTCTATCATTCTCCCTGGTGTAACAGCAGAGACTACATGATCCTGCTATGTAGGATCGTATGTCTCTGTGGTTACATCACAAGCCACGCCCCCCCACAGTTAGAATCACACCCCTAGGGATACACTTAACCCACCGTTTACCAAGTTAGCTCCTTCCCTGCCAGTGTGATTTTTACAGTAACAGTGAATATTTTTAACTGATTACTGTAGTAATGTCACTGGTACCCCCCAAAAGTGTCAAAAATGTCAGTCAAGGGTCCGATCTGTCTGCCGCAGTCCCGCGGGGGGACAAAAAAAAAAAAAAAAAAAAAAAAAAAAACACAAAAATGACAAATCTTTCCCGTAGTTAAAGCAATAACTTTTGCACAAACCAATCAAAATATGCTTATTGCGATTTTTTTTACCAAAAATATGTAGCAGAAAACAAAAATTGGCCTAAAAAAAAAAAAAAAAAAAAAAACAAACACATTTTTTTGGGGAATTTCATATAAAAAAAAAAGTGAAAAATTTGTTTTATTTTCCAAAAAAATATCGCACAGGTGATCAAATACCACCAAAAGAAAGCTCTGTTTGTGGGAAAAAAAGGACGTCCATTTGGGTACAGCGTGCAATTGTCCGTTAAAAGTCACGCAGTGCCGAATCGCAATATAGGCCCTGGTGTTTGAGCAGCCAAATCCTCTGGGGATTAAGTGGTTAAAATCCAACTCCCCCATGTAACAATATACTACTTATGTATATCTGTTGCAGAAAAATAAAAGCCCTCTGATTTAGAGCAATGCTTTACCTTAGCCCTCTGTTCACAGAAAACTTCATGACTTTCTGTAGATTTCGGACATGAGAGATAAAATAAAAAAACACAGGAAGCGAATCACCAGCTGACCTCATTCGTGCACACACCCTGTATCCATCAGCTAGGTTTGCACAGCATCCCCAGCATCCCACCAAGTGTCTGCATTTTCCTGGCTTGTTAATGTAAGCCAACAGCTGCCGTGTCTGCACGGCATCCCCAGAGTCCTTCCAGATGGCCCAGGGAAACATGCGGCCTGCACACCCTTGATGTAGTGCAAGGGTCTGAGTGAATGGATACAGAGGGAATGGATACAGAGTGAATGGATACAGAGGTGGGTCCTCCTATTCCATAATTTTGATAAATCTAAAGCAAATTCGTACAATCAGATTTCTCTGCAACGGAGGTACATTATTAGTACATAGGGGAGCTGGATTTTAGATAAACATTTTGAAAGGATTTTGGACCTGGGATGGTCCACAAGTACATAACCATAGAATCAAATGGTGCAATATCATTTCTACTGCTTCCCCGAACTGTAAGAAAGTGCTCACAGGTTGCAGCCACGATTCATTGCTTTGTAGTTGTGCAATAAATGGGTGCGCTAGATGTGAACAGTGAATGTTAGTTAAACCAAAAGGAAAAACTGTATACAGTAATACCTAATATACAAATACACAGGTAATGATATATGGAACACAAAATGAACGTGCTATGAAAAATTCAGTCCAAATAAAAAAAGGCTGCGATCTTAAAAGTGAAAAAAAGGTGAAGAGGATGTGCAGAACACCGAATCCCTCTTAGCACCCACGTGTGAAGGAGAGAGGTAATGCCCTTACCAACTCAACATAATAAAACACTTGGAGAGGACACCAGCCAGTGTGATGAATAAGGGGTCCCAACCTTTCATTTTTCCACCCGGTGTGGTATATGAAAACTCTTACCAAAGGCAAGTCTTTCACAAGTCAGATGGTAAGTGATGTATTCTCCAAACTATCAGGCAGACAATCCTGCAGGAACTGGCGGCAGAGAAGAGTGTGAGGAGTACAGGAAAGATTAACCTCCCTGCAGCAACAGGATCTACATGAAAGCTCGCTGCCTGCTAGTCTGGATAGTCTGCCTTATAGTTTGGAGAATACATCACGTACCATCTGACTTGCCTTTGATAGAGTTTTTTTTTTATATACCACACATTGGGTGGAAAAATGAAAGGTTGGGACCCCTTATTCATCACACTGGCTGGTGTCATCTCTTCAAGTGTTTTATTATGTTGAGTTGGTAAGGGCATTACCTCTCCTTCACACGTGGGTGCTAAGAGGGATTCGGTGTTCTGCACATCCTCTTCACCTTTTTTCACTTTTAAGAAGATCACAGCCTTTTTTAATTTGGAGTGAATAATTTTTCATAGCACGTTCATTTTGTGTTCCATATATCATTACCTGTGTATTTATACATTAGGTATTGTGTATACAGTGTTTTTCCTTTTGGTTTAACATTCACTGTTCACATCTAGCGCACCCATTTATTGCACATCACACATTTACTTTATCAAGGTTAAAGTTTCGGTTGCTGCTGGAGAATGTTTGCGCACCTTATTTTTCAACATTGCTTTGTAGTTGCAGAATTGTTTTTAAAACCTGGGCTGCAGAATTTACCAAGCAGCACTACTTGTCATAGTCGCCCATTGAATTAATTGGGGCCGTACCACAACTGCATTTGCAGTGCAGCATTATAGAGTTAAAACCAGCTGGAGAGGAGGCGAAATAACACCTCACTGCCTGTCAAATACCCTCTGCAAAGCTGTGTGACTGGAAGAAGAGGCTGAGATGGGTACAGCGGGGATAGCTGCAGATCCTGACCTGGTGTGAAGTACAGGTGTACGGCTCCCAGGGGTTTGCATTGTCAAGGCACTGACACAGGAAGAATGTGGCCCGGGTGGCAGTGACACCTCCCAGGCAATGCCACCAGACCGGAGCCTCCCCGCTGTACCGATCAGCTCATCAGGCTCCCTTTCAGCTCCTGCATCTCTCCATACGGAGATCAGTCAGCTTCCTCAGTGGGGGGGGGAGGAATCGAGAGGCATGCTGACAGTGGAGACATCAAGGGCCTAATAGAGACAGCCAAAGGGCCAGATGGGGCTCAGGGGCCACAATTTGCCCAGGTCTGATGTACATGGTTCCCAATGCATTGGAGGACTCACCTTCCCGTTATAGATCTCAAAGAACGTCACAAACACTTCCAGATCCAAATCCTGGTATCGGGGTTGGGAGAGGAGAAGGAAGACGTCACGGGCTGCCAAGAGACAACAACCTCAGCACATATCTAATAGAGAGACAGAATTTATATTTGGCATAGTAGCTGGCGCTTCTACTTTTCAACTTATGGATCCCAGTGCTCTATGAATCTGAGACCAGGAAGAGAGCAGCTGCTGAGGCCAGGCACAGCGCTGGATCAATTAAGGACTGGGGGAGGGGGGGGGATTTCTCTCTCATTGACAGTTTTATGCTATACATTAGAAAAACATTACATTTTATAGCCCCGAGGAAGGAGCTGCACTTTGTCCCCCTTCACACGGGGCAGACTGTCAAGCAGATCCGCCTGCTCAGCAGAGGACCTCTCCCCTGATCCCCGCAGAGCCGGTGGATGACGGGTCAGTGTTTGCTCACTGTGCAGAGCAGACAGTCCACTGTTCTCTATGAGGCGATCAGATGGAAACAAACCGCCTATCCATTTCCATTCATCACTCGGTTGAGGAATGGATCCCCATAAGTCGGTTATTTGGCGGATCGGATGTCAGTGGACACGTGTCTGGCAACATCAGCTGCTCCATAGAGGGTATTGGAGGTTCTGCTCAGATCCACCAGAAAGACCGGTGGACCCGATCAGAACAAAAAGGGGCCCAAAGCTGTGTCTGCTGGTTTTCTCCACTTCTAACAGAATTTGAATTCAATGCCTCCATTTTTATTTCTCAGGCACTCCCACAATCTTCAGCAGCCAAAAAAAAAAAAAAAAAAAAAAAAAGGCCTGCCAACAAACCCTTCCACCCGCAAACAGCATCACCCAATTCATCTCCTTCATAGAATTATTAGGAGAAAAGAACCTTAAAAACCACCAACTCCACTTTTTGCACCATATTACATCACATCTGTATTTCGGGTGCAATGTAACCTCCCCGTGTATATTCTGGGGGTGCAACTCTTCTGCAGCAGCTGTCACTTTGGAAATCGGCACAGTTGTGGCTGCCACACAGGTATGACAATCACTGGGGGGGGGGGGGGTGGAAGCCACACCACAAGATCCCCATTGTATTAGGTACCTGGAGTAGGGTAAGTAGGTGGGTGCTGCCGCAATTACCAGCTGGAACCATCATAGATTAATGTACATATTTCCAGCATAGCAGAGACCCAATCACATCCAATCGTTTTATTCAACTGACGGCATGACAGATGGGTGCAAAGTTTTGAGGCCATGCAGTGCCCCTTTGTCAAGCACGCCTGCAATCTTCTGCTGCCTATCGAAGGGGTACCAAGTGGCTTACGAAACACTTCACATTTTGTGCAAAATTACATCTGTGGTGTGCTGGAAATATGTACATGAATGAACTACAAGTCCCATCTACCACCCCAGCAGATAGACTTCAAATGGAACACAAGTGAGATTATCACTACATTCAAAGTCCATTGACACTTCCTCCCATCCCTCTACTGAAAGCCTGTACTTGGGTAGGGACAGAGTTGGAGAAAGTCTGCAGGAGCCAGGCATCCACTGATCAAAGGATCAATGCTTTATAGGATCTTGTGGGGTGGGGGAACCCCCCCCCCCCCCATGACATTTATAGCAATTACATTTTAAAGAGAGGTTTAGAGACTTTAAAAGTCCCCAGACATTGGTAGCCCTTAAGTTAAGCAATAAGTACTTTTCTAATGTGTATCCTGATATTTTGTGGCCAGATTACTAAAATGTAGCCCCTGCATTCTACAGAAGTGTGACCCAGACAGATCCATTAGAAAAGAATCAAAGCAGCTGCAAAAAACACCCCAAACACCCCCACACTTACATGCAAAAGCGTAGATTCCTTTTGTCACATTCTGACTTTTCCCCAGGAAGTCGCCACCCATCGTCTGCAAAGCAAATCAGTGAACAGTCTGTATGTACTATAATTAGACAGCAAAATCTTCCATAAAACCCAATCACCATGCGGCCCCCCCTCTTTCCAACGCCCCACACACCCGACAGTCAAAAGCAATTTAGGTTTTTGCATCTGAACGCAACTTTAGTCCCACCCCCCACTGTTCAAGAATTCCATTCTAGCAAAGCTATATCTCGAAAGTTTCAAATTTCCATATGGGAGAAAAAAAAAAAAAAATAAACACCCACCACACACTATATATATATATATTACATTAATCCAAGTTTTTGTGTATTACAAATTCACTTACATGGGTTTTACCACTTCCTGTTTGACCGTATGCAAAACACGTGGCCTTCCCCCCTTCAAATATGGCTTGGACCAGAGGCCGGGCTGTGAACCTGGTGACCAGAGAAGGGGGTGACTACACAACAGATACAGCAAATTGGTCATATGAACCCACATACACTTTTACATTTATATTCAAATAAAGTTGACATGTGGTATTGAATATATTAGTTCCGTTACTTGGACATCAATATATTGGGGTTGATTTATTAAAACTGGAGAGTGCAAAATCTGGTGCAGCTGTGCATGGGAGCCAATCAGCTTCCATGTTTTATGGTCAATGCTTAGGCTCCTTTCACACTGGCTTTCCAATCCGGTCTGCCTGTCCGTTTTCAGGCGGACCGGACGCTCCATGTAGCGGCGGATGTCAGTGGAGACATATCTACCGACACCCGCTGCTATCCGATCCTGTCCATGAAATCCGGACGCATGGAAACCCCATTTTCTATCAGTCTGGAGGATCAAATGAAAAAACGGACAGGTGGTCCGTTCTCATCTGATCTCCCATAGAGGAGAGCGGGGCTCTGACAGCTCCGTCTCTGCACAGAGCGATCATCCGCCTGCTCAGAGGGGGATCAGCAGATCGATCCCCCGCTGAGCAAAAAAAAAAACCCGACTCCATTGCACGCACCACCTGAAGGAGCCAAAATAGAACAAGCTGAAGGTAGAAGCGGATTGCTACCATGCACAGCTGCACCAGATTTGAGGCTTTAGTAAACCAACCCCATGGTCCTAAGAAATCAGACAACGTGACCTCACTAATAATTGCAAACAGAAACCAAAAAAAAAAAAAAAAAAGTCTATTTCTGGGGGAACTTCTGATTGGCGGCATGCAGTGACAGCTTCCTAGTGGGATAGCTCAGCCCGCCACTCTGCGAGGAAGACCAGCAGCCCACACCGCTACACCACCAGTGATGTTTCCTATGCAAAATTTACCCGTTTTATGGGAAATAAACTTTTTCATACCTAATACTACACTATTTCTTTCTCCTTTTATACCACACATTGGTCGATTACCCTGGAGCCTAAAGGAGCCATCAGCAGCCAATAGGACCACCAAAGGGGGAAACCTACTGAGCCCAGGGGGCTTTCTAAGCACAAATGGTTCTAATGCCATACGACATATAGGACCCACTAGATCTGGTAAGTGATCCAATCTACTTACTTACACTGGGAGGAAATTGATGATACGGCCCATTCACGCCTGAGCACTTTGCACCTTCGAATTTGAAGACTCACCTTCACTAAGGACTCTAACAAAATTCCTGAGCACTAAAGTCACCTTTTATTCTGGACTATTATTTATATCTATATTTTTATTATCTTGATATATATATATATATATATATATATATATATATATATATATATATATATATATATATATATATATATATATATATATATATATATATATATATATATATATATATATATATACACACACATACACACACACATACACAGGCCTCGACAAAACCCGGGCGCCAGGTCGCATTTGCGACTAGAATTAGCGACCTGGCGCCTGGGGGTGCCCTGCAGAGGGTGTCCTGTCATTTTTGTATGGACTTCCGCGCACGGAGTGCACGGACTTCCGGGCCGTCCGAAAATTGAGGCCCCGGCTTTTCGGCCTACTTGAGATGAGGCTTCCAATGGGGAACTGGCACCCTCTTGTGGTGGCCGGGAGTAATGACTGTTGTAATTACTGTTTCCACTGTTTGTTCACAATGCATTACCATCTCCCTGTCCAGTTAGTTACCTTTGACAGGGAGTGTGGTTATTTATTATTAATTTAAATTTATTTTTTTAATGTAAAAACTAAATATTTTTTTCTTTTTTTTTTTAATTATTAAAAAAATATATATATTTTTTCCAATTATTATTATAAAAAAATTTTTTATATATATATATATATATATATATATATATATATATATATATATATATATATATATATATATATATATATATATATATATATATATATATATATATATATATATATATATATATATATATATATATATATATATAAAAATTTTTATATTAATCTTTTTTTTTTTTTTTTTTTTTTTCTCATCGCCATGCCACAGCCGAAGGCCCCTTTCACACGGGCTGTCTGATCAGGTCCGCCTGTCAGTTTTTCAGGCAGACCTGATCGGACCCTTCATTCTCCTCTATGGAGCAGTAATCTGCCGCCATCTGATCCTGTCCGCCAAAAGCAGACGGATGGTGGTTCTATTTTCTATCCATCCCGTGGATCGGATCAGATGGCATCGGATGGAAAGAGACAGACAGTCTGTTTTCATCCAATTGCGCTAGAGGAGAGTGGGGTTCTAGTCGTATTTATGTGTAAATTTAGTATCCGTTTTATTAAATAAAGCTTGGTTGTTAGTTTAAAAAAAAAAAAAAAAAACTGGCTCCTAACTTTTTTAGCTGGCTCCTAGATTTCAGGAAAATTTGTCAAGCCCTGTATATATATATATATATATATATATATATATATATATATATATATATATATATATATATATATATATATATATATATATATATATATATATATATATATATATATATATATATATATAGTTTTTATCCACCAGTCACATATGCACTTTGCACATATTTAATTACCTACTAAGGTTTTTGATGATTTATATGTATAATTATTTATTTGATACACAATACTTGGTTGATACTACATACATACATACCATAGAGATGGTACAGATAACGCTATCCACCAATCATTAGCAAACGCTGTATTTGGTCTTCCCATAAGACCATTAGTCTCCCAGTATTTCTTAGGGAATTTGGGTTGGAGCATAAGAATCCCAATTTTTTGCTCGTTGCCCCTCCCCCCTTACAATGTTTTTTTGGGGATTTTTGGTGAAACATTTTGATTTCCGATTAGCCTATAATTTGGATGCATTTATATTTTTCATATAGAGAATAGTCATTTATTTCTCTGCAATTCAATTAGGTTTTCTGAGCAGAATCTACCATTTCCATCGTATTGTTCAAAAGAACCCCCTGAAGAAGACTGAGTTGAGAAACACGAATATTATGACCGTATACACTGAGGATTATTCCATTTATTCCCGCATGATGATCTCCTTGCATGGAGTTATAATGGAGATGAATACTGTGGTGACAAGTTGGCAGGATTCCAGTGCTAACAATACAGATTAATGATCTACGGCTTCCATAGACCTTTGTAGTGAGGGTCAATGCGAATTGTAAGAGGCTGTGGAATTGGGCGTTTTGAAGACTATCAGAAGACTTCATTTGTTCTCCCTTCTTGGATGTGGGTTCTTTTGAAACTGATCAGCGCTGCACCCATTTTATCATTTGTACAAGAATATCCCTCTTTTGGGGCACAAGTCAGTCTGAGATACATCTAATATAAAAATCCAAGGCTGGATGAGTACCTGTACACCATGTCGTTGGTGGTCGTCTCGTCGAAAGTATAGTCAAAGCGGAAGGCCTGGTTCTCTAGATACTTTGTGAGGTCCACTTTGAGTTTGGGCTCATGTACAAGAACCAGACTTTTACTAGGGACAGATATGATATCAATCTCCTTCTTGGTCATCTCTGCAGAGGAACAGAAGACAACAAAGTCATCTTGAAAAGCAAGACGGCCATTCCTAAAGAGGGATTCAGCTTACCTTGCTTGTTGAGAGGCCTTTTCCGCACGCACACACAGATACGATGTTCCTCAGCCTGCAAAGAAGGAGACGTCGTCAGGAAACACTCCACACACCAGATCACAGATCCACCATTGCTTCCTCCTCGGACAAGACTCCCACTATCATTTTATGTACAGCTTGTGGTAGAAAAGTCAAAGTCAGAGGTCCTGGAGTAATATGGTGTGGAAGAACAGAGCGGGATGGGCTCCTGAGAGGGCCAGCACCCAGTGGGGGAATCGAACAAGAAGTCAAAGTGTCATAGGAATGACTTGGTTGAATGGTCAGGTATGGTAAAAAGTCCCCCCCATTTTTTTTTCTACCACAAATACTCACCCAAGGTCCCCATTGGTTGATGGGTACCTATGGACTGAGGCGCATTCTATATACATACATCTTGCCCGCAATCCCATCTCCGAGCAAAGCCACTATGGAGTCAGCTCCACCACCAACCCAACCAAGAAAACTCCTCTACAAATGTACTCCCTCCCCTCTGGATCAGCCAGAGTTCTGTGAAAGAAAAGTGTTCCCCTAGAGGTTGCTAGGGGTTCCTTGAGCTTTGGCCTAATGACTTTCCATCTGAAAGGCATCCACTTGGCAGATGATTCAGCCCAGCCTCCTCTCTACTGATTGGCTGAGTTTGATTGACAGCAGCTGGAGCCAATTGCACCGCTGCTGTGTCTAAGCCAAATCAGGAGAGAGAGTGCCGGATGGCTGAGGCACTTGCGGACATTGCAGGATAGAGAGGAGGCTCAGGTAAGTATTAGAGGGGCGTTTGCTGCACACAGAAGGCTTTATCTTAAATGCATCTTCTGCCTTCACCACCCCTTTTACTACTTCAGTACCGGGCACTTTCCCCCTTCCTGCCCAGGCCAATTTTCAGAGCTGTCACACTTTGAATGACAATTTAATTAACACTGGTTGATTAAATATCATTAATATTAAATCTAGGACATTCAGAGTTGCCCCTAAGCCACTCCTGCGTGGTCTTGGTTGTGTGATTAGAATGGTTGTCATGTTGGAAGGTGACCCTTTGGCCCCAGTCTGAGGTCCTTAGGCTGTTGAATAGGTTTTCATTGAGGTCAGGGTTGAGAGAAAGCCAAAAAAAACAAAACAAAAGCAGTCTGCCAGTCCTTGCTGAAACACACCCCAACGTATGATGCTGCCACCACCATGCTTCACTGTTGGGATGGTATTGGTCAGGAGATGTTTCCTGGTTTCCTCCAGATATGAATGTTTAGAATTAAGGCCAAACCATTCAATCTTGGTTTCAACAGGCAAGAGAATCTTGCTCCTCACAGTCAGAGTCCTTCGGGTGTTTTTTTTTTTGTTGCAAACTCCAACTCGGTGGAAGCCTGCAGTGATGGTTGTCCTTCTGGAACTCTGCCCCATCTTTATTTCTTCGGGACCTCCAGGTCACCAGAACTAGTGTCCCCATTGGAGGACACTCTTCCCCCCCCCCCCCCCCCCCTCTATTTTTGGGGACAAACCAAAATTTGAGATTTTTGTTCAGTTTCAATGATAATGGTATTCAGGACAAATAGAAAGGGTGAACCTCCTTAAAACAAGGGAACAGACAGCAATAAAAACCTGATAGGGGCTCTAATCCTCCCTTCTATAGCATCCAAAAAAAAAGTTTGGCATTTAGTTATACTTAAAGTGAACCTTAAGTCACTACCAAGTTCCCCCCCCCTACCGAACTACCAAATGCATCAAATCCCCCCCCAATACATTTCTTAGTCACCCCCACTTATCCTCTCTGGCCTGGTGGGGACAATGTATGCTGCAACGCCTGCAGGCCCCTAGATTAGTCACCTAAGGTTTCAACTCAAGATTTTGTCCCACCAATACTACGGCAATGAATCACAGAACTAGAACTCTGCATGCGTGGGATGTAGTGGCACCTCATCTGGAGCTGGCCAAGAAGTGAAGGTGGATCCGGATATACCAGGAACTAGGGGTGTGCCAATATCGTTTTTCGGCGTGTAACACGGGATAAGCGTGGCAGGGGAAAAAATGCTGCTGCAAACCAGATTTTGGTGGATCGCATGGAATGACCAGCACATCTATTTGCCATATTATAACATCTTCAGTAGTGAACCAGTTTAGAGTTTTGACAAATGGAAGTCTTAGTGTTGAGGACTAGTTTATGCTCTGCTCCACGGCCCATGTGGTGTGTGTGTGCGCGCGCGTGCGCGTGTGTGAGAGAGAGACTTTGGGGACACCTGTAGTTGCAGGTGCTCAGCTTTGGGCTCTCAAATGTAACCAAAGATAACGTTTCTTTAAAGAACAAGGAGCTTCCATAGATTGATAGGGTGTGCTTACTGTAAGCCGATGACTGGTTCTCTTTAACATGCAATATGAAACCTGTGCAATGCTTGCCAACAGTCCTCACAGTATGACAAAGGCCTTGTATAAAGTGTGAGAAGTAATGCTCCAGAAAACAGTCTTGGCATCTTACCGTGTCGGTCATGCTGATCCGGTGGCAGTCCAGGGTGGATCGGAATTCCTTGATCATCCTCCCAAACTCCCAGTTGGGTGCGCTGGTGTCACAATCCTGCATACAGACGTCACACATTAAACATTCACACCCACCTATCAAATATCAGATGCATGTAGGAGCATCATCTCCCAAGTCATGTCACTCCAACTAAAGCCAATATTTCAGTGTTGGGTAAACGCTGGAGAGTTGAAGTTCAAACTTTAGCAACATATTCCGTAACAAAAAGCCCCACTGTGCAATCCCAGATAAATAGTACAAGTACGGTATATCCGATACCAAAAACCCTTTTCGTAAATTAGGAAAAAAAATTTGTATCCCATAGGAATGAGACTTCATGTTGAGCCTCCTGCGAGAGGAAATGAAGAAAGGAACTGGTGGAAAATCTACTCCACCCCCTCCCATCCACAATGTAGTGTAGCTTTAGATACCTTAAACTAGTGGTGCACCAAAATGAAAAATTCTGGACCGAAACTTCAGGATGCACATAGCTTAAAATTGAAACGGGTAGTTTAACCACTTAAAGGACCAAGCCCATTTCTGACATGTTGTAAAAGTTAAAAATCAGTATTTTTTGGTAGAAAATTACTTAGAAAGAAAATTACTTAACACACATACTTTTTTTTTTATAGCAGACTTGAAAAAAAAAATGGCAGTCTTCCAAACGCAGGTGTGGGGGGGGGGGGGGGGGGGGGATATTTTTAATTTATTCTTAAAAACACACAAGAATCACTTTAAAGACTGTCATTTTCAGTTTTTGGCCAACTGCATCCTGTATTTTTTGTTACCAAAAATTCCATTCGGTGAACCTCTAAAATGAATATGAAATTTCTGCCATTAAAAAAAAAAATCGGCACCTTTTTTCCTCCCCCCAATCTTTATTATATCCAGAAATAAACCAAAAAAAAAAAAAAAAAAAAAAAAAAAAAAAAAAAGGTACCAGTGTTGCGTTTGAGTCACATGACCTATGAAAAACGCACCATAAACATGTAAAATCACATCACAATCTCAGCTGTTTTTTGGGAACCGACAATCCCCCCCATCGGCAAAACTGAGATTTTCAGCGGCAGATATTGCTGCATCCCTACCTTAAACTGTTAAGTTCACCTTTATCAACCTTTCACAAACACCCTCCATGGCATTCCAGATCCCCTGAATAGTATAGTACAATAGTGTTATAGAGAATAGTACATACCAAGTGCTCCTGCTTTCCATTACACATGCAGCCAGGTTTGGGGGGGGGGGGGGGGGGCCTCTCTAAACTGCTGGCCCCTCAATCACCCTGTGCTGCCATCTGCAGGGCAGACTACACGCCACAAGTGTGCGCCCCCTAGCGGCAGGTTCAAAGCGTGCACTCCTTCTCAAGCTCAGCAACTAGAGAACACTGCGCATGCGCGCACTTTGAACGGGCTGCAGCAACCGCACACTTGTAGCATCACGTCAGTCTTGCAGACAGTAGGAGAGAGGGGGGAATGATGGGCCAGTAGTTTCTTCTGATAGGACTCTTCTCTCCCCACCCCCCCCTGCATATGTATTGGAAAGCAGGCATAACATTTGAAGTGAGGAGGCGCTGGTATGTACTATTCAGGGGATCAGGAAGGACATAGGAGGCTTTTCGTAGAGTTTCTAAAAGGTGACCATACATCTGAAAGTGTCTAAAGCCAAAACATTTCTAATTGTGGATTGCTGATGGGGGGGAATCTTCCGGTGGGACATTTGTTGCTCTTACTGCATGGTGATCCTCTGCACCCAATGAGATGAAAACTGTTCCAAAAGAAGGGGGGGGGGGGGGGGTTGAGGACTGTTAAACAAGTGGACCTTCCATGTAAGTCCATAAACAGACCTGCGTTCGCTTATGGTCCTCATTTCGGAGTTCTGCGCTCGCTGTTCTTGCCTTTTATTCTTCATTTTCTCCATCTCTTTCACTATGTTGGACTTTCTTCTGGCTGAGTAAACAATAAAAAGGTCATGTGACCATTACCCAATTAAATACCAGCAAATGACAGCGTGATCTGCGCCCAGTTCTGGAAACTTTAAACCATTCCATGTTAGGGTGACGTATAAACATGCACTGTGGTGCCATTCATTTTAACTGCCATCCCAACACACAGAGGCAATGCATACATGTATAGGGAACCCTGCTGACTTCTGAATGAGCCCAACCCCCCCACCGAGAGAGCTACAACAGCTACAGCCCGATGGGAGTTTTCTTCACATCCCACATTGACCAGAGCCGATTTGCTCAGCGACAGCCAATCAGCCTTCATGATGGCTCACCTGCGTTGCTCTTCATGGCAGAAGCCGACTCCTCCACTATTTCATTCACACGTGGCAATAACCGGCTCTCTCCGATACTGCTATATTTTGTGGGTCTCGTCCGCAAAGCTGAGGAAGAATAAAAGCAACATTATTCACTACCAACCAACCGGACCCCACTGAGACCCCCCGACCAGGGGGTGCCCAGACCCCACTGAGGCCCCCCCCCCCCGACCTGGGGGTGCCCAGACCCCACTGAGGCCCCCCCGACCAGCACAAACCTGAAGAAAGAAACCCACACCCCACTTAACTAACGATACTTACAATTATTTATACTCTGCTGTACAGCTGGTTCCGGAATGGCCTCCACTTCCATATCCAGGTCGATTTGACGGGTTTCGGGAATGGCGGACATCCTGATAGAACGACCTCGCAGGACTGAAAAGAGGTGGTGTCAAATTACAAGAAAAAAGTCCAGTCCAAGCCCAACCCATAATCCTGCGCTCTGCAGAGCCAACAACCGCACAGCGACCAGAACAGCCAGCGCCAGATGTCGGGGCAATTACTAAACCGAGAAAAGAAAAAGAAGCCCGGTGGGTGTTTGAGACTTTCATAAAATTTGTGCTCAAAAGGATTTCCGGAAAGGGCTTGGGTCCAGGTTGGGGGGGGGGGGGGGGGGGGGGAGAGGACACACAAAGCTGGTCATCATCAAATCCCCACAGAGGAAGAAATATACAGGAGGCGCTTTACTCCACCAATCTCCATCCACATCAAAGGACAAAATGAATAAATGTAGCGGTTCTTAGAACTCCATGTTATTATTGGCTATAGGACAGCATGGACATTCTACAACACAAGCGACCATAATAAAATGGCAGGGAAGGGATTATGTGGGATCATTGGCCAGTTGTTCGAGGCAATTGGGATGGATGCCATGGGCCAGAACTGCTGCAGGTTCCAAGCGCTGGAAGCCAATAAAACCGCATATTTTTTTTTACATCCTTAAGTTTTCCTCTGTGGGGAAATGGGGGCAGTCATCTACCCACAATGCATGCAGTGCCGTCATTCCTGCCCCCACCAATAGAGGTCTCTGGATGCTCCGGCCGTTGTGCTGCTGAGGCTGCTCTGCATCTAAAGTCATAATTAGTATTCTTAATGTAGAAAGCACATTATTTAGGAATTAAGGTGCAGCAGTGCCCTCTCCCGGTGCAGCAGTGCCCCTCTCCCGGTGCAGCAGTGCCCCTCTCCCGGTGCAGCGTGACTGAGCCATAAGCCTTTTCAGTGATTGTGACAGATTTATATGCAGAAGAAGTGGAGACACACCTTAAGGCCAACCAAGGACAGGAATAGGAGGGCCGTCACTGCTGAGTGGATTTTAAAAAGATTCAGGCTCCAGGGCCGTCACCTTCATCTCGCCTTCTCTTATGTAGGGAGCCCATTACCTGGAGCCAACATGCAGCCGGTAGAGTCCGGTGTACTCATTCCCCTACACACTGAGCATTCAGCTCCAATGCATGAGACTCCGGTGCACCAACCAGTCCCACTGCCAGTAGCCGGTCATACTCTGAGCTGCTGCGCCTGGACAGTACACCCAGCGGTACCAAGGTTAGGACAGTTCTGTGCCCAAGGATGGATGCTCAGAAAGCAGACTTCTAGCACTCCATGCATATCGCTCGAAACCTTAGAGAAGCTAGATGCACTGTCCAGCCGCACCTCAGATTTTTACAGGCTGCCGGCAGTGGGACTGGACGGTCTACCGGCATCGAAATTCCAGAGCCCCATGCACCGGGGCTGAATGCCCATACGTATGGGGCCTACATGACCAGATATTGAGCCAAGGATCAACAGTTCTTCAAACCGGCCACCTCCCCATTCCTGTCCTCAGATTCACTGTAAAGAAGAACTCCGCTTATTATTCACTTTGGAAGGATTGTTTGTTCCTTGTGTGCTCCTCCTCCGGTCTGATCCCTCCTCCTCCTATGCCTCCTCCTCCTATGCCGCCTCTGGTCTGATCCTTCATGATAAACTCCCCATGATGCAGCATCAGTTTTGCTCTGTGTGTCATCCCAGGACCCGGAGAGGAGGAATCGGATGCAGACTACTCATAGAAGGTGCCCATTACAGGTCAGTCCACATACAATCTAGTTTTGGGCCGGTGCAGAGTTCTTCTTTAATGTGAAAATAGTTAGCCTTGACCAATTAGAAAGCCCCTTTTCACTAATATACAGCACACCGAGATCTGATTGGCCGGATTAAAGCTCTCTGTGTATCAAATTTGCTTTAAATTAAAAAAGGTTTAAAGTGAAAACTGTTATGATTTCCTGTGAATTGCTGATTATCCAGAACCCCATTTCCTGTACAGAGGTGACCAGAAAGGGGGGGGGCATGGATGGTGGGGCAGCCAATAATAGAGCGGAGAATCTCACTGAACTCCATGAGCAGATCAATTATGAAGAAAAAAAAAAAAAAAAAAAAAAAAAAAGGGGCCCCATGTATGAAAACTGGACAGAATGAGGATTCACTCACAGCAATCACTTCACCGGCACTGGTCCATTACCTGCATGGATTATAGTGTCCTTACACTCCAATGTCCCCTCCCCCACAGTCGCATCAGTCTCTGTACCAGAGGAGCTTACACTCTAATTGCTCAGTCACACATTTTACTTTGTACAGCACTGCACTATATGTCAGAGCTATATAAATATATAATAGTGTGTGACTGTGGGGGGATGGGACATTAGAGTGTAAGCTCCTCTGGTATAGGAGACTGATGTGACTGTGGGGGAGGGGACATTAGAGTGTAAGCTCTTCTGGTACAGAGACTGATGTGACTGTGGGGGAGGGGACGTTAGAATGTAAGCTCCTCTGGTACAGAGACTGATGTGACTGTGGGGGAGGGGACATTAGAATGTAAGCTCCTCTGGTACAGAGACTGATGTGACTGTGGGGGGGGAGGGGACATTAGAGTGTAAGCTCCTCTGGTACAGAGACTGATGTGACTGTGGGGGAGGGGACATTAGAGTGTAAGCTCCTCTGGTACAGAGACTGATGTGACTGTGGGGGAGGGGACATTAGAGTGTAAGCTCCTCTGGTACAGAGATTGATGCGATTGGCTCAGTGATCTCTGTACAGCACTGCGGTATATGTCAGAGATATAAATGTTTAAAAATATATACTGCAGTGCTGTACAGAGATCACTGAGCCAATCAGTCTCTGTACCAGAGGAGCTTACACTCTAATGTCCCCTCCCGCACAGTCACATCAGTCTCTGTACCAGAGGAGCTTACACTCTAATGTCCCCTCCCGCACAGTCACATCAGTCTCTGTACCAGAGGAGCTTACACTCTAATGTCCCCTCCCCCACAGTCACATCAGTCTCTGTACCAGAGGAGCTTACACTCTAATGTCCCCTCCCCCCCACAGTCACATCAGTCTCTGTACCAGAGGAGCTTACACTCCGTCTTGCATGCATATAAAAATAAATAAAACGTAATGCAGGTGGAGTCCTGTTTGGATCTGATCCAGGGACCCCCAGCGCTGGGAGGAAACCCCCACTGAGCCGCTATGCTGTCAGAGAACACTGACTATGGGGGAGACCCCGGTGCTCCCAGTTTTCATACATGTTCCCGGTGTGTACTATACAGGGCTGAGCAGACAATGGCTTCCTCCACCATGGAGAACACCGACCGGATAACCCGATGACAGAGGAGCTTGCTCAGTGCCCATAGTTCCATGTACAGGGTGGGGGAGGGGGGGGGGGGCTCTGGATAAGCTGCAGCAGGGGTGAAGAGGGTAATGGGAGAAGCAGCCGCCCACAGGGGCCCCCGGTTACCTGTCTGAGGGGCGCTCTCTGCTACGGCAGGGTTCGGTGTTGTCACTTCAGGAATATAAAGAGTGAGGGCAGATTAGGCTCCATTGTCGGTCATGAAAAATTCACAATTCAGCAGCAAAGTCTTTGTCATGTAATGTGATCTCCCTGCCGACACTCACTTCGTACATTACAGGCGAGATGACCATGTCAGGTGCAGTACCTACTACCGCCTGCAGCTCTGGGGGCGCTCCAAGCAAGTCATTGGGTTAACCCCTGAAGCCCTGGACTTTAATAAACATCGCTTCCTTTGTATAGTTGGCAATAAAACCTGTGTGTTTTTTTTTTTATTTGCTTCCATATGCGGCTCTGCTTCCTACTTCCCTACACGGTGATTGTGCTTTACAGTTCTACTACTCCAGTGCAAACCCAGGAGGAACTTTGTATCTGCACAAGAGATTTCAGCAGGATGTTGGACAAGCTGATGCCATGCAAGTAGGCTGTCTGCCCCCCCCCCCCCCCCCCCAATACTGCACCACTGACCCATCTGTGTTCTGTATTATTTGCAGGACACTTCTGATGTTGCCCCTCACCCCCAGCATGGTGGGAGCGAGCAGAAAAAGTCAGGTGATATCCGAACTTTAACTTGTGATCTGCCCATGTGCTGTGTGGGGAATTGGGGAAGGGGGGGGGGGTGCAACTGAAATTGGGGTTCCCCACCAATGTGGCATTTACTTGCTTGGAGTCCCTGCATTCACTGCTGCCGGTGCCATTGCAAACTGGGCATCCTCTGCATCTCTCCAGACGTGCCTGGCTTGTTAACACCGTCTGCTGTCACATTACAAATACAGCATCCCCGGCATCCCTCTTTCAGCCATGTGGCATTTACTTGCTGGAGCTAGCCGGGAGTCCCTACATTTATTGCTGTCAGCGATATTGCAAACCGAGGAGCCCGGGCATCCCTCCACCGCTGCTATTGAAAAACACAGCATCCCTCCTACAGCCATGCCGCATTTACTTGCCTGGCGCTAGTTAGAAATCCCTGAATTTATTGCAAACAGGGCAACCCCAGGCATCCTTCCAGACATGAATGGGCCCGGCTTGTTGTCAGTGCCTGCCGCTGTTATTACAAAACATGGCAGCCATCTTCAGCCATGCGGCATTTACTTGCTTAGAGCTAGCTGCAGTCCCTGCATTTATTGTGGCTGATGCCATTGCAAATGGGGCATTCCCAGCATCCCTCCAGATGTGCCTGGCACTGCAAACACAGCATCCCTCCAGACATGAATGGGCCCAGCTTGTCCATAGCGGGTGCTGCGGCTACCATGCTTGCACGGCATCCCTGCAGACAATCCCCAGGCTGCATGCCTAATACATGCATGGATTGCACACCCCTGCTTTGAGGCCTCATGCATTTTTCTGCTCTGGACAAACCAGGTCACTGCAGGGGTGCATAGAATACAATGGCTTTCAATGTGTCTGCACACCATAATGTTGTACACCACAATGTTGTACACACATGTCGTGCAATAAAATGCAAAAACAAATGCACATTAGCGCATGCCAAAATGGAAAAAAAAAAAAAATTAAATAAAAAAAAAAAAATTGTGAATGCTCAACAGAATGAGCCAAAAACCCAACGTAATCTGCATAAATCACACGATGCTGCCGATCCATTTTCTATGCTTCATTCTTATTCAGTGTGAAAGGATCTAAAGATAAACGGTTAGCATTCGGGGGGCCGGTCACTTAACAGAAGAGAGATGCTGTCAATGTGTATAAAACGCAGCATAACGCAATGCACATAAAAATGCAAATTAAATGCGCATGCGTTTTCCATGCACTAGGGGGAGTGGATGAGCAGTATGATGTGAAGGACCGCAAGTCTGCAGTACTGGACTGAAGGATGAAGCCGGAACAAACCAAGAAATGTTGGCGTTCTCCGTAGAAACAGGACTCAGCTTTCAATAGCTAGCAGCAGGATGGTTTGCTATGGGTGACCCCCCCCCCTCCCCCAGCACATCTATAGCAGGACGAGTCATCTGACCCCCAGGACTGGACTCAGCCCGCGGTGACACTTCCTCAATAGATTACATTTCAGCCGTAAAACACCCCGAAAATAGACAGAACCCAGCGGAGGCGGCTTGTATGGAAAGGTAATCAAAAGTCTATTTATAACCTCACAGGACGAGATGCTTCCAGACTCACGAGGACTCCACATCCCTCATTACATCACATCTAGGGTTAGAGAGCAGACACTGACACCCCCCCCCATCCATATTGACAACGAAAGAAGGCCACCACCTCACTGACCCCCCCCCCCCCCAATTCATAGTGACAACCGAAGAAGGCCACCACCTCGACCCCCCCAATTCATAGTGACAACCAAAGGCCACCACCTCACTGACCCCCCCCCCAATTCATGGTGACAACCGAAGGCCACCACCTCACTGACCCCCCCCCCCAATTCATGGTGACAACCGAAGGCCACCACCTCGACCCCCCCAATTCATAGTGACAACCGAAGGCCACCACCTCACTGACCCCCCAATTCATGGTGACAACAGAAGTAAGCCACCACCCCGTGTGGTGCGATCTTCATTTACATAGGTGCACAGGACCATGTGGGTGCGTTTGTTTTTTTTGATCACTTATTGCCATCACAAGTGATAAAACATACCAGCATGAGCTGTGACCAGTCCTCTCCTGACCCTTTCACGCTTGTGCGACTTGCAAAGTCACATGGCACGTAGTACCCCATTCATTTCCAAGAAGTACCTTTCATATCTGTGCAACTTCAAGTCGCAGCAACTTCAAAGTAGTCCAACTTTGATGCGACTTGAGGTCCATAGACCTCAGGATTACACAGGCATCGCTTCAAGTCGCATCAATGTCACGTGACTTTCAGGTCATACAAGTGTGAAAGGGGCCTTATGGAGAGATCTGAGGTCTATTAGATCCCCCTGGGCTCCAAAGCAGAAGATCAATCCGAGGCATCCCAAACAATCGGCCAACGCTAAGAATTAACACAGAAATGGCATGAGAGCCACAGATCTCACCTTCTTTAGGAGGTGCGGGGATTCTGGAGGAGGTTTTGCGTCTTTGACTTTGCTGGTGGGAAAAAAAATAAAAAGAATTATCCCAATTTGTTTGTAGAACCCCCTAAAATCTGTACAAAAAAATAAAACCAACAAATATATATTTTTTTTTAATTTGCATTTCTATTAGTATTATGAAAACACCCCTCTATAGCAGCCCCACCCCCCCCTCCCCCTACAAAAACTGAGCGCCACCAACATGCCATAATGTGAGCTTCAGGGGGTGGGAAGAGGCAGACAAGGAAAATATTCCTGGAATTTCGCTTTATCTCTGCATTCACACTTGTGTGATTTGTTATGCCACTTTAGATATCAAAGTCACATGACAATTCACAGCCCTTTTTTATTCAATTGCACTGGTTCAAATCGGTGCAACAAAGTTACAGCCAATTCCCCCCCCCCACTCTATTGCATATCAAAAACATATTATACAAATTACATTTACAGCTTTCCAAGTTGATCATTCTATTCATCTACTCTCACCAATCCCCCCCCTTCCATACTCTCACCAATCCCCCCCCTTCCATACTCTCACCAATCCCCCCCCCTTCCATACTCTCACCAATCCCCCCCCTTCCATACTCTCACCAATCCCCCCCCCTTCCATACTCTCACCAATCCCCCCCCCTTCCATACTCTCACCAATCCCCCCCCCTTCCATACTCTCACCAATCCCCCCCCCTTCCATACTCTCACCAATCCCCCCCCTTCCATACTCTCACCAATCCCCCCCCCTTCCATACTCTCACCAATCCCCCCCCTTCCATACTCTCACCAATCCCCCCCCCCCTTCCATACTCTCACCAATCCCCCCCCTTCCATACTCTCACCAATCCCCCCCTTCCATACTCTCACCAATCCCCCCTTCCATACTACCCCAATTACTGCAAATTTTCTGATATTTCTGTGGGTTTCCCTTACCTTCATATGCTATGATAGGATTAACCACTTGCCGACCAGCCGCCGCCTATATACATCAGTAGGTTCCTGCAAATCGCCGTAATTGTACGGCGGTTCGCAGGAGTGACCCTGGGGGCGCGCATGCCCACTTGCCAGCAGGGAAACGAATCCACGGGGCCGGCAATTGCCGCTGGGCACCCGCGATCGCTTGCCGTTCTCTTCACGGGGGTCACAGCTGACCGCTCTCTGGAATCAATGCAGAGCTCCTGTGTTCCTCCTATTTAGGAACACAGGTCTATTGATTTCACAAGCACACTCCCCCCCCCCCCCCCAGTTAGAAGACACCCTCTAGGCTCACACTTAACTCTTTGATCACCCCTGGATTAACTCCTCCCCTACCAGTGTCATTAGTACAGTAACAGTGCATATTTTTAGCACTGATACTGTAGTAATGTCACTGGTCCCCCAAAAGTGTAATGTCAGTTAGGGGGTCAGATCTGTCCGCCGCAATGTTGCAGTCCCACTAAAAAGCGCAGATCGCCGCCATTACTAGTAAAAAAAAAAAAACACCTTTAGTTTGTAGACGCGATAACTTTTGCGCAAACCAATCAAAATAGGCTTATTGGGTTTTTTTTTCTCCTTTACCAAAATATGTAGCAGAATACAAATTGGCCTAAAACGATAAAAAAAATTTAGATATTTAATTTTTTGGGTGGGAATGTTACATAGCAGAAAGAAATAATGTTTTCAGAATTGTCACACTGTTTATAGCGTAAAAAATATCCATCGATCATATACCACCACAAGAAAGCTCTATTTGTGGGGAAAAAAAACAAAAAAACAAAAAAAACAAAAAGGAAGTCAATTTTATTTGGGTACAGCATCGCATGACCGCGCAATTGTCAGTTAAAGTGCCACCCTATTTTTTCACTTTGCAGTTTCCAATAGAAGAAAATATCCTGAAAAAGAATTGGATAATTAAAAATTTTTTTTTCCACTTACCTCGTTTTTAAAATATACTCACCTTCCTCTCTCTGCGGCCCGCACCGTCTCTTCCGGCTTGCGATGACTCCTGGGAGCTGAACGTCATCGATCCCAGGAGTCAATGAGCCTGCACCGGCCACGCACGTCACTTCCGGTGTAACGTTAAACCCTACCCCGTGAAAATTCCCTACCCTCATCACTTCCTGTGCACGTACGTCATTGAACAACTTCCCACTGCGCATGCGCTCAGCTGCGGAGGGTAGAGAATTTGCATGGGGTAGTATTTTTTAACGTTACACCGTGTCATACATCAGCTGTTGCCGCGCATCCCACTGTGCATGGGCAGCCACTACATTAAATCATCTCCGCTCCAACCCTGAGATTTCCCTGCGGGCGGCCGTCATTCATCAGCAGGTGCGGCGTCCCGCATGATCTCGGCTCCGATTTATATTTTCATAGACCTGCTGCTGCTTTTATATTTTGGAGCCGAGATCAGGGGAAGTCTGACGTGTTGGAGAGGATTTAATGTACGCGCGGCAACAGCTGATGCGGTGTAACGTGAAAAACACTACCCCGTCAAAATTCCCTACCCTCCGCAGCTGTGAGCATGTGCAGCGGGAAGCGGCTCAGCTGTTGAATGACGTACGTGCACAGGAAGTGACGAGGGAAGGGAATTTTCACGGAACACCAGTGCAGGCGCGTCATTACCTGCCAAACAGCTTCTGGGCATGCCCAGAAGCTGCGCAGGGATGCCGCGCCTGCGCCGGAAGTGACGGGGGTCTCTTCACGGGGGTCACAGCAGACCGCTCTCTGGAATGAATGCAGAGCTCCTATTTAGGAACACAGGTCTATTGATTTCACAAGCCCATCCCCCCAGTTAGAAAACACCCCCTAGGCTCACATTTAACTTTTTGATCACCCCGGGGTTAACTCCTTCCCTACCAGTGCCCATTAGTACAGTGGCAGTGCATTGTGGGAGAAAGACGGACAAGAAAGACGGACAAGAAAGACGGACAAGAAAGACGGACAAGAAAGACGGACAAGAAAGACGGACAAGAAAGACGGACAAGAAAGACGGACAAGAAAGACGGACAAGAAAGACGGACAAGAAAGACGGACAAGAAAGACGGACAAGAAAGACGGACAAGAAAGACGGACAAGAAAGACGGACAAGAAAGACGGACAAGAAAGACGGACAAGAAAGACGGACAAGAAAGACGGACAAGAAAGACGGACAAGAAAGACGGACAAGAAAGACGGACAAGAAAGACGGACAAGAAAGACGGACAAGAAAGACGGACAAGAAAGACGGACAAGAAAGACGGACAAGAAAGACGGACAAGAAAGACGGACAAGAAAGACGACACTCTGGCTTCAGCTGCCCACACCTGAGATGGCAGCTCTGGACAAGAAATTTTCAAGGTATTTCTTCTAAAAGGTGAACCCGGGGACAGTTCAGAGGCTATCATTGCTGAAATGCACAGCCCTGACTGTCCCGGAGGTATTACTTTTAAGGTAAAAAAAAAAAAAATGTTTCATTTCAGGGTGGAACTCAGCTTTAAGGGGGTAAATCTTCCGGTCCAAAAGTGTTTTAATTGCATTCATCCATTCTCTGATAGGAGTTACAACTTGCATCCATCTTAGGATTTGCTTTCAAGCCTGAAAAAGTGTTTTTGCAAAAAGATCTCTCCATATCCTGACCAATCATCATTGAACACCCCCAGCAAACACTTCAGGGGTCAAGGTACCGGTCTTCATTCCTTTCAGATAGTTTTTGGTTTTTTATGACTTTACTCCAAATCTCCCATTGCCTCTCTACATGACCAAACCAAGTGGCAGAAATCCGCTTCATCTTGACGACATCGCAAACGTTCTGATGTTGGCCTTCTACCCATTTTATATCATCTAATAGGGCGAAGATATTTGGGGCGTTATAAACAATTGTGTCATCCTATTTTATTATCTATTGGCGATACAACCAAATGTGAAGAATACATCTCCTCCCATTTCTTATCTGTCATTTCTGGGATCAATACCGGACATTTATCTCTTCCTTTCAATGCTTCTCTGCCTATTTCAGCTTATAATAGGAAAGAGTACAATATTGCTATCAGACACCCCCCCCCCCTCCCAATTTCCTATAAGGGGGTATTTTGATATCTGTAAGTCGCAGTAACTTTGAAAAGGTTTCTGCACTTTGGTTCAACTTTTGATGACACGGATCCATTGAGTGGAAACTCGCTCCAAGGTCACACTGGAAATTGTGCGATTTTGGAGATGTGATAATGTGAAATTTGGAGAAGGTTTAGGTGGTCTTTTCAGGTTTGCATCGCTGTCTGTGTCCCCGTTAGGGGGATTCAACCCACTTTGTCCTGGTGACCACTGGAACCAATACAGAAGAAAGATGTGTCACCAGCACAGGAACTGACCAGAGACATGTGATCCCCTAAAGCAGCTGCAGGGGAGAAGAGAGAGAGTGCTAACAGTTGAGCCATTGAAGCCCATGGGTGACCACTGCTCCAGGCTTACCAGCCGGTCATGTGATCTCCTGTGTCAGTCAGCTGCAGGGGAGAGGAGAGAGCACTGGCAGCTGCTGGTAGAGCCTGGAACAGTGACGGCACCAAAAGGCTTCAACAGCCAATCCGCTTTCAACACTTCTTCCTCTGACCTGCAGCTGTCGCTGCCTGACACAGAAGAGTTGGATCATATAACTGGAGCGAAGACATTACTCAGACTTCAATGGCCCAACCGTTGTCAGTGCCCACTCCTCTCCCCTGAAGCAGCTGCGACACAGGGGAGCCAGATCATAAGACTGGAGTGGTGACATCACTTATAGGCTTCAATGGCCCAACAGTTGTCAGCGTTCTTTCCTCTCCCCTGCAGCTGCTGACACAGGGGAGCAGGATCATATGACTGGAATGAGGACATTACCCAGAGGCTTCAACGGCCCAACCGCTCTCCTCTCCCCTGCCAACTGCTAGTTGACACAGGGGAGCTGGATCATATGCCCGGGTTGGGGACATTACCCATAGGATTCAACGGCTCAACTACTGTCGCACTCCCTCTTCCCTGCAGCTGCTGTAGGGGGGTAAAATGACAGGACCGGAGCAGGCTGAAAATAGGTTAAATATATACACATCTGTCTTTAACACAGGTTAGCCACCATAGGGATTGGGGGGGGGGGGGGGGTGCAGTGACTAAAGCGGAATTCCAGCTTGAACCGAACTTAAGCCCGACTCTCACCAGGACTTTTCATTTTCTCTAGACTTGGAAAAGTTATTACTGCATTACTGTCTATAGAAAATCCCAGACAGGCACACAACACATCGCCACCTGAAGAAGCAGCTATCCATCTTACATGTTTCAGGTCCTGGGGACTAGAAGTGGGCGATTTTTAAGTTAGTTTTCCTGCAGGAGGAGCTCAGCAGCATGGAGGATATCCACAGCCCAATGAGGTGATCAGGGACAAAGCTGCAGTCTGATGGTGTAACCCCCCCCCCCCCCACCTTACCTGTGCGGCCATGTTCCTCTGTGGTGGCATATTCTCCTTACTGGGGGGGTCATACGCAGCTTCAAGCAGTTCTGGATTCACCGCCACAACATCCGAGAACAAAATCTGCAATCAGAGGAGAGATCAGAGCTTCGACCAATAGACAGAGCCCATCTCTGGAGATATTCCGTATGGAGGACATTTCAGGCTGGACCCCTCCCACCAGCACCACCCCCCACCCCCCCATCACCCCCCCCCCCCCCCCAATCCACCATGCTTCATGGACCAGCACTGGTCTGTATGACACCCAGCATCAGTCATCCCCACTTCCTGTGAAGGACCCGCCCCCTGCGGTTAGGTCACTCAGTGGCCCCGAGATCATAGGAGATTAGAATATATTTCATGGCAATCTCTGCAACCCAGCACAGGGATGGTGGGAACCCCTCATAATGGGCACAGCGGGTGTACAGACCCGGGAACTCAGCACAGGGATGGAGAGAACCCCTCATAATGGGCACAGCAGGTGTACAGACCTGGGAACCCAGCACAGGGATGGTGGGAACCCCTCATAATGGGCACAGCGGGTGTAGAGACCCGGGAACTCAGCACAGGGATGGTGAGAACTCCTCATAATGGGCACAGTGGGTGTAGAGACCCGGGAACTCAGCACAGGGATGGTGGGAACCCCTCATAATGGGCACAGTGGGTGTACAGACCCAGGAACTCAGCACAGGGATGGTGGGAACCCCTCATAATGGGCACAGTGGGTGTACAGACCCGGGAACTCAGCACAGGGATGGTGAGAACCCCTCAAAATAGGCACAGTGGGTGAACAGACTCAAGAACTTCCCAATAGAGATAAAAGAAGAGGGGGAGGCAGAGGGGTAAATACTAAGCATTGAAATATCAGGTTTTGGTGGATGGGCCATTTTGGATACTTTTATTGCAGATTTTAGGTGTACTTACCGTATATTTCGTCCCATCCCGAAAAAAAAAAAAAAACACAAACCCCCCCCACCAGCTCAGTGGGAGAGGGGCAATGGGTCCAGTCACTCTGGTTACAGGTAAATCCTCAGGACGGCCCGTCTCAGCAGGTCCCCTGACCCCCGGTGTGTGCACAGCCCCCGCACTGCCGGTTCATCCTCACATCCCAGCAGCTAATCTTAGTAAATCTCTAATCGGATGACGGCTGCTGGGAAGGTGTTGGATTACCTCCAGTTATTTCAGGAAAGCATCGCCCCGCGTTCCCTGACACCATCCCACACCCAGCGTTCCCTGACACCATCCCACGCCCCGTGTTCCCTGACACCATCCCATGTTCCCTGACACCCACAGCAACTCCCCAATCTTCCCAACATCCTGGGGTGAAGTGGACACGAGACGCAATCAAGTCATAACTGGAAAAGTCCAATAAGATGGCGATTGGTGAGCAGGAAAATCTCTTCTAAACAGGCTGAAGTGTGTATGGGGGGGGGGGGGGGGACTGCAATCCTGTTTACAGTTTATGGATAGATGTGCAGTCAGCATCAGTATGAACAAACTGGATTGGTGGGAGAAAAAAAAAAAAAAAATGTGTAAGATCTAAAATAGAGAGGTCAATCATCTTAACATCTGTGAAACAGCGCCCTCTGGAGGGGAATAAAGTGAACAGTCAATCCCCTTTACCTGCCGGGCACAGCCTCCCATTTGGCACCCCAGGCGGCCATTTAGGTACACAGGACATATAGCATATAAAGAAAAGACAATTGACCATTCTCTGGTGACCCCCCGCAAGGTGTTGTACGCAATGCAAGTCCTCTGGTGACCCCGCCGCAAGGTGTTGTACGCAATGCAAGTCCTCTGGTGACCCCGCCGCAAGGTGTTGTACGCAATGCAAGTCCTCTGGTGACCCCCCCCGCAAGGTGTTGTACACAATGCAAGTCCTCTGGTGACCCCCCCGCAAGGTGTTGTACACAATGCAAGTCCTCTGGTGACCCCCCCCCCCCGCAAGGGGTTGTACACAATGCAAGTCCTCTGGTGACCCCCCCCCCCCGCAAGGGGTTGTACACAATGCAAGTCCTCTGGTGACCCCCCCCCCCCCGCAAGGGGTTGTACACAATGCAAGTCCTCTGGTGACCCCCCCCCCCCGCAAGGTGTTGTACGCAATGCAAGTCCCCTGGTGACCCCCCCCCCCCCCCCCCCGCAAGGTGTTGCAGGCAATGGAGACACAGGTGAGTCCAGCAGAACATAGCAGGCAATGGAAGCTCCCTGCTGACCCCAGAAATATACTGCAGATAACCGGAGCCATCTGGGGACCCCAGCAGAGTATTACAGACAATAGGAGCTCACCTGTGACCCCCTGCAGAGTATTGCAGACAATGGAAGCTCCCTGCTGACCCCAGGAAGGTATATCAGGCAATGCCAGCTTTGGTGACCCCAGCAGGGAATATTAGGAAGCAGAGGTGCTAGAAACTCCCAGGTGACCCCCAACCGGATTTTGCAGGCAATGGAAACCAATGACTGCTGCAAGTTATAGCAGGCATTGGACTCTGGTCACCCCAGAAGAGTATAGCAGGCAGGAGAAGCTCTCAGGTGACCACATGGGGGGTCTATAGAAGACCTCTGGTGACCCCAGGAGGGTATAAGCTGGGCAGCGGAAGTGCGCTTGTGACTCCAGTATGGTTAAAGCAGCCAATAGAAGCCCTGCGGTAATCCCAGTGAGTATGACAGGCAATTCAATCTCAGGTAACTCCCAGCAGAGAGTGGGGGGGGGGGGGTTAATGGGAGCTCCTAGCAGAAGAAGATCTCTGGTGACCCCCAGGAAAATAAAGGTGATGAACTTGTCATGTGACTTTTCAAGCCATTATAACAACTTCATAGCCTGCACTGCCCCAAGGGAACCACCAGGCGCCCCCTCTACACCCCCCCCCCCCCCCAGGTTCGTATTACATTTTATCTCCCTGACAGGTCCTCTTCATCTATAATATAGGGAGCACTCACCTCCTTCCCCTTACTTGTATCCGCTTCCTTCCACTCCACATGGACGGAGGCCCGGTCCGGGTTGATGGAGGTCACGCTGGCATTGTGGATCAGCCCTGGAACACACAATGGATGTAATGAGAGTGACAGTCAAGAGATTATATATATATATATATATATATATATAAAACATACAAATTGGTACCAACACAAGGGGTCTCTCTCTCCCCCCCCCCCATCATCATGGACACCAATCATGAAGACAGACGGATCACACCAACTCCTCTAGGGCCGGCTCATCCCCAGGAAAGTATAGCCAACCAATCCCTCCCAAACACTCCCATGAGGACCTCCGGCACTCCCATGTATCTAACTGCCAATAGTTAAAGAATTTCTAAAGAGTTCATCCTGATTGGTTACCCCTCCTGACTCCTCCACCAGTCATAGGCTGTCCATACACAAGCCAGAAAATTGTTCCAAAAACTGTCATTTGGACCGTTCTTTTTTTTCTCATCCAAAAGGGCACAAATAAGAGTGAAAATATAAAAATGGGTTTGAAAGGCTACGTTTCCCTTTAAAAAAGGGAAAAAAAAGAAGAAGAAGCCGCATTTTTTAGTAGGGAGCCAGGAAAGCATTGCACCCACAATCTGATCCCGGGGACTATGCAGGGCTCCTGCAGGCGGTCTCCCCCGTACAGCCAAGCAGTTACACATTACCAGGAAGCATCTTGCTGTACGGGGGAGACCGCCTGCAGGAGCCCTGCATAGTACCCGGGATCAGATTGTGGGTGCAACTAAAAAATAATCAGCACCGCGGCCGTTCACCGAGATCTACAAGCAGACAGCCGCAAAGGCCGCCGGATCTCGTACTTTAACCACTTAAGAACCAAAACCTATTACTGACATTTGTTGTTTACAAGGTAAAAAACAGTTTGTTCAGAGCTTTTAGAACCCCCAAACTTTTTTTTTTGGGGCAAAGACTCGAGAATAAAATAGTGGTCATTTATGTCACACTATAGCACAGCGGTCTTTCAATTTTTTGGGGGGAAAAAATACTTCACTGGAAAAAATAAATAAATAAAAAAAACACAGTAAAGTTAGCCCAATTTATTGTGAAAGATATTAGTGGGAGGGGACACGTCCCCTTGCGCTCCTTGTGATATCAGCCAAGCAGCTGATTAGCCGCATCACTTATAATCGCCTGAAAGCTGATCGTCCGCTCTAAAAAACATTAACAGGGTGACACCTCTAGCTGCACATCACCCGCTACAACCACTTCCAGTGACATACAGGTACATTGTTTTTTTTTGGGTGGGAAGTGGTTAATTTGCAGAAATCTGAATGAATGAGTGACGCGGCTGGAGCCCCACCCCCCACCACACAGCCATTAAAGTGGAGTTGCACCCATTTTTGGAACTTTAGATGTATGTAATCCCCTTTAAAACGGCTTTTACCAATGGAAACTTTTTTTTTTTTGCTAGTAAATACCTTAATTTCTGCTTTATTCCTCCTCTCCTCACTTCCGGGTCCGATCGGCGATGACGTCATTCGGCGATTCGCAGTGTCTGCTGGGATGTATTCCATTCCAGAAATCTCGCAGTAGCTGTATCTGTACTGAGCCGTGCCTGCCCCGCCTCCTCTCTTCGAGTTGTATTGTATGAATGCATTAAGGCCGTTCTCTGCCCCGCCTCCGCCCCGCCTCCTCTCATTGAGTTGTATTCATACAATACAACTCAAAGAGAGGAGGCGGGGCAGAGAACGGCATTAATGCATTCATACAATACAACTCGAAGAGAGGAGGCGGGGCAGGCACGGCTCAGTACAGCTCAGCTACTGCGAGATTTCTGGAATAGAATACATCCCAGCAGACACTGCGAATCGCCGAATGACGTCATCGCTGATTGGACCCGGAAGTGAGGAGAGGAGGAATAAAGAAGAAATTAAGGTATTTACTAGCAAAAAAAAAAAAAAAAAAGTTTCCGTTGGTAAAAGCCGTTTTAGAGGGGATTACATAGATCTAAAGTTCCAAAAATGGGTGGAACTCCACTTTAATGTCTAAACCGCTGCCAACAAAAGTGAGTACACCCCTAAGTGAAAATGTCCAAATTGGGCCCAATTAGCCATTTTCCCTCCCCTGGTGTCATGTGACTCGTTAGTGTTACAAGGTCTCAGGTGTGAATGGGGAGCAGGTGTGTTACATTTGGTGTTATCGCTCTCACTCTCTCATACTGGTCACTGGAAGTTCAACATGGCACCTCATGGCAAAGAACTCTGAGGATCTGAAAAAAGAATTGTTCTACATAAAGATGGCCTAGGCCAGGGGTCTCTAAACTACGGCCCTCCAGTTGTTCAGTAGCTACAATTCCCATCATGCCCAGTCACGTCTGGGAATGTCACAGTTTTACAATGCCTCATGGGACGTGTAGTTCCCCAACAACTGGAGGGCCGCAGTTTGGAAATCCCTGGCCTATGTTAAAAGATGGCCAAGACCCTGAAACTAAGCTGCAGCATGGTGGCCAAGACCATACAGCGGTGTAACAGGCCTTGCCATGGTTCAAAGAAGTTGAGTGCACATGCTAAGCGTCATATCCACAGGTTGCCACTGGAGTCCTCTTCCCCTCCTCCATGATGACATCACAGAGCTGGTGGATGTTAGAGACCTTGCGCTCCTCCTTCTGTTTGAGGATCCCCACAGATGCTCAATAGGGTTTAGGTCTGGAGACATGCTTGGCCAGTCCATCACCTTTACCCTCAGCTTCTTTAGCAAGGCAGTGGTCATCTTGGAGGTGTTTGGGGTCGTTATGTTGCCCTGCCCCCCAGTCTCTGAAGGGAGGGGATCATGCTCTGCTTCAGTATGTCACAGTACATGTTGGCATTCATGGTTCCCTCAATGATCTGTAGCTCCCCAGTGCCGGCAGCACTCATGCAGCCCCAGACCATGACACTCCCACCACCATGCTTGACTGTAAGAAGACACACTTGTCTTTGTACTCCTCACCTGGTTGCCCCCACACACGCCTGACACCATCTGACACCAAATAAGTTTATCTTGGTCTCATCAGAGCACAGGAGATGGTTCCAGTAATCCATGTCCTTAGTCTGCTTGTCTTCAGCAAACTGTTTGCGGGCTCTCTTGTCCATCATCTTTAGAAGAGGCTTCCTTCTGGGACGACAGCCATGCAGACCAATTTGATGCAGTGTGCGGCGTATGGTCTGAGCACTGACAGGCTGACCCCTCCCCCACCCCTTCAACCTCTGCAGCAATGCTGGCAGCACTCATACGTCTATTTCCCAAAGACAACCTCTGGATATGACGCTGAGCACGGCACTCAACTTCTTTGATGAACCATGGTGAGGCCTGTTCTGAGTGGAACCTGTCCTGTTAAACCGCTGTATGGTCTTGGCCACCGTGCTGCAGCTCAGTTTCAGGGTCTTGGCAATCTTCTTATAGCCTAGGCCATCTTTATGTAGAGCAACAATTCTTTTTTTCAGATCCTCAGAGTTCTTTGCCATGAGGTGCCATGTTGAACTTCCAGTGACCAGTATGAGAGAGTGAGAGCGATAACACCAAATGTATCACACCTGCTCCCCATTCACACCTGAGACCTTGTAACACTAATGAGTCACATGACACCGGGGAGGGAAAATGGCTAATTGGGCCCAATTTGGACATTGTCACTTAGGGGTGTACTGACTTTTGTTGCCAGCGGTTTAGACATTAATGGCTGTGTGTTGAGTTATTTTGAGGTTACAATTAGAACTCGGTTGGCAGCACATTGTCTCTGCACACTGCGCCCCTGGCGGTAGGACAGGCGTACTGCACACAGCAAAGTGATTGACACTCCCTACAGCCAATCACCTCGGAGCTCGGCTCCTCTTGTCACACATCCGTCCAATCAGAGACCTCAGCGGCCGGCGTAGTGGGCGGGGAATGTGTTTGAAATTGTGAAGGTGTAGCGGAGCCCGGCCCGGTACTCACCATTACTCCGCAATATCTTAATGACCATCCCGGTCACCATCCTGCTCACTATTAGCTGCTCCATCCTCAGCCTGACACCTCGCCGTACACCGGGAGAGAGGAGATCCGCCCGCACAGCACGTCTCTCTATACACCGAGGAGGAGGAAGACGAAGCGTTCCGCGTCTTCTGTCAGCCCCCAATCCGTACCGATAACAGCGATCTACGCTCCGCACCACCGGCCCCGATCACCCGCCGCCACTTTTTAAACAAAGCACGCCTCCCGCCTACGTCATCACGGCACGCACGGCTCCAAAGTCACACTGCGCATGCCCCGGCCATCTTTGATCATAAGAGGACGAATTATTCTTCGTATACATGGATCTTTCATAAGGAGCCATTTTACCTGAGTCCGCCGTATATTAACATGGGATCTGTCTTTGACAAAATGGCCGCCAGCTGTAGACAGTGCGAAAAGGCTTGGATTTCCACAATTCACCTTCAGATGAAAAATACAAATATATATATATAATACAGTCATATACAGGATGTCAATACTTATGCAAACCTCATCAGTAAAATCTCATAGAACATGGTGATGTCATTTTAAAAGTTATCAGATTTTATTAAAGCAATCCTGGTGATCCCGCCATGGAGGTTCCTTGTTCAGGCACTTCCTGTTATCAAGTTTGCTCGGTCTTTATTGAAGGAAACAAAAATCTTAAAACTTGCAATTCAATAAAGTTGTTTGAAAAAAAAAATGGCTGGTTAGACTCCGGGTCTTCTGAATGTGCAGATATCCCAACCTGCAAAAACTCATTTCCGGGAGGTGGCGCTCCGCACCGCCGCAATCCCCCCCCCCCCAAGAAAGGCCGCTTCCCCCCCAAGAAAGGCCGCCGCAATCCCCCCCCCCAAGAAAGGCCGCATCCCCCCCCCCCAATAAAGGCCGCCGCAATCCGCCCCCCCCCAATAAAGGCCGCCGCATCCCCCCCCCCAAGAAAGGCCGCCGCATCCCCCCCCCAAGAAAGGCCGCCGCATACCCCCCCCCCCAAGAAAGGCCGCTTCCCCCCCAAGAAAGGCCGCCGCAATCCCCCCCCCCAAGAAAGGCCGCATCCCCCCCCCCCCCAATAAAGGCCGCCGCAATCCGCCCCCCCCCCAATAAAGGCCGCCGCATCCCCCCCCCCAAGAAAGGCCGCCGCATCCCCCCCCCAAGAAAGGCCGCCGCATACCCCCCCCCCAAGAAAGGCCGCCGCATCCCCCCCCCAAGAAAGACCGCCGCATCCCCCCCCCCCAAGAAAGGCCGCCGCATCCCCCCCCCAAGAAAGGCCGCCGCATACCCCAACCCCAAGAAAGGCCGCCGCATCCCCCCCCCCCCAAGAAAGGCCGCCGCATCCCCCCCCCCCCAAGAAAGGCCGCCGCATCCCCCCCCCCAAGAAAGACCGCCGCATCCCCCCCCCCAAGAAAGGCCGCCGCATCCCCCCCCCAAGAAAGGCCGCCGCATACCCCAACCCCAAGAAAGGCCGCCGCATCCCCCCCCCCCCAAGAAAGGCCGCCGCATCCCCCCCTTCCCAATTTAACAAAACCAGAAGATAATGAAATGAAAGGAATCAGTATACAAAGGATTACTTCTTCTGAGAGATATTAAAGGAACACTCTAACCACCATGATCAGTGATTTGAAGTGGTGATGGTGGGAGAAGTCAGGAACACGGCACATGTTGGCATAGTTAGAGATATGTGTCGGGGGATCGTTGCACCCCTAGCACATATGACTTAGGCAGCCAGAAAATGTCATGTCCTTATTCACACATGTATACACAAGGACATGACAGATTATTATGACACAACACAACTGGCTATTAAAAAACATAATGCAACAATTTATACACACTAATGCACAGACCTTTCTACTTATTTTGCAGACTATGCTGGGCTCTGTGGTGCCAGTCTCTGTGGTGCCAGTCTCTGTGGTGTCGGTCTCTGTGGTGCTGGGCTCTTTGGTTCCGGGTTCTGTTGTGTCGGTCTCTGTGGTGCTGAGCTCTGTGGTATGCTGGGCTCTGTGGTGCCGGTCTCTGTGGTGCCAGGCTCTGTGGTGCTGGGCTCTGTGGTGCCAGGCTCTGTGGTGCTGAGCTCTGTGGTATGCTGGGCTCTGTGGTGCCGGTCTCTGTGGTGCCAGGCTCTGTGGTGCTGGGCTCTGTGGTTCCGGTTTCTGTGGTGCTGGGCTCTGTGGTGCTGGGCTCTGTGGTGTCGGTCTCTGTGATACTGGGCTCTGTGGTGCTGGGCTCTGTGGTGTCGGTCTCTGTGATACTGGGCTCTGTGGTGCTGGGCTCTGTGGTGCTGGGCTCTGTGGTGCCAGTCTCTGTGGTGCTGGGCTCTGTGGTGCTGGGCTCTGTGGTGCTGGGCTCTGTGGTCCCGGTCTCTGTGGTTCCAGTCTCTGTGGTGCCGGTCTCTGTGGTATGCTGGGCTCTGTGGTGCTGGGCTCTGTGGTATGCTGGGCTCTGTGGTACCGGTCTCTGTGGTATGCTGGGCTCTGTGGTGTCGGTCTCTGTGGTATGCTGGGCTCTGTGGTGTCGGTTTCTGTGGTGCCGGGCTCTGTGGTATGCTGGGCTCTGTGGTGCCGGTCTCTGTGGTATGCTGGGCTCTGTGGTGCCGGTCTCTGTGGTGCCGGGCTCTGTGGTATGCTGGGCTCTGTGGTGCCGGTCTCTGTGGTGCCGGTCTCTGTGGTATGCTGGGCTCTGTGGTGCCGGTCTCTGTGGTATGCTGGGCTCTGTGGTGCCGGTCTCTGTGGTGCCGGTCTCTGTGGTATGCTGGGCTCTGTGGTACCGGTCTCTGTGGTATGCTGGGCTCTGTGGTGTCGGTCTCTGTGGTATGCTGGGCTCTGTGGTACCGATCTCTGTGGTATGCTGGGCTCTGTGGTGTCGGTCTCTGTGGTATGCTGGGCTCTGTGGTGTCGGTCTCTGTGGTGCCGGGCTCTGTGGTATGCTGGGCTCTGTGGTGCCGGTCTCTGTGGTGCCGGTCTCTGTGGTATGCTGGGCTCTGTGGTGCCGGTCTCTGTGGTATGCTGGGCTCTGTGGTGCCGGTCTCTGTGGTGCCGGTCTCTGTGGTATGCTGGGCTCTGTGGTACCGGTCTCTGTGGTATGCTGGGCTCTGTGGTGTCGGTCTCTGTGGTATGCTGGGCTCTGTGGTGTCGGTCTCTGTGGTGTCGGTCTCTGTGGTATGCTGGGCTCTGTGGTGCCGGTCTCTGTGGTATGCTGGGCTCTGTGGTGTCGGTCTCTGTGGTATGCTGGGCTCTGTGGTGTCGGTCTCTGTGGTGCCGGGCTCTGTGGTATGCTGGGCTCTGTGGTGCCGGTCTCTGTGGTATGCTGGGCTCTGTGGTACCGGTCTCTGTGGTATGCTGGGCTCTGTGGTGTCGGTCTCTGTGGTATGCTGGGCTCTGTGGTGTCGGTCTCTGTGGTGCCGGGCTCTGTGGTATGCTGGGCTCTGTGGTGCCGGTCTCTGTGGTATGCTGGGCTCTGTGGTGCCGGTCTCTGTGGTGCCGGTCTCTGTGGTATGCAGTGGATATCCCGGCAGGGCTGAGGGCGGCAGTGTCAAAGCTCAGCTGTAAAGACTGTGAGATTGGAGCCGCTATTTCCTCCGTAGTACCGGCTCACAGGTGGAGGGATATCAAGTGCACAGAGCTCTGGGCACAGGACTTCATAATACACAGAGCACTGGGCACAGGACTACATAATACACAGAGCACTGGGCACAGGACTACATAATACAGAGAGCTCTGAGCACAGGACTACATAATACACAGAGCACTGGGCACAGGACTACATAAAACACAAAGCGCTGGGCACAGGACTACATAATACACAGAGCTCTGGGCACAGGACTGCATAATACACAGAGGGCTGGGCAGAGGACTGCATTATACACAGAGCACTGGGCACAGGACTACATAATACGCAGAGGGCTGGGCAGAGGACTGCATTATACACAGAGTGCTGGGCACAGAACTACATAATACACAGAGCACTGGGCACAGGACTGCATAATACACAGAGCCCTGGGTGCAGATTTGCATAATTCACAGAGCGCTGGGTTCGGGAGCTCTACCACCAGATGCAGTACGCCACTCATACCCTACCACCAGATGCAGTGTGCCACTTATACCCTACCACCAGATGCAGTGTGCCACTTATAGCCTCCCACCAGATGCAGTGTGCCAATCATGGCCTACCACCAGATGCAGTGTGCCACTTATAGCCTACCACCCGATGCAGTGTGCCACTGGCCACTGTTGCCTGCCACCAGTCCGACACACTGGAGCCCCGGGAAGGTGAACGCCGCTTTCCGTCGCTGGCTACTGATGTGGCTCCTCCCACACAGGGTGACGGGGGTGAAACATCTTCAGCTCTGAGGGGTTCATGCTGGGACCTGTAGTCCTTCACTTTTGGGGGGGGGGTCATATTCCCCAAAAGCAAAGGACTACAAGTCCCAGCATGAACTCTTCCCTGATATCTAAGGATGTGTCCTCCTTCCATCCCTCTGAGGGTGTCATGTCATCTGTCCTTTCCTCTTCTACCAGCATTTTTTTTTGCCTTTTTACCTAAAATCATCTCTCACTGTCAGTGCCTAACGATGGTTCTTCTGCATGCCGCTGGAGAAGATACAGGGAGGAGGTGGGAGGAGCTAAGCAGTAGGTGCGGAGGAGGAAGTTAAATCTGGGGCCTCGCTCTCCTCCTCGTGACGTCACTGGTTGCCAGACGCTAGGTGGGCCGTGGCTTGGAACCAGTTTGGGCAGTGAGCCTGCAGCCACTGGCTGACAATGAGTGACAGCAATGATGCAAGGGCTATTTTAGGGGGCATCAGTTCGGCCCAGGTCCAGGCGGGGGCGATTCCGGCACACTGTATTGTCCCGGAATTAATGTGCACGAAACCCAGGACAGACCTGTCAATTGCGTAACTATCCCGGGCAATCCGGGACATGTGGTCACCTTATATACTAGGGTGACCAGACGTCCCCGGTTTCCGGGGACAGTCCCTGAACTGAGGGCACTGTCCTGGGACCAAGTCTGTCCCTGGGTTCGTGGCTGCATTACTGTAGACAGGGTATGTTGTGGGGTGAAGGGCTAAGAGGTGGCTGCTGATTTTTTCCAGATCAGGGCACCAAAACACACCAAATCTCATCCCATGTCCCCCTTCTCTGGGATCAGGACCCCAAAACACATACAACTCCACCTCATGTCCCCCTATCCACCATCCTTCTGGTAATGGGACCTTGAACTCACCAAACTTGACCCAATGTCCCTTATTGGCAAACAACAACCCAAACCCACCCCATGTCCCCCCCTCTGTGGGATCAGAACCCCAAGTCCACCATACTCTACCTCATGTCTTCTCTTTTAGGATCAGGACCCCAAATCCCCTTCCTTCAAGATCAGGGCAACAAAACACACCAAACCTCATCCCATGTCCCCCTTCTCTGGGATCAGGACTCTAAACACCCCTGAAACTAAAATCTACACCTCATGTCCTCTTATCCACTATACTTCTGGTAATGGGACCCTGAATTCAGTAAACTTGACCCAATGTCCTCTATTGGCAAACAACACCCCAAATCCACCCCATGTCCCCCCCCTTTGTGGAATCAGGACTCCAAGTCCACCATACTATACCCCATGTCACCCCTTTTAGGATCAGGACCCCAAGTCCCCTTTCTTCCAGATCATGGCACCAAAACACACCAAATCTCATCCCATGTCCCCCTTCTCTGGGATCAGGACCCCAAAACACATACAACTCCACCTCATGTCCCCCTATCCACCATCCTTCTGGTAATGGGACCTTGAACTCACCAAACTTGACCCAATGTCCCTTATTGGCAAACAACAACCCAAACCCACCCCATGTCCCCCCCTCTGTGGGATCAGAACCCCAAGTCCACCATACTCTACCTCATGTCTTCTCTTTTAGGATCAGGACCCCAAATCCCCTTCCTTCAAGATCAGGGCAACAAAACACACCAAACCTCATCCCATGTCCCCCTTCTCTGGGATCAGGACTCTAAACACCCCCGAAACTAAAATCTACACCTCATGTCCTCTTATCCACTATACTTCTGGTAATGGGACCCTGAATTCAGTAAACTTGACCCAATGTCCTCTATTGGCAAACAACACCCCAAATCCACCCCATGTCCCCCCCTTTGTGGAATCAGGACCCCAAGTCCACCATACTATACCCCATGTCACCCCTTTTAGGATCAGGACCCCAAGTCCCCTTTCTTCCAGATCATGGCACCAAAACACACCAAATCTCATCCCATGTCCCCCTTCTCTGGGATCAGGACCCCAAAACACATACAACTCCACCTCATGTCCCCCTATCCACCATCCTTCTGGTAATGGGACCTTGAACTCACCAAACTTGACCCAATGTCCCTTATTGGCAAACAACAACCCAAACCCACCCCATGTCCCCCCCTCTGTGGGATCAGAACCCCAAGTCCACCATACTCTACCTCATGTCTTCTCTTTTAGGATCAGGACCCCAAGTCCCCTTCCTTCAAGATCAGGGCAACAAAACACACCAAATCTCATCCCATGTCCCCCTTCTCTGGGATCAGGACTCTAAACACCCCCAAAACTATAATCTACACCTCATGTCCTCTTACCCACCATCCTTCTGGTAATGGGACCCTGAACTCACCAAACTTGACCCAATGTCCCCTATTGGCAAACAACACCCCAAACCCACCCCATGTCCCCCCCTCTGTGGAATCAGGACCCCAAGTCCACCATACTCTACCCCATGTCCCCCCTTTTAGGATCAGGACCCCAAGTCCCCTTTCTTCCAGATCATGGCACTAAAACACACCAAACCTCATCCCATGTCCCCCTTCTCTGGGATCAGGAGGACCCCAAAACACATACAACTCCACCTCATGTCCCCCTATCCACCATCCTTCTGGTAATGGGACCCTGAACTCACCAAACTTGACCCAATGTCCCTTATTGGCAAACAACAACCCAAACCCACCCCATGTCCCCCCCTCTGTGGGATCAGAACCCCAAGTCCACCATACTCTACCTCATGTCTTCTCTTTTAGGATCAGGACCCCAAGTCCCCTTCCTTCAAGATCAGGGCACCAAAAAACACCAAACCTCATCCCATGCCCCCCCTTCTCTGGGACCAGAGCTCCAAACACTCCCCCATCTCCGAGACCCCCCAAAACAAAACTTCACCCCCTGTCCCCTTATCCACCTAGACAGAATATGATTAATGAAACCTTCATTAGATTCTCCTAACGAGTGATGGGACTCAATACTTTGTATCAGTTCATTCCTCTTCTAGACCAGAACAGAACATAAAACACTTGTTACATCTTTCTACAATGCTAGACAATTTGCAACATTTTCTATCATTCACCATTCTCAGTAGCCGGGTCAGAGACCAGGCCTCAAAAAACTATTGAAAACTCATAATTGTTCCTCTCCACGGAAATCTTTAGTAAAAGGCGAAAGATTTATTCGATCTGAAGAGAAACCAGAGTATACCAAGAGAAGGGCGAAGAGAACCCCCCACCGAGAGACACTCCCTGTTCACCTTATGGAGAGCCCCTCCCATTATATTATATATTATATAATCCTTCATATCACTGTCATCATACACAGCAGGACAGAGAACACGAGGAAAGATAAGAATATCGATTATTATTTTCATCTGACCGCTAAATCTCTATAGAAAATTAGCGATCTGTATGCAAATACAAGAAACACAGAGAGAGGAATCATGGGAGCGGGCGGGGATTGGGCGGTACCTCTTCTCCACCACGCCTCCCCTTGTATTGCAGTATGAGCGGTCCTGATTAACACACAGAGGAGGGAAGTCCAGAAATGTAGAAGATAAAGAACGATCCCCCATCTACAGAATTAATAATCACTCCCCCCCCCATCTACAGAATGTATGATCGTCCCCCCCCCATCTACAGAATGTATGATCACCCCCCCCATCTACAGAATGTATGACCACCCCCCCCCAATCTACAAAATGTATGATCGTCCCCCCCCCCATCTACAGAATGTATGACCACCCCCCCCCCCAATCTACAAAATGTATGATCGTCCCCCCCCCCATCTACAGAATGTATGACCACCCCCCCCCCAATCTACAAAATGTATGATCGTCCCCCCCCCCATCTACAGAATGTATGATCACCCCCCCCCCCCCCCATCTACAGAATGTATGACCACTTCCCCCCCAATCTACAGAATGTATGATCACCCCCCCCCCCATCTACAGAATGTACGACCACTTCCCCCCCCCCAATCTACAGAATGTATGATCAGCCCCCCCCCCCCCACCTACAGAATGTATGATCACCCCCCCCCCATCTACAGAATGTATGATTAGCCCCCCCCCATCTACAGAATGTATGATCACCCCCCACATACAGAATGTATAATCACCCCCCCCCCATCTACAGAATGTATGATCACCCCCCCCATCTACAGAATGTATGATTAGCCCCCCCCCCATCTACAGAATGTATGATCACCCCCCACATACAGAATGTATAATCACCCCCCCCCATCTACAGAATGTATGATCACCCCCCCCCCCCCCATCTACAGAATGTATGATCACCCCCCCCCCCATCTACAGAATGTATGATCACCCCCCCCCCCCCATCTACAGAATGTATGATTAGCCCCCCCCCCCATCTACAGAATGTATGATCACCCCCCACATACAGAATGTATAATCACCCCCCCCCCATCTACAGAATGTATGATCACCCCCCCCCCCCCCATCTACAGAATGTATGATCACCATCCCCCCATCTACAGAATGTATGATCACCGTCCCCCCCAAATCTACAGAATGCATAATCACCCCCCCATCTACAGAATGTATGATCACCCCCCCCCCCCACACACCTACAGAATGTATGATCACCCTCCCCCAATCTACAGAATCACCCCCCCCATCTACAGAATGTATGATCACCCCCCCCCATCTACAGAATGTATGATCACCCCCCCCCCATCTACAGAATGTATGATCACCCCCCCCCCCCCCCACACACCTACAGAATGTATGATCACCCCCCCCCATCTACAGAATGTATGATCACCCCCCCCCCACACACCTACAGAATGTATGATCACCCCCCCATCTACAGACCGTATGATCACCCCCCCCCCCCCCATCTACAGAACGTATGATCACCCCCCCTCCCCATCTACAGAATGCAGCTGCAATGAAATCGGAGATCCAAATCACGCTGATCTGCTGCTTTGAAATCACATTGAAGTGGTGCAATTTCAAAGCCGTACTGGTGTGACCCAGGGCTTTGGGGGGGGGGGGGGAGTGAAACTCTGCCCCAGAAGATACTCATGTACTATTTTGACCAGCAAGCTTTAAATGAAAGTACGCTCAGGTGTGAACAGCACCATTCAAAACTATGCTCACCTTCAGTCCAGCGATTCGGCGTCCCGGAGCTCCCCGCTGGCCACTGACGTCTTTGGAGTAACGGCTTCCAGGTATTGACCACTAGCCGCTTTCATTGGCCAGGCTCAGATGATGTCCCTCCCACACATGCGATGACCAAGATGCAGACAGAGTTCTGATCCATGCATGGTCTCCTGCACGGATGTACTCTACAGGACAGATCTTCAATATTGAACATACCTTCCTCTAGACCTGTGCATACGGGCAACACAACCTACAAAATGGGAGAACCAGACCTCTTTGCAGTACCTCTGCAGGAAGGTGATAATGTTGGTGGTGTCCACGTGGGCGACCAAAGGGAAATTGTCTTCTCCATAAAACAGCACAAACTTGAGCCCATGTGGTTTCTTGGTGGTTTAGTCTGATTGGTACTGCTGTAGCAAGCATCGCTTCTCGGCCTTTTGGTTAAGACAAACTGTAGTATCTGTTCTTATCAGTGATCCAGTGGGGGCGCTGTGCTATCATCTGACCTGACCAAGGTTGGTTGGTGGTTATGCATACCTGTGATGGGGGCTTGGAAGGTTAGTACTGGCTGGAACAGAACCTGGGGTACCCACCGCCAGTTGGGACACGGGAGTAATTCCCCCAGGACAGCTGGAAGAGCCCATTACCTCCTGGTTTGATTAGCCTACCTTGTCTGGCCATGGGCCGCGAAGGCAGAAGGTCCGCAGTGTCTGTGCCCCCTGGGAGTAGTCGCCCTAGGGGCGCCCTTAGTAACACTTGGGTGTGGGACCCCACAGTGTGTAAAGGCACATGGTCACAGTCACCAAAAGCTTTTCTTTCTGCACTGCGCCATTTAGGGCCTGGCCTATTGGCTAAGTCCAGGGGCAATTTTTTTCTACCAGGCCTCAGGGCCTAGGCCACTGAACATTTGGCATGGCCACTTTTTTTTATGTATTTTCTCCTACTTTTTGTCACTCTTTCACTTTTGTGTGTGTTTTTCTCACAGCTGAAGGGTGTGAGTCCTCAGGCTTGCCTTGATGTCTCGGGGGAGTATGTTTGGCCCTCAGGTACCTTCCTCCCCTGCCAGTGCCATCTTAAGAGCATTATAGGCCCCTGGGCAATGCAGTGCACTGGGGCCCCCGCCTACACAATCGCTCACGAGAATAAAAATGCAAATTATCGATAAGGTAAGGTGATATTTATTGGTAGATGTACATCGGTCCCGCGCAGGAAGCAAGGGGGCAAGCTTGCGCTGCTGGCGGCGTGCTCCTGCCCCCACTTGGCAGCGGGGGAAACCGATGCGCGGGTAAGGCGGCTCCGATTAGGGTGGAGAGCACAGGGGGGACAGGGAAAACCAGGGGGGTGGAGAGCACGGAGGGAAGGGGGGGAACTGGAAATCACTGAGGGGGGAGCCAGGGAGAAAAGGGAAGTGGAGAGCACTGGGGGAGCCAGAGATCATAGGGGGGAAGCTGAAGAACACCGGGGTGCTAAATAGCACCAGGGGGGCTAAAGTGCACTGGGGGGGGACAAGAGCACTGGGGGGGGGACAAGAGCACTGGGGGGGGACAAGAGCACTGGGGGGGGGGTGTTTAGAGCGGGGGGGATGTTAAGAGCACTGGGGGGTGTTAAGAGCACAGGGGGCTGTTAAGAGCACAGGGGGGGGTGTTAAGAGCAGGGGGGGTGTTAAGAGCACTGGGGGTGTTAAAAACACAGGGGGGGTGTTAGGAGCACTGGGGGGGGGGGTTAGGAGCACAGGGGGGTGTTAGGAGCACTGGGGGGGGGTGTTAGGAGCACTGGGGGTGTTAGGTGCACTGGGGGGGTGTTAGGAGCACAGGGGGGGGTGTTAAGAGCACAGGGGGGGTGTTAAGAGCAGGGGGGGCTGGAAAGCACTAGGGGGCCAGCAAGTTGTATGGAAGGGGGATGGGACGGCTGTGTGTGGATGGGTTTGTTCTTCCGTGTTCCTCCTGCTGCCGCTGGGTGACTGCAGGAGGGAGAGGAGAATCAGCCGTTCGGTGGCAGCGGGAGGAGTGCGGAGGGATGGATTCCTCTGTATGCAGCTGTTCCATCCCCTCTCCTATTCAGTCACACACAAGGCTGCTCACCTTCTTCCCGCCGGCCATAAGTTCAGCATATCAGAGTGGCCTCATCAGTGGTCACCAGTGCAGCCCCATCAGTGGCCACCAGTGCAGCCTTATAAGTGCCCATTAGTACAGCCTTATGTCACGGGATTAGTAAGATTACTCTTATAAGATATTTGGACTTGTGTTTGCTGCCACTAATTGTAATTATAGGATTATTTCACTTATTTGTATAATAAATAGGAAGCCCATAGTCATTTTACAAATAATGACATTTTTTTGCTGCCCCCCCTGCAAAGTGCCGCCCTAGGCCTGGGCCTTGTTGGCTGCTGCCAGGCCTTCTGGCTAGGCAGACCATTGGAAACCCTTTGTCCCTGTGGGGAGCCACACGTCCCAGGGGATCAGGGTAGAGGTCCTACCCCTTCAGGGGTGGACTTAAAGCACACCCTTAAGTGCACTCCATACTGTGTTCACATGCACGTTTTTTGTACACTCACTGGTTTTTTCGTTCTAGGTTTTTGCACCACTGCTGTAGCAAGGCTGCCTAGGTGTTCAAGCAGCTGGCTGAGGAGGATAAGGTGACAGTATAGAACTCTTTGGTGTTCTTGGCTTTGGGGCAGAAAATTACAAACAAGATCTCATCAGCAATGAAATTCTTCTGGCGATGTTGCTCCTCCTCCTCAACTCAGATAGTGTCCTTTTACTTTTGGTTCTCCAGACAGGAAGTCAGCGAAAGGCATTATGACAACTGTTTTTCAAGTAAACTTCTTTTTGACATTGCTCCACCCAATAGCATTAAGACCTGCACATGGTTGAATAGCCCTGGAGTCTACTGAGATACCTCTAATTAGGATATTTTAGCGAGAAGGCCTAACTCCATCAGAAATCTGGTTTTCCAAGCCTGTGGTGAGGTGCACAAAAAATGCTAAGTAAGCCTAAAAGGTGTGTCACTGGTCCCCTCCCAAAGTAGAAGGACCTTCACTGACACCCTGGGAAGTGAGGCTCCTGATAAAGTCTATGTACTCTGCCTCTGCCTATGTCTGCCTAGCCATAAGGCCCGTGCCCTGGAAGACGTCAGTTGGGACGAAACGCGCAGGGAAGAGATTTACTGTAAGTAAGGCAAAAATTGCGATGTCTGATGGAGTTTGGCATTTTTAACAGCTCTGATTACTTTTAATTCATTGTGAGCGTAATTTAAACCACTTTTATATTAAAAATCTTGTGGATTTCACACTATGTAGAGCATGTGATTCTCTTTTTCTGGGTACTTGCCTGCACACACTGACCTTTGAGCTGGTGGGAGTTGGTGGTATTTCCCAGTGGAGTAGAATCATTTTCTACAGAGAGTTGTGCTTGAAGACCGATGAAGTTGCCCGCACCTGCCTCTTGGGACGGGCCTTTTGGCTGGCACCAGAGGAATTTTTTATTCCTGGCCGGGGGGCCTGTCAAGGTCTTGCACTTTGACACTACCCGCACTTCTCCACTTCCAATTCCCCACTCTTTTTTGTGTTGTGTGTGTTCACAGTTTGTCCTTTTTTTATGTGGCGGTGTATACTTTCACAGCACGACTAGTATGGCGTAGGTCCTTGGGCCTGCCCTGAAAGTCTTGGGGATGGATATGGCCTTCTGGCTTAGTTCACCCTCTCTAATGGGGTCTCCTTTCGGGGGAGCCCCACCTAGTACTTGGGGTGGTCTGTTTCGGCAGTCCTCCCAGAGAACGGGGTCTGCCTGGTTTCAGCCAGGCAGGACCAAGTGAGTACCTCAGTCCCTGTCAGGAGCCTTGCGCCCCGGGGGATCAGGGTTAGGGCCCTTCCTCTTCGGGGGAGGGCTATGTGTACGCCTTGTGCACTTTTTGTGTTTCCCACTTTTGCGTGTTTGCACTTTTTTATGCACCAAGTGTAGCTTTTGAGTGCGTTTCACTCACCACGGGCTTTAAAAAAAAAAATAAGGAATTTTTATAAAGGGTGATGTGCTTCTTTATAATATGAGGTCATATCCATTTGAGAAGCAGATTTAACCACTTGCCGACCGCTCACATTGAGCGTACTGTGGCAAAGTGACTCGTTATCGTCCAGCGGCGTAGACCTGCGTCGCTGGACTCCCCCCCTTGTGGGCGTTGCGTGCGCGTCGCCGGAGGCTCGCTCCCGCTGTATTCAGACACAGCGGGAGTCGGGCCAGGGGAGGAGAGGCGGTGATCCCCGCTGCTCTTCCCCGATCGTCGGGGATCAAATGAGGAAATCCGCCCACTTGTGTAAACAAAGCGGGCGGATCTCCTCTGTGACAGGCAGGGACAGATTGCAGGGTTCAGCATAGCTCAACCTGCGATCTGTGCCTGTGTCACTCAATCCCCTCCCCCCACACACGTCAGTAAGCACCAGGCATACAGTTATCCCCTTGATCACCAATAAAAGTTAACCCCTTCCCTGCCAGTGTCATTATTACAGTAACAGTGCATATTTTTAGCACTGATTACTGTAGTAATGTCACTGGTACCCCCAAAAGTGTCAAAAATGTCAGTCAGGGGTCCAATCTGTCCGCCGCAATGTCGCAGTTCAGCAAAAAAAAATCGCAGATCGTCGCCATTACTCGTTAAAAAAAAAACAATAAAAATGACATAAATTTCCCGTAGTTAGTAGCTGCGATAACTTTTGTGCAAACCAATCAAAATACGCTTATAGTGATTTTTTTTACCAAATATATGTAGCAGAAAACAAATTGGCCTACAATGTTAAAAAATTTTGATTTTTACATTTTTTTTTGGGGGGGGGGGGGGATTTCATATAAAAAAATGTGAAAAATATTGTTATTTTTTCAAAATTGTCGCTCTTTTTTTGTTTATAGCGCAAAAAGTAAAAATCGCACAGGTGATCAAATACCACCAAAAGAAAGCTCTGTTTGTGGGAAAAAAAGGACGTCAATTTAATTTGGGTACAGCGTCGCACGACCGCGCAATTGTCTTTTTTTTTTTTTTTTTTTTTTTTTTTTTAAAGCCCGAAGCGTGTGAAATCACACTCAAAAAAGACTTAGCACCCGGTGCATAAAAAAGTGCACACACGCAAACGTGAACACACAAAAACTGCACAGGGTGTGCGAAAATGGTCTGGCCTCCGAAGAGGTTGGACCTATACCTTGATCCCCCGGGGCGCAAGACTCCTGACAGGGACTGAGGTACTTCCTATGGTTTGCCTGGCCGAGACCTGGCAAACCCCGTTCTCCAGGGGGACTGCCGAAACAGCCCACCCCAAGTACTGGGTGGGGCTCCCCCGAAGGGAGACCCCCATGAGAGAGGGCGAACTAAGCCAAAAGGCCATGTCCACCCCCTCCCAAGACTTTCAAGGTAGGCCCAGAGACCCACACCGTACTCGTCGTGCAGGAAGAGAAGAGTGATAGTGAAGTGACACACCACAAAGAAAAATACACACAAACAAAAAGGTGGGGAAGGGGAGGTGGAGGAGTGAATTAGTGCCTAAGTGAAAAACAAAGGCAGGCCTTCCGGCCGGAATAAAAATTCCTCTGGTCGAAGCCAAAAGGCCTTGCCCAAGAGGCAGGTGCTTAAAAAAAGTGTGTAGGTGCAGTGACCATGGTGCCGAAAAACTCAAGGCGAGCTGCCCCTCACCAGTGAGAATTAAGGCACCCCTGGGCTGCCACCCCAGGGGCACATACACTACGGGCCTTTTTCTACCCCGGCCCAATAGCCAGACCCAGTGTAGCCCTTACCTACCAGGAGGTTTGGAACGTGGACAGCTTGGGGTGAGCCTGCCTTCAACTGGGGACAAGCCTTTTGCAAGGCCAGATTCAACCCAGGAGGAAAGGCCCTCCCACCGCCATCCTGATTCCTCACCAATTACATCCAGGAGCAATACAGACCGGCCTCCACGACGAACCAGCCCTCTTGCTCCCTTCAAACTGGTAGGGGCGGACCCATTCAAATCAGAAGGTAACGGACCCATCCGGCTTTCTCTGACAGTGCCTACTTCCCGGTCCCCCAGTGACGTCTGGAGCGCCCCGGTTCATTTCAGCCCCTGCCGATACTAACCCTCAGGGTCCATACCAACTGATAAGAACAGATACTACACTTGATCTTAGCCAAAAGGCCGAGAAGCGATGTCAGCCTGCGACCGCGCAATTGTCAGTTAAATTAATGCAGTGCCAAATCGCAAAAAATGGCCTGGTCAGGAATGGGGTAAAATCTTCCGGTCTTAAAGCGGTTAAAAATACGCTCATTGAGAATTTTTTTTGTCAAAGACATGTAGCGAAATACATTTTGGCCTAAATATATGACAAAAATTGAATATATTGGATTTTTTTAACTGTCAAAGTAGAAAAATATTATTTTTTCAAAATTGTTGCAATTTTTTTATTAATATCGCAAAAAATGAAAAGCGCACAGGTGATCAAATACCACCAAAAGAAAGCTCTGTTTGTGGGAAAAAAAGGACAAAAAATTTAGTTTGGGTACAGCGTTGCATGACCGCGCAATTGTCAGTTAAAATTGCACAGTGTCAAGTTGCAAAAAGTGGCCTGGACGTAAAGCAGGAAAATCCTCCGGTGGTAAAGTGGTTAAGTCTCTCTCGGGTGGTTGAGGAGGACATTGAAGATTTATTCCTCCTTTTTTCACCATTTTGTTACAAGAGTTTTGCACCTTTGAGACATTTCATATTTTATGTTTATTTGTGGAACTGGAGCGCAGCGCATTTTGTACTAATAAGCTGCCTAGTGCGCATGGGTGATCAACCTGTGGTCTTCCAGCTGTTGTGGAACTACAAGTCCCATGATGCCTCAGCTTTTGAGATCCATGCTTGTAACTGTTGGTCTTGCAATGCCTCGTGGGACTTGTAGTTCCGCAACAGCTAGAGGGCCAAAGGTTGAGTATCCAGAAGCCCTGGTGGACCCCTCACCTAGTGGCTGGCTGAAGCCAATCACAGAGTACTAGGTTAGGGGTTCACCCTGATAAATGTCCTTGTACCCCAGCTGATGTCCTCAATCCCTGACACATGTTCTCATAAACCATCACATGTCCTCCTAGCCTAGCAGGTCCCTCACCGGCAGCATGTGAAATGATCAGCGCTGGACAGAACAGTTTGAAATCTTTTTATATTTTATTAAAAAAACAACAAACAAACAAATCAACTGATAAGGCCGATGACTTTCACTGATTCTCGGGTACAAAGGACGGTCCGGCCTTCGATGTGCAAAATTTGTGCTGTCCAGGTGTCAATCATCCGACATCTGTCCCTGGGATGGTCCATGTTCAGGACCGGGTCTCTTCCTTTACTACAGAAGGAAATATAATTGTACATGAACACAACATGCATCAATGGTAGAGCTGGAACAAGGGGTGGGCAGGAGGGAGGGCTGCCCTGGGCACTGTGGTATCATGTGTGTGTGTGTGTGTGGGGGGCACCAGGAGGAGATGGGGGGAGGGGATAAGAAGTGTTCTAGAAGGGGACATTTGGTGGGGGGGGGTGGGGTGGTGGTGCTAGGAGTAGTCATTTAGGGGGATTGGGGTTAGGAGGCTTTTGTGCTAGAAGAGGTAGAGGGGGGAGGGGGAGGCAAATTGTGCTAGGAGGGGGACATTTTTTGGGGAGGGGGGAGATTTGTGCTAGTGGAGATAAATGGGGGGATTTGTGCTAAGAGGGAGATGGGGGGGATTTGTGCTAGTGGGGATAAATGGGGGGATGTATGCTAGGAGGGGACTTTTTTTTTGGGGGGGGGGGGATTTGCACTAGTGGGGATGAATGAGGGGGGGGGGGATTTGTGCTAAAAAGGAGATGAGTGGATTTGTGCTAGTGGGGATGAATGGGGGACATTTTTTTTTGGGGGGGGGCATTTTTTTGGGGGGAGGGATTTGAGCTAAGAGGGAGATGGGTGGGATTTGTGCTAGTGGGGATAAATGGGGGGGGGGGATTTGAGCTAAGAGGGAGATGGGGGGGGATTTATGCTAGTGGGGATGAATGGGGAGGATTTGTGCTAGTGGGGATGAATGGGGTACATTTTATTTGGGGGGGGGCTTTTTTAAGGGGAGGGACTTGAGCTAAGAGGGAGATGGGGCGGGATTTGTGCTAGTGGGGATAAATGGGGGGGTTGAGCTAAGAGGGAGATGGGGGGGGGGATTTGTGCTAGTGGGGATGAATGGGGAGGATTTGAGCTAGGAGGGAGATGGTGGGGAGGAAGGGGTAATTTGTGCTGGGAGGGGGGTTTTAGAAAGGGGGAGAATTTGAGGGATTTGAAGGGTAGATGATTTGTGCTAGAAGGGGTGATTTATTTTTTTTTGGGGGGGGGGGGGATTTTGTGCTGGCAGGGGAAGCAGATTGTTTCTGGGAGTAGGGAGATTTGGAGAGAGGATAAGTATGAAGATTAGTGCTCAATTTTTTTTTTTTGGGGGGGGGGGTAGCTGACACATAATGGTCATACCTGTTGGGGGGTGCAGGTTGGCATGTTCACCCTGGGTTCTAGGGGACCTTGTCCCAGTACTGACCACCGGAGCTATGGGGGGGGGAGATATGGGGGGCCGGGACTTACCTCTGGGGGGGTTCACTTGGTTGGAGATTAGGATGTCAATGTGAACTCTGTCCAACTTCATGTACAATAGCTCAGCATTCTCCTGCAAAGAACAGACGTGATCAGGTAATATGACAGAAACACGGGGGGGGGGGGGGAGATGAGACTGACATCAGATACCCCGACACTCCTAATCACAGCTTAGTGACCCCAAAACAAAGAGCGCTTAGCTAATCCAGAGAAGAGTCCAAGACTTCGAATGATCATCGGTACTTCAATCAGAAATGATTAAATAATCCATAAGAATCTGATAATTGGGTTACAGGTAGAAGTTTACGGGTTGAGTGACCCACAGATGTCCCTCGAGGTTCACAATAAAATCTGACTGTGGCTACAACAGGGGGTGTTCCAGGTCCTCTCCTTGTTGTTCTTCATAATTTAATGAAAAAACCCAGCAGGGGCAGTGAGGAGACATTCAAAGGATAAATTAGGGACACCTCTATCCTTCATCTCTAACCCCCTCCAGAGTCACAGCTCCTCCCCACCCCCACCCCTTTACATGCTCTTCAGATGGCTGCCAAACTCTCCTGGCATCCAATCACTGCTCTTCCCAACCCCGAACCCCGAGCCCACCCTTTTTTGAAGCCTATTAGAGCCTCTGGCTCTAATTGGGTGCTTAAAAAAGAAAAACCCCCATTGGAATCCATGCATCCGGCGCCCTGCATGTAGATTAGGGGGCCGGACGCATAGATGGGGGGGCGGCGCCCCTGCGCCCCCAATGGACGGGCTGCAACTGGTTTGCGCTGTGGTTTAAAAACTTAGCTTCTCATTTTTTCACTTAGTAATGAAGAGCGGCAGCCACAAAATAGCGAAGATTTATTTCCTTTTCATTTTATAATGTTATTACTAATGACTTTATATATCTATTATATCTGCTGCCGGGTATGATTTCTGCCAAATAAAAACCAAATTTCAATTTCTTGCAACCATGGCAACAGTACTTAACCACTTGCCGACCGCCGCAAGTAGATATACTGCGGCGGTCAGCCCCTCACAGGCAAAGTGATGTACCGGTACGTCACTAGCCTGTGAGGCTCTGGGGAGTGAGCGCGCAGTCACGGAACCACCCCGTGCGTGTGACCGGCGGACCCGATGTCTGCCGCTCACTCGCGATCGTCCCTGACAGCGGGAAGGCAGGCGGCTGATGTAAACAAGCCGCCTGTCATTCTCCTCTGTGTAGGAACACTGATCATACGGTTCTACTATGTAGGACCGTTGATCACTGTTCCTACACCTCAAGCCACAGCCAATCACAGTTAGAATCACGCCCCTAGGGACACACACAGCCCCTCCCTCTCAAATAAAGTTAACCCCTTCCCTGCCAGTGTCATTTTACAGTAACAGTGCATATGTATAGCACTGATTACTGCAGTAATGTCACTGGTACCCCCAAAAGTGTCAAAAATGTCAGTCAAGGGTCCGATCTGTCCACCGCAATGTCGCAGTCCCGCAAAAAAAATCGCAGATGGCCGCCATTACGCGTTAAAAAAAAAAACAACAAAAATGACAAAAATCTTTCCCTTTGTTAGTAAACGCAATAACTTTTGCGCAAACCAATCAAAATACGCTTTTTGCGATTTTTTTTACCAAACATAGGTAGCATAAAACAAATTGGCCGAAAATGTTAAAAAATTTTGATTTTTACATTTTGTTTTTGGGGAATTTGATATAAAAAAATGTGAAAAATATTGTTATTTTTGCAAAATTTACGCTCTTTTTTTGTTTATAGCGCATGATCAAAAAATCGCACAGGTGATCAAATACCACCAAAAGAAAGCTCTGTTTGTGGGAAAAAAAGGACGTCAAATTTGTTTAGGTACAGCATCGCACGACCGCGCAATTGTCTGTTAAAGTCACGCAGTGCCGAATCGCAAAATAGGCCCTGGTCAGGAAGGGGGTAAAATCTTCCGGGGCTTAAGTGGTTAAATAATTTCTGTTACTAAAAATAAATTGTAAAAAAAAAACACATTCTGTGTGATTGGAGCTGATGGAGAAAACTTCCCAGGGAAATCCCAATGACCAATAATCCTACCATTAGCATGCGGAATAACTTCTCCCCCATCGCTGTCCGCACATCTTCCTCCACCGCAGGAAACGATGACACAAAATACTGCAACAAGAGGTGGAGACATCTGTCAGCTCACATACACACCCCATCCAATCAGTGCACAGGTGGAATCGCCAATTTGGAATAACCAATTGAAGTTGCCTATATCCAATATACATACAGCGGGAAAATAATGATTTGAACCGTGCAGACTGTGTATATTTGCCCACTTACAAAGAAATGGCGGATGTAAAATTTTATCATAGATGTATTTTATATGATAGAGACAGAATATCAACCAAAAACACATGATACAAATGTTATAAATGGAGTTGCAGTTCAGTGAGTAAAATAAGTATTTGATCCCCTACCAACCAACAATAATTCTGGCCCCCACAGACTGGCTACAGTAGGGGCCCATGTGGGACACAGATTAGTCCTGACAATGTAAGAAGGAGCTCCTAATGACAACTTGTTTCTTCTTTTTAGAGTCCGTGGTGTGTGAACACACTTAGACTAACACCTGGTGCATAAAAAAGTGCACACACACAAACGTGAAGAACACAAAAAGTGCACAGGGTGTGCGAAATGATCCTTCCTCCGAAGAGGATGGACCCTGACCTTGATCCCCCGGGGCGCAAGACTCCTGACAGGGACTGAGGTACTTCCATGGTCTGCCCGGCCGAAACCAGGCAGACCCCGTTCTCTGGGAGGACTGCCGAAACAGCCCACCCCAAGTACTAAGTGGGGCTCCCCCAAAGGGAGACCCCATGAGAGAGGGCGAACTAAGCCAGAAGGCCATATCCACCCCCTCCCAAGACTTTCAAGGTAGGCCCGAGGACCCACACCCTACTCAAAAAAAAGAGGTAAAAGTGAAGTGACACAACAACAAAGAAAAACAACACACAAACAAAAAGGTGGGGAAAGGGAAGTGGAGAAGTGCATAGTGCCATAGTGAGATACCATGGCAGGCCTTCCCGCCAGGAATAAAAAGTTCCTCTGGTCCGAGTAAAAAAGCCTGTCCCAAGAGCCAGGTGCGAAAACTAACGAAAACTTGTTATGTGTATAGAAGACACCCGTCCACAGAATCTCTTTCCTCCAATCACAGCTCACCATCATGGGAATACCAAAGAGTGGTCAGAGGAGGTCAGGGAGAAAATTGGAGACCTACACAAGGCTGGAATGGCTACAAGACCATCAGCAAAAGCTTGGTGAGAAGGAGACAACAGTTGAAATGATTATTCACAAATGGAAAAAATACAAAATAACCATCAATGGTCTTAGATGTGAAGCTCCATGCAAGATTTCTCCTCATGGGGTAAGGATGATCATGAGAAAAGTGAGGGATCCGCTCAGAACTACACAGGGGAGCTGTGTACAGCCTGTCTGAAGTTCGCCAATGAAAATCTAAATGATTCAGAGAAGGATTGGAAGGAAGTGCTGTGGTCAGATGAGACCAAAATTGAGCTCTTTGGCATTAAAACGGAGTTCCGGGCACAAAAAAGATTTTTTTTTTTTGTGCCCCTCCGCTAGGTATGCCTCACCTGAAAAGGAATTGGATAGTTATTTTTTTTTTTTGTTTACTCACCTTTTTATTGAAGATCGTAAATACTCACCTCTGACAGCTTCCTCCTCCAGCGCCGAGGCTCACCCCGTCACTTCCTGCCTCGCGATGATTCCTGGGAGCTGAACGTCATAGCTCCCAGGAATCAATGCGCCGCACCGGCTCCGCTCGTCATTTCCGGGCGACGCCGCATTCCCCTGCTAAACAGCTTCTGGGCATGCCCAGAAGCTGTTTAGGAATGCAGCGCCGCACCGGAAGTGACGAGAGGGGCCGGTGCAGTGCATTCTGGGACACGAAGACGCGGAAGAAGACAGAGAAGAGGACCGCGCCGGCTTCAGCTGCCCACAACCGAGATGGAAACGCTGTGGAAGAAAATTTCTAAGTAAGTATTTCTTCTAAAAGGTAAATGCGAACCGGGACAGATCAGAGGCTAGCCATTGTGGAATGTGCTAGCCCTGACTGTCCCGGAGGTATGTTCAGCAAAAAATCGTTTCTCTGCCCGGAACTCCGCTTTAAGTCGACTCACTGTGTTTGGAGGAAGAAAAAATGCTGACTATGACCCTAAGAACACCATCCCTACTGTCCAGCACGGAGGTGGAAACTTTATGCTTTGGGGCCGTTTCTCTGTTAAAGGTACAGGCTGCATTGAGAGGCCAATGGACGGGGCCATGTATTGTAAAATCTTGGATGAGAACCTTCTTCCCTCAGCCAAAACACTGAAGATGGCTCATGGAAGGGTCTTCCAGCATGACAATGACCCAAAACATTCCGCCAAGGCAACAAAGTAGTGGCTTAAGAAGAAGCACATGTTCCAAGGAGTGGCTGAAATGGAAGATATTGTCGCACAAGACAGGGACTCCCACCACAAATACTATACAACTTGGGCACCCTGGATACATTTCAGGACGTTGCCCGATTTCCAGAATCTGAGCTCTTAATCGCCGTTGCCCACCCTTCCTCCGTGTGCCCTCCATACGGTGGCTACTCAATGCCACTTGCGTATTCCAACAGGAACCTTCGGGCCCCAATGCCTCACTTCCCCATACTTTCTTTCACCTCCTTCCTCCTCCTCTCTCCCACATGCCCCTTTCCCCTCCTTCCCCCACTGCCCTCATGTTGTTTTCCCTTTCAACCATCCCTCTCCTCGCCCCCTATACCCTCCCTCCCCTCCCTCCCCTCCCCGTATCAGTGCTCCCTTGTCCAGAAATCTCGACTGCCGGCTGGTAGTCATTCCCTCCCCACTGACAGCATATTCCGGTGTCCGCAACATGAAATACCTCCGCCGGGACTTACGCGCTTTTGGTGGGGGCTCCCTATTCCCTGGCACAGCAAGTTCCCCGTTGGGGGTGTTGGGGTTCGGGTAGCCACACTGACGCACTGACTTAGCTTTACTACCCCGGCTCTCGCCGACTGCACGGACACTTGGAAGGGTCGCACCCTCAACACTTTGTTTCCTCATAAACCTCCCATGTCATTCCTTGTCTTCTTTCTTGCACTCATGGATACAGTTAGGTTATTTTTTTTTTTTTTTGATATTGTATTCTTCTTGCTGCTATCCTAATTGTATGCCATGCCTTCGGTTTAAAGTGTTTCAAGGCTTTCTTTTATAAACCTGCTATGTTCTTGTTTTATGTAATATGCCTTATTTCAATAAAATGTTTAAAAAAAAAAGAAAAAAAAAAAAGAAGAAGCACATGAAGGTCATAGAGTCAAGAAAACTTCTGTAAAGAAGAGTGGACCAAAATCCCTCCTGAGATGTGTGCAAACCTGGTCACCAACTACAAGAAATGTCTGACCTCTGTGCTTCCAACAAGGGTTTCTCCACCAACTACTAAGGGGATCAAATACTTATTTTACTCCCTGAACTGCAACTCCATTTATAACATTTGTATCATGTGTTTTCTCTGGATTTTTGGTTGATATTCTGTCTCTATCATATAAAATACACCTATGATAAAAAAATTATACACCCGCTATTTCTTTAAGTGGGCAAACTTACACAATCTTCAGGGGATCAAATTATTAATTTTCCCCGCTGTATATGACCAATATACATCTATAACCAATATACGTATATGACCAATATACATCTATAACCGATATACATATATGACCAATATACATCTATAACCAATATACGTATATGACCAATATACATCTATAACCGATATACATATATAACCAATACCCATCTATAACCGATATACATATATGACCAATACCCATCTATAACTGATATACATATATGACCAATATCCATCTATAACCAATATACATATATGACCAATACCCATCTATAACTGATATACATATATGACCAATATCCATCTATAACCGATATACATATATGACCAATACCCATCTATAACTGATATACATATATGACCAATACCCATCTATAACCAATATACATATATGACCAATACCCATCTATAACTGATATACATATATGACCAATAACCATCTATAACCGATATACATATATGACCAATATCCATCTATAACCGATATACATATATGACCAATATACATCTATAACCGATATACATATATGACCAATATACATCTATAACCGATATACATATATGACCAATAACCATCTATAACCGATATACATATATGACCAATATCCATCTATAACTGATATACATATATGACCAATATCCATCTATAACCGATATACATATATGACCAATATCCATCTATAACCGATATACATATATGACCAATAACCATCTATAACCAATATACATAGATGACCAATAACCATCTATAACCGATATACATATATGACCAATAACCATTTATAACTGATATACATATATGACCAATAACCATCTATAACCGATATACATATATGACCAATACCCATCTATAACTGATATACATATATGACCAATACCCATCTATAACCAATATACATATATGACCAATACCCATCTATAACCGATATACATATATGACCAATATACATCTATAACCGATATACATATATGACCAATAACCATCTATAACCGATATACATATATGACCAATATCCATCTATAACTGATATACATATATGACCAATATCCATCTATAACCGATATACATATATGACCAATATCCATCTATAACCGATATACATATATGACCAATATCCATCTATAACCGATATACATATATGACCAATATCCATTTATAACTGATATACATATATGACCAATATCCATCTATAACCAATATACATAGATGACCAATAACCATCTATAACCGATATACATATATGACCAATAACCATTTATAACTGATATACATATATGACCAATAACCATCTATAACCGATATACATATATGACCAATACCCATCTATAACTGATATACATATATGACCAATACCCATCTATAACCAATATACATATATGACCAATACCCATCTATAACTGATATACATATATGACCAATAACCATCTATAACCGATATACATATATGACCAATATCCATCTATAACCGATATACATATATGACCAATACCCATCTATAACCAATATACATATATGACCAATACCCATCTATAACTGATATACATATATGACCAATATACATCTATAACCGATATACATATATGACCAATATACATCTATAACCGATATACATATATGACCAATAACCATCTATAACCGATATACATATATGACCAATATCCATCTATAACTGATATACATATATGACCAATATCCATCTATAACCGATATACATATATGACCAATACCCATCTATAACTGATATACATATATGACCAATATCCATCTATAACCGATATACATATATGACCAATATCCATCTATAACCAATATACATAGATGACCAATAACCATCTATAACCGATATACATATATGACCAATAACCATCTATAACTGATATACATATATGACCAATAACCATCTATAACCGATATACATATATGACCAATAACCATCAGAAGTCCTCACTCAGAGACCAGTTTTCTATCTAGGCACTATAGGACTGGTCTCTAGACCGCCCCCTCACGCAGGTACCGCCCCCAGAACCACTCCACCTCGTACCCTCCCAGTGACAATGGTCGCCAGGACAGATAGAGAAGGTGACAGGCATAGGATGAGTCTTCCCAGCAGGGTCAGACAAGAATAAAAACCTGACTGGGGTCCCAACCCCTCCACATTCCATTGAAAACTGAAGAAAACATTATTGCAAAAAGACATGTTACAGCCGATACTGTGAGTTAAATGACCCCTCACCTCCAAGGTCAGGCTGGCCTGTCTCTGGCTGTCTGTGTGCTCTGTGTTCCCCATGGCGTACAGCAGGTGATGGATGACTCTCAGCTGGATCAGATCCTCACACAGCTGGGGGGACTCCTGAGCCAACATCCTGCAACCATTCAATTAGGATTATCTTCACCTGTGTCAGCAGGGGAGGGACAGCAGGTATAGCACAGCAGGGGAGGGACAGCAGATATAGCACAGCAGGGGAGGGACAGCAGATATAGCACAGCAGGGGAAGGACAGCATATATAGCACAGCAGGGGAAGGACAGCATATATAGCACAGCAGGGGAGGGAAAGGAGGGGAGGGACAGCATATATAGCACAGCAGGGGAGGGACAGCAGGTATAGCACAGCAGGGGAGGGACAGCATATATAGCACAGCAGGGGAGGGACAACAGGTATAGCACAGCAGGGGAAGGACAGCATATATAGCACAGCAGGGGAGGGACAGCATATATAGCACAGCAGGGGAAGGACAGCATATATAGCACAGCAGGAGAGGGACAGGAGGGGAGGGACAGCAGGTATAGCACAGCAGGGGAGGGACAGCAGGTATAGCACAGCAGGGGAGAGACAGCATATATAGCACAGCAGGGGAGAGACAGCAGATATAGCACAGCAGGGGAGAGACAGCAGATATAGCACAGCAGGGGAGGGATAGCAGGTATAGCACAGCAGAGGAGGGACAGAAGGGAGTACAGGAGGGGAAGGACAAAATGAGAGGAGGAAAGTAAAAGGATCAAGAGGGGTAGGATAGCGGGGGGGGGGGTGACAGCAGAAGGGGGGAGGACAACAAGAGGACAACTGAGGGGGGGGCTTAGGTGGACAGCAGGAAATGGAGAGGGGGACAGCAAAGAGAAGGACAGTGGGGAGGGGAGGGTGGAGAACAACAGAAGAGAGGACACCAGGACACCATGGTGCAGGGAAAACCAACAGGAGGGAGGACAGAGGGGATAGGATAACATGGGGGGGTGGTAGCAGAAGGAAAACAGGGGTAGGATAGTGAGGGGGCAGCAGGGGAGATGACAACAGGTAGAGAACATTAGCAGGAGGATAGAAGGAAGGAGGACAATGGGGGAAAAGACAGCAGGGGGAGAGGAGGATGGGGGGGGCGTCATAAAGAGGACAAAAAGGGAAGTATATCAGGAGGGGTGATGGCCCGGGGGTCAGGGCAAGTAAAAGACAGAAATGGTATTGAAGCTGGAGGGTGCGCTTAGCTCTTTGGACTCTGTTAATGAATAAGCTTATTGGGTTCACCCATTCCAGCCCCATCTCCCATACATACCCAATGGCTTTAGCAGAGGCGGCTTGTTGAATAAACGTCGGCAAAGGTTCAGAAATTTGGGGCGCTGTTGGGTCTAAACAGAATGCAGACAAAATTTGTATTAGAACATAGCCGGAGCAGCCTGCTGCATTGTGGGAGAAGGAGACCGAAGACAGATAAATGGTGGAGTAGGGCGCACTTTCCGCTAACATTGTATTTTGTATTCTCTTACTTCCTGTCCCAGGAACACAGCAGGAAGTGAGAGGAAATCTCCTTATAGTGAGGACAAACCACTCCCCGCTAACATTGGACTTCGTTATATGTACTGCTGACTTCCTGGCATCCCCAACAGCAGTGCCGTCAGTTTGGTCCAGAGGTGGCATCTTCACAGCCCTGCAATCACTTTTAGGCACTTTTATTGCATTTTATAATGACAGCATTAAAAACCCAACACAAATGTCATCACTTTCCCACCTTGTATAAATAAAATAAGATGTCTGGATTTTCTGTTTGGGTTGTTTCTATTTCAGAACCTGAGAGTACACAGGTGCAATTGGCTCCATGTAGTCACATGACAGGTCAGGATGCCATAGTGTACACTGGACCCCTGATGAAGTCACGTGCCGTGACGTAACGCGTAGGGCATTCTGGGCCGGAAGTGATGCAAGAGACTGGCAAGTCGTTGTACTAAGACACAAATGTAAGAGATACTATTTTTAATAAATTACTGCTTTTAAATAGTACACTATTGGGGGGGGGGGGTTACTTTATTTTACCCTAATATATGGAGTAAGCGTGGGAGATGGAGTCTTAAAGGGACAACCAATAGGGATTACCTGGATACTTCTGGAATACTTTGAACAAAGCTAGGATTGTTGTAACATCACCCCAAATACTACAACCATAAGGCTTATTTGATTGGCTTTGAAGGTGAGAGTTCTGGGAGCATGGAGGTGTCACTAGGAGGTGAAAACACAACGATTCAGTTTTCTATATACACCAAAGCAGCACCTTATTTGTGAAATAGTGATTGTATTTGGCACATCACCGATGGAGAAAGAACGGTTCTATAATTAAATTAAATTTTACACCCCTGCAATGGACTGCACTATGTTTATGTCAATATATATACTATATATACAGTGCCTTGAAAAAGTATTCATACCCCTTGAAATGTTCAACATTTTGTTATGTTACAACCAAAAACGTAAACATTATTTGGGGATTTTATGTGATAGACCGACACAAAGTGATAATTGTGAAGTGGAAGGAAAATGATAAATAATACAAATAAATCTGTGAAAAGTGTGGCTGCATTTGTATTCACCCCCCTTTACTCAGATACCCCTAACTAAAATCTAGTAGAACCAATCATCTTCAGAGGTCACCTAATTAGTAAATAGAGTCCATTTAATCTCAGTATAAATACAGCTGTTCTGTGAAGCCCTCAGAGGTTTGTTAGAGGATTTTAGTGAACAAACAGCATTATAAAGGCCAAGGAACACACCAGACAGGTCAGGGATAAAGGTTGTGGAGAAGGTTAAAGCAGGGTTAGGTTATAAAAAAATATCAAAAGCTAAGTTCCAGGTGCTATATACTGTAAACCCCCACTTAGGAGTGTATATGCAAAAAGAATGCAAAGTTATAATCTCAGCTTGACTCTGCTGCTGGTCAGTGGTATAGGATTAAATGCTGAATGGATGCAAACAACAGATACTGACAGCACTCATCCTGGGAAAATGGAAAGAGTATGGCACAACTGCAACCCTACCAAGACATGGCCGTCCACCTAAACTGACCGGCCGGGCAAGGAGAGCATTCATGAGAGAAGCAGCCAAGAGGCCCATGGGAACTCTGGAGGAGCTGCAGAGATCCACAGCTCAGGTGGGAGAATCTGTCCACAGGACAACTATTAGTCGTGCGCTCCACAAATCTGCCCTTTATGGAAGAGTGAGAAGAAGAAAGCCATTGGTGGAAGAAAGCCATAAGAAGTCCAGTTTGCAGTTTGGGAGAAGCCATGTGGGGGACACAGCAAACATGTGGAAGAAGGAGCTCTGCTCAGATGAGACCAAAATTCATCTTTTTGGCTTAAAAGCAAAACGCTATGTGTGGGGGAAAACTAACACTGCACATCACCCTGAACACACCATCCCCACTGTGAATCATGGTGGTGGCAGCATCAAGTTGTGGGGATGCTTTTCTTCAGCAGGGACAGGGAAGCTGGTCAGAGTTGATGGGAAGATGGATGGAACCAAATACAGGACAATCTTAGAAGAAAACCTGTTAGAGTCTGCAAAAGACTTGAGACTGGGGCGGAGGTTCACCTTCCAGCAGGACAACGACCCGAAACATCCAGCCAGAGATACAATGGAATGATTTACATCAAAGCATATTCATGTGTAAAGGGCCATACACACTATAAGATTTTCTGGAGACTTTTTCCTTTAGACTTACCAAAACCAGATAATATGAGGTGAAACCTAAACACTTTCAATTTGTATGCAATCTGGCCGGCCCTTCCACTACATAGAAAAGGTAAATCTGAAGGAAATCTAACCACAAAAGTTGTATAGTGCGTATCCAGCTTTAGATTGGCCCAGCCACAGTCCAGACCTAAATCACTTTGAGAATCTGTGGCTCAGACTTGAAAATTGCTGTTCACAGACGCTCTCCATCCAATCTGACAGAGATGAGATATTCTGCAAAGAAGAATGGACAGAAATGTCCTCTCTAGATGTGCAAAGCTGGTAGAGACATCCCCAAAAAGACTCCCAGCTGTAATTGCAGGGAAAGGCGGTTCTACAAAGTATTGACTCCGGGGGGTGAATACAAATGCAGCCACACTTTTCACAGATTTATTTGTATCATTTATCATTTTCCTTCAACTTCACAATTACCAAATATACTCGAGTATAAGCCGACCCGAATATAAGCGGAGGCCCCTAATTTTACCACAAAAAAGTGGGAAAACGTATTGACTCGAGTATAAGCCTGGGGTAGGAAATGCAGCAGCTACTGGACCCAACTGAACCACCATGAGACACAAAACAGGGGCTGCGGGCATGGTACAGGAGATGGTTCAGGCACGGTACAGGAGATGGCACAGGTCATGGCACAGGTCATGGTACAGGAGATGGTATAGGAATGGTACAGGTGATGGTATAGGCATGGCACAGGTCATGGTACAGGAGATGGTATAGGAATGGTACAGGTGATGGTATAGGCATGGCACAGGTCATGGTACAGGAGATGGTATAGGAATGGTACAGGTGATGGTATAGGCATGGCACAGGTCATGGTACAGGAGATGGTATAGGAATGGTACAGGTGATGGTATAGGCATGGCACAGGTCATGGTACAGGAGATGGTATAGGCATGGCACAGGTGATGGTAGGAACAGGCATGGCACAGGAGATGCCGTGCTGTGGGCATGGTACAGGAGATGGTTCAGGCACGGTACAGGAGATGGCACAGGTCATGGCACAGGTCATGGTACAGGAGATGGTATAGGAATGGTACAGGTGATGGTATAGGCATGGCACAGGTCATGGTACAGGAGATGGTATAGGAATGGTACAGGTGATGGTATAGGCATGGCACAGGTCATGGTACAGGAGATGGTATAGGAATGGTACAGGTGATGGTATAGGCATGGCACAGGTCATGGTACAGGAGATGGTATAGGAATGGTACAGGTGATGGTATAGGCATGGCACAGGTCATGGTACAGGTGATGGTATAGGCATGGTACAGGAGATGGTATAGGCATGGCACAGGTGATGGTAGGAACAGGCATGGCACAGGAGATGCCGTGCTGTGGGCATGGTACAGGAGAATGTCCTGTACCATGCCTGCAGCACTGCATGAGGAAATGCAGGTGCTGCGGAGGAGTCTCACTTACCTGTCGGTGAGGCGCCTTCGATACACGTTCGGCTATTCCCGGGCATGCGGCGCATGCGCTGTGACACGTCGGCGCCGGGCGGTGCCATTTTTTAAAAGACAGTGAGCCAGTGACTCGAGTATAAGCCGATGGGGGCTGAAAAACTCGGCTTATACTCGAGTATATACGGTATGTGCCACTTTGTGTCGGTCTATCACATAAAATCCCAATAAAATACATTTACGTTTTTGGTTTTAACGTGACAAAATGTGGGAAAACTTTTTCAAGGCACTGTATATATTCAATGGTATATATTATAGGTTAGGTTGGGGATACACCCACACACGGTAGAGCCTGCGCAACCCCAACCTTTCCACTTTCCACTGTTCATATTTGTGGGAACGCAATGGGTGGATGCAGACGCTCGTTATAAATTGCCTACACAGCCATGAGTTCATTTCCTTACACCAACTTATGTTTTGTTCCATTTATTCACTTGGGTGGCGCAGAGGTTTATTGCCGTCCTCCCATACATACCGTCCAGGATCAGCGGGCGGCTCTTTGTCCTCTCTCTCTGTGACGGTTTCAGGAGGGATACAAGTCCTTTTAGCAGCGCCGGACGTACATCGGTGACCATCAGCTCCCAAATCAGCTGCAGAGCTGCAACCAATCAAAATGCAACAGTGAGCAAAACCTTCCAGCACTTGTGAAGCTGCACTACAAGCAGTGCCAGGACAAGGTCATCTAGAGTCCAGGGCGAACATGCCAAACTGCGCCCCCCCCCCCCCCACAATATGCATGAGCATTATATGGCAGCAAAAATCCCCCCTAAAAATACTGAGCACTATACTGCATAATTCCCTTCCCCCTCCCAGTACAAATCGTTTTGCCCCCTCCTGAAATCCCCCCCTCCCAAACAAATCTTTGTCCCCCATCCCCCACAGCACAAATGCCCCCCCCACTAATAAAAATAATCACCCCTACTAGGCCAAATATTCTACCCCTAAAATTTCCCCCTCCAAGTACACATCCTCTATTCCTCTCCTAGCACAAATCCCCCCTCAATCCACCCTCCTAGCGCAAATCCCCCCCCCCAATTAGCACAAATCACCCCCGGTCCCATCACCATATCACCTCTTCTAGCACAAACCCCCCAATCCCCCTTCCTAGCACACACTACTACAGTAATCAGAAATTGCAAACACCACCATTTTATTCTCCAGGGCCTCTGCTTTCAGAAGATTTATCATTATTTGGGAAAGTCGTTTTCTAGCAAAGAAAACGCTGATTTTAACACGCAAAGAATAAAACATTGCCCCTGCTGTAACAAACCGGCAGCAGGCAGGCATTTTATTGTAATATGCAATGCATTGTATCATGTAGACATGCAACATCTCTTCTGCAATAAACTGCCCCTACCTGCACATGCGCAGCTCAGTTTACAGCTTTGTGCCAGAATGACGGCTTCCTATGCATGCGCAGGAGTGACATTATCCCTCGCCGGCCAATGCAGACAGCCGCAACACAGGAGAAGATGGCAAGGGACTTTTGTAGAGGGAAGTATTATTCCCTTTCACACGGGGCGGATTCAGTTCTAATCAGCGGGGGATCTGTGAGCGGATTCCTGCTAATCAGTCAGATGACAGATCCGTGTCTGCTCAGATTCTTCTGCAGAGTGCACATGGACAGACCCTGCTCTGCTCTATGGGGGGGGGGGGGGGGGAGTACCCAAAGTTCAAGTTCATCGCCATCCCCCCGCTGTACCAGTGTCCCGCGATCCCCCGCTGTACCAGTGTCCCGCGATCCCCCGCTGTACCAGTGTCCCGCGATCCCCCGCTGTACCAGTGTCCCGAGATCCCCCCGCTGTACCAGTGTCCCAAGATCCCCTGCTGTACCAGTGTCCCAAGATCCCCCGCTGTACCAGTGTCCCAAGATCCCCCCGCTGTACCAGTGTCCCGAGATCCCCCGCTGTACCAGTGTCCCAAGATCCCCCGCTGTACCAGTGTCCCAAGATCCCCCGCTGTACCAGTGTCCCAAGATCCCCGCTGTACCAGTGTCCCGCAATCCTCCGCTGTACCAGTGTCCCGCGATCCTCCGCTGTACCAGTGTCCCAAGATCCCCTGCTGTACCAGTGTCCCAAGATCCCCCGCTGTACCAGTGTCCCAAGATCCCCCCGCTGTACCAGTGTCCCGAGATCCCCCGCTGTACCAGTGTCCCAAGATCCCCCGCTGTACCAGTGTCCCAAGATCCCCCGCTGTACCAGTGTCCCAAGATCCCCGCTGTACCAGTGTCCCGCAATCCTCCGCTGTACCAGTGTCCCGCGATCCTCCGCTGTACCAGTGTCCCAAGATCCCCCGCTGTACCAGTGTCCCGCGATCCCCCCGCTGTACCAGTGTCCCAAGATCCCCCGCTGTACCAGTGTCCTGCGATCCCCCGCTGTACCAGTGTCCCGCAATCCTCCGCTGTACCAGTGTCCCGCAATCCTCCGCTGTACCAGTGTCCCGAGATCCCCCGCTGCACCAGTGTCCCGCGATCCTCCGCTGTACCAGTGTCCCCGAGATCCCCCGCTGTACCAGTGTCCCGCGATCCTCCGCTGTACCAGTGTCCCCAGATCCCCCCGTTGTACCAGTGTCCCGAGATCCCCCCGCTGTACCAGTGTCCCGCGATCCCCCCGCTGTACCAGTGTCCCAAGATCCCCCGCTGTACCAGTGTCCTGCGATCCCCCGCTGTACCAGTGTCCCGCAATCCTCCACTGTACCAGTGTCCCGCGATCCTCCACTGTACCAGTGTCCTGCGATCCGCCGCTGTACCAATGTCCTGCGATCCCCCGCTGTACCAGTTTTCCCCCGATCCCCCGCTGTACCAGTGTCCTGTGATCCCCCGCTGTACCAGTGTCCCAAGATCCCACGCTGTACCAGTGTCCAGTGATCCCCCGCTGTACCAGTGTCCAAAGATCCCCCGCTGTACCAGTTTTCCTGCGATCCCCCGCTGTACCAGTTTTCCCGAGATCCCCCGCTGTACCAGTTTTCCCACGATCCCCCGATGTACCAGTTTTCCCGCGAACCCCCGCTGTATCAGTGTCCTGTGATTCCCCCGCTGTATCAGTGTCCAGTGATTCCCCCGCTGTACCAGTGTCCCGCGATCCCCCACTGTACCAGTGTCCCACGATCCCCCGTTGTACCAGTGTCCCGCGATCCCCCATTGTACCAGTGTCCTGCGATCCCCCATTGTACCAGTGTCCCACGATCCCCCGTTGTACCAGTGTCCCACGATCCCCCGTTGTACCAGTGTCCTGCGATCCCCCGTTGTACCAGTGTCCTGCGATCCCCCATTGTACCAGTGTCCCGCGATCCCCCGCTGTACCAGTGTCCCCAGATCCCCCCGCTGTACCAGTGTCCCAAGATCCCCCGCTGTACCAGTGTCCTGCGATCCCCCGCTGTACCAGTGTCCCGCAATCCTCCGCTGTACCAGTGTCCCGCAATCCTCCGCTGTACCAGTGTCCCGAGATCCCCCGCTTTACCAGTGTCCCGCGATCCTCCGCTGTACCAGTGTCCCGAGATCCCCCGCTGCACCAGTGTCCCGCGATCCTCCGCTGTACCAGTGTCCCCGAGATCCCCCGCTGTACCAGTGTCCCGCGATCCTCCGCTGTACCAGTGTCCCCAGATCCCCCCGTTGTACCAGTGTCCCGAGATCCCCCCGCTGTACCAGTGTCCCGCGATCCCCCCGCTGTACCAGTGTCCCAAGATCCCCCGCTGTACCAGTGTCCTGCGATCCCCCGCTGTACCAGTGTCCCGCAATCCTCCACTGTACCAGTGTCCCGCGATCCTCCACTGTACCAGTGTCCTGCGATCCGCCGCTGTACCAATGTCCTGCGATCCCCCGCTGTACCAGTTTTCCCCCGATCCCCCGCTGTACCAGTGTCCTGCGATCCCCCGCTGTACCAGTGTCCCAAGATCCCACGCTGTACCAGTGTCCAGTGATCCCCCGCTGTACCAGTGTCCAAAGATCCCCCGCTGTACCAGTTTTCCTGCGATCCCCCGCTGTACCAGTTTTCCCGAGATCCCCCGCTGTACCAGTTTTCCCACGATCCCCCGATGTACCAGTTTTCCCGCGAACCCCCGCTGTATCAGTGTCCTGTGATTCCCCCGCTGTATCAGTGTCCAGTGATTCCCCCGCTGTACCAGTGTCCCGCGATCCCCCACTGTACCAGTGTCCCACGATCCCCCGTTGTACCAGTGTCCTGCGATCCCCCATTGTACCAGTGTCCTGCGATCCCCCATTGTACCAGTGTCCCACGATCCCCCGTTGTACCAGTGTCCCACGATCCCCCGTTGTACCAGTGTCCTGCGATCCCCCGTTGTACCAGTGTCCTGCGATCCCCCAATGTACCAGTGTCCCGCGATCCCCCGCTGTACCAGTGTCCCCAGATCCCCCCGCTGTACCAGTGTCCCAAGATCCCCCGCTGTACCAGTGTCCTGCGATCCCCCGCTGTACCAGTGTCCCGCAATCCTCCGCTGTACCAGTGTCCCGCAATCCTCCGCTGTACCAGTGTCCCGAGATCCCCCGCTTTACCAGTGTCCCGCGATCCTCCGCTGTACCAGTGTCCCGAGATCCCCCGCTGCACCAGTGTCCCGCGATCCTCCGCTGTACCAGTGTCCCCGAGATCCCCCGCTGTACCAGTGGCCCGCGATCCTCCGCTGTACCAGTGTCCCCAGATCCCCCCGTTGTACCAGTGTCCCGAGATCCCCCCGCTGTACCAGTGTCCCGCGATCCCCCCGCTGTACCAGTGTCCCAAGATCCCCCGCTGTACCAGTGTCCTGCGATCCCCCGCTGTACCAGTGTCCCGCAATCCTCCACTGTACCAGTGTCCCGCGATCCTCCACTGTACCAGTGTCCTGCGATCCGCCGCTGTACCAATGTCCTGCGATCCCCCGCTGTACCAGTTTTCCCCCGATCCCCCGCTGTACCAGTGTCCTGCGATCCCCCGCTGTACCAGTGTCCCAAGATCCCACGCTGTACCAGTGTCCAGTGATCCCCCGCTGTACCAGTGTCCAAAGATCCCCCGCTGTACCAGTTTTCCTGCGATCCCCCGCTGTACCAGTTTTCCCGAGATACCCCGCTGTACCAGTTTTCCCACGATCCCCCGATGTACCAGTTTTCCCGCGAACCCCCGCTGTATCAGTGTCCTGTGATTCCCCCGCTGTATCAGTGTCCAGTGATTCCCCCGCTGTACCAGTGTCCCGCGATCCCCCACTGTACCAGTTTTCCCGCGATCCCCCACTGTACCAGTGTCCCACGATCCCCCATTGTACCAGTGTCCTGCGATCCCCCATTGTACCAGTGTCCTGCGATCCCCCATTGTACCAGTGTCCCGCGATCCCCCATTGTACCAGTGTCCTGCGATCCCCCGTTGTACCAGTGTCCTGCGATCCCCCATTGTACCAGTGTCCCGCGATCCCCCATTGTACCAGTGTCTCTCGTGATCCCCCTGCTGTCAGGCCCCGGGGACCTCTTCACCAATCCGGGGATTTTCTGTAAAGGTGAACTTACACTTTAAGTTCTGGAAGGTTTTTTGCCCTTCATGACCAGGCCGCTTTTTTTTTGCTATCCGGCACTGCGCTACTTTAACTAACAATCGCGCGGTCATGTAACACTGCACCCAAATGACATTAATGTAACTTTTCATTTTTACAAATAAAGCTTTTGTTTTGGTGGTATTTGATCACCACTGGATTTTTTTTTTTTTTCATTATATAAAAGGAAAAAACCTTTACGTCGTTTCGTGGGACCGCTAGTGAGTGTGTGTGCACGCCGATTGGCTACAGGAGGAGCAAATCAGCAGGTCTGGTGAATGAAATTGCTGCTGGGCATCCATGATCGCTCCCTGTGGAGACACAACGGCGGTCTGCCATTCTAAACACTGCAGACCACTGTTCTGTCAGTTATGAACACAGGGATCCTCTTATTTATTCATCACAGGAGGAACCAATCAGTGGGTGGAGAGAGAACGGAGGTGTGTTGTAAACACGGCAGAGCGCTGTTCTGTCAGGGATCCTCTTATTTAGGAACACAGATCTCTGTGTTCATTCAGCAATCCCATCCCCCACACAGTTAGAATGCACCCCCTAGGGAAACATTTAACCCTTTGATCGCCCCTGGTGTTAACTCCTTTCCTGCCAGTGTCATTAGTACAGTGACAGTGCATATTTATAGCACTGATTACTGTAGTAATGTCACTGGTCCCCCAAAAGTGTCAAAAATATCAGTTAGGGGTCCAATCTGTCCGCCGCAATGTCACAGTCCTGCTAAAAATCGCAGATCGCCGCCATTGCTAGTAAAAAAAAAATAAATAAAAATAACATAAATCTTTCCCCTAGTTTGTAGACACGATAACTATTGCGCAAACCAATCAAAATATACTTATTGGGATTTTGTTTTTACCAAAAATATGTAGCAGAATAGAAATTGGCCTAAAATTAGGAAAAAATTAGATTTTTAAATTTTTTTTTTATTGGGAATGTTATTTAGCAGAAAGTAAAATATATATATTTTTTTTTCAGAATTGTCGCTCTTTTTTTGTTTCTAGCGCAAAAAATAAAAATCGCAGAGGTGATCAAATACCACCAAAAGAAAGCTCTGTTTGTGGGGAAAATAGGACATCAATTTTATTTGGGTACAGCGCTGCACGACCGCGCAATTGTCAGTGCTGGTTCACACTACCACTACCAGAAAGTCGCCCCGTGACTTGAAGAGACTTGTGCACTACTTTGAAGAGACAGGCGACTTTGTCTGTGGGGAATGCCTGGCTAATCTCTTTCTTCTTCCTGGAAAGTCTGATAACAAGTCGTGTCAATTAAGATAAGGAGGCGACTCCCATTGAAGTCTATGGGACAGTCGGATCACAGGTCGCCTCAAAGTAGTACAGGACCCTTTTCTGAAGTCGGAGCGACTTCAGTAGTGCCAATTAAGACGGCACTGATTGATTAACATTGCTTTTGTTATGTCAAGCTACCTGGGACAACACAAGTCGCGCTAGTGTGAATGGGCTCTTAACCACTTGCCGACCGCCGCACGACTATCTACGTCGGCAGTCAGCCCCTCACAGGCAAACTAACGTAGGGCTACGTTGCTTGCTTGTGAGGGTCTAGGGAGCGAGCGCGCGCCGCCGGAGGCGCGCTCCCGCTCCCGCATGGTCACGGACCCCCCCGCGCGTGTGACCAGCGGACCCGATGTCCGCCGGCCACTCGGCGATCGGCGGGGGAGAGGGAGAATGTCAGGCAGCTTGTGTAAACAAGCCACCTGTCATTCTCCTCGCTGTAAAGACACTGATCACTCGGATCTAGTATGTAGATCCGTTGATCAGTGTCCTTACAGCTCAAGCCACAGCCAATCACAGTAGAAAGCACGCCCCTAGGGACACACACAGCCCCTCCCTCCCAAATAAAGTTAACCCCTTCACTACCAGTGTATTTTTACAGTAACAGTGCATATATATAGCACTGATTACTGTAGAAATGTCACTGGTAACCCCAAAAGTGTCAAAAATGTCAGTCAAGGGTCCGATCTGTCCGCCGCAATGTCGCAGCACCGCAAAAACAATCGCAGATCGCCGCCATTACGTGTTAAAAAAAAACAACAAAAATGACAAAAATCTTTCCCTTTGTTAGTAAACGCGATAACTTTTGCGCAAACCAATCAAAATACGCTTTTTGCGATTCTTTTTACCAAACATAGGTAGCATAAAACAAATTGGCCGAAAATGTTAAAAAAATTTTGATTTTTACATTTTTTTTGGGGGGAATTTCATATAAAAAAATGTGAAAAATATTGCTATTTTTGCAAAATTGACGCTCTTTTTTTGCTTATAGCGCATGATCAAAAAATCGCACAGGTGATCAAATACCACCAAAAGAAAGCTCTGTTTGTGGGAAAAAAAAGGACGCCAAATTCATTTAGGTACAGCGTCGCACGACCGCACAATTGTCCGTTAAAGTCACGCAGTGCCGAATCGCAAAATAGCCCCTGGTCGGAATGGGGGTAAAATCTTCCGGGGCTTAAGTGGTTAAAGTAACACCGTCCCGAATCACATAAAAATATCCTGGTTATTAGGAGTAAATCTTCCAGAGGTGAATCTGAACCCTCACATTAATGTATTCTTTTGCCTGCCACAATACACAGAATCATCGTTACATTTCCTCTCACATCTACAGATCTGTTACTTTGTATTTCCGTCCGAGAATTCTTCTCAGCAAAGACTTTGTCTTCTCATTCACTAAGAGCTGCTGAGCTCCATATTTTCTATCATTCACCATTCACAGTAGCCGGGTCAGAGACCAGGCCTCAAAAAATTATTGAAAACTCATAATTGTTCCTCTCCACGGAAATCTTTAGTAAAAGGCGAAAGATTTATTCGATCTGAAGAGAAACCAGAGTATACAGAGAGATCTCCTCGGCTCCTCCCCGCCTCCACCCGATCCCTATTCTACTCATAGGGATCTCATTCTTCCATCAAATCTCAATGCAGACTTTGTCCTCCCAGCGGCGCTCTATCGATCCTCTCCTCCTAATACTGATATCAACTTCATCCAATGTAACAGAATAACTTATTATACCAACACAACGCACAGGTCAGGCGGCAGTGCATCATGGGTATGTAAATAAGAACAACCTGCGCTCCGCCCCCTCTGCTCTATTCTTAGCTCTGTACATGGAGGGGGAGGGGAGACCACTATGGGGGATGGGGGTTCGATTCATATAAAGCTGCACACACCCCATTTACAACTGACCAATCAGATCCTGAGATGACCCAGCACAGCAATGTGTGATCCCAGATTGTGAACTAGAAGTGTCAGCAATCCCAGAGCCTCACCGATCATCTCACACTTCAATCCCCCGAATACTGAGCAACATTGTATGATACAGAGTGTACCTACCTCATCCCCTCCCCCTCCGTACCTACCTGACCCCCTCCCCCTCTGTACCTACCTGTTCCCCTCCCCCTCCGTACTGCACCTACCTGATCCCCCTCCCCCTTCATATCACACCTACCTGACCCCCTCCATACTGTACCTACCTGACCCCCTCCCCCTTTGTACCTACCTACCTGACCCCCTCCCCCTCCGTACCTACCTACCTGCCCCCCTCCCCCTCCGTACCTACCTACCTGACCCCCTCCCCCTCCGTACCTACCTACCTGACCCCCTCCCCCTCCGTACATACCTACCTGACCCCCTCCCCCTCCATACTGTACATACCTGATCCCCTCCGTACCACACCTACCTGATCCCCTCCCCCTCCATACCACACCTACCTCCGTACCACACCTACCTCCATACTGTACCCCCCTCCGTACCACACCTACCTCCATACCTACCTGCCCCCCTCCCCCTCCATACTGTACCTACCTTCCCCCCTCCCCCTCCGTACCACACCTACCTGACCCCCTCCCCCTCTGTACCTACCTGATCCCCTCCCCCTCTGTACCTACCTGCTCCCCCTCCATACTGTACTCTCCTCCATACCACACCCCCCTCCATACCACCCCCCCTCCGTACTGCCCCCCCTCCATACCACACCTACCTCCATACTGTACCCCCCTCCATACCACACCTACCTCCATACTGTACCCCCCTCTGTACCACACCTACCTCCATACTGTACCCCCCTCCATACCACACCTACCTCCATACTGTACCCCCCTCCGTACCACACCTACCTCCATACTGTACCCCCCTCCATACCACACCTACCTCCATACTGTACCCTCCTCCATACCACACCCACCTCCATACTGTACCCCCCTCCATACCACACCTACCTCCATACTGTACCCATCTCAGTACCACACCTACCTCCATACTGTACCCCCCTTCGTACCACACCTACCTCCATACCACACCCACCTCCATACCACACCTACCTCCATACTGTACCCCCCTCCGTACCACACCTACCTCCATACTGTACCCCCCTCCATATCACACCTACCTCCATACTGTACCCACCTCCGTACCACACCTACCTCTATACTGTTACCCCCTCCATACCACACCCACCTCCAAACTGTACCCCCCCTCCGTACCACACCTACCTCCATACTGTACCCACCTCCGTACCTACCTGCTCCCTCTCCATACCACACCCACCTCCATACTGTACCCCCCTCCATATCACACCTACCTCCATACTGTACCCCCCTCCATACCACACCTACCTCCTATACTGTACCCCCTCCATACCACACCTACCTCCATACTGTACCCCCCTCCGTACCTACCTGCTCCCCCTCCATACTGTACCCACCTCCGTACCACACCTACCTCCATACTATACCCACCTCCGTACCTACCTGATCCCCTCGCTGTACCAGTGTCCTGCGTTCCCCCCCACTGTACCAGTGTCCCGTAATCCCCCACTGTACCAGTGTCCCCAGATCCCCCACTGTACCAGTGTCCCGTAAATCCCCCGCTGTACCAGTGTCCCGCGATCTCCCCGCTGTACCAGTGTCCCGTGATCCCCGCTGTACCAGTGTCCCGCGATCTCCCCGCTGTACCAGTGTCCCGTGATCCCCGCTGTACCAGTGTCCCGCGATCTCCCCGCTGTACCAGTGTCCCACGATCCCCCACTGTACCAGTGTCCCGCGATCCCCGCTGTACCAGTGTCCCGCGATCCCCCACTGTACCAGTGTCCCGTGATCCCTGCTGTACCAGTGTCCCGCGATCCCTGCTGTACCAGTGTCCCGCGATCCCCCACTGTACCAGTGTCCTGCGATCCCTGCTGTACCAGTGTCCCGCGATCCCCCATTGTACCAGTGTTCCGCGATCCCCCACTGTACCAGTGTCCCGCGATCCCCCACTGTACCAGTGTCCCGCGATCCCCACTGTACCAGTGTCCCGCGATCCCCGCTGTACCAGTGTTCTGCGATCCCCCACTGTACCAGTGTCCCGCGTTCCCCCCGCTGTACCAGTATCCCGCGATCCCCCGCTGTACCAGTGTCTCGTGATCCCCCGCTGTACCAGTGTCTCGTGATCCCCCGCTGTACCAGTGTCCCGTGATCCCCCACTGTACCAGTGTCCCGCGATCCCCCGCTGTACCAGTGTCTCGTGATCCCCCGCTGTCAGGCACCGTGGACACCACTTCACCAATCCGGGGATTTTCTGTAAAGGTGAACTTACACTGTAAGTTCCCGAAAGGTTTTTCCCCCCTTCATGACCAGGCCGCTTTTTTTTTGCTATCCGGCACTGCGCTACTTTAACTAACAATCGCGCGGTCATGTAACACTGCACCCAAATGACATTAATGTAACTTTTCTTTTTTACAAATAAAGCTTTTGTTTTGGTGGTATTTGATCACCACTGGATTTTTTTTTCATTATATAAAAGGAAAAAAACCTGTACGTCGTTTCGCGGGACCGCTAGTGGGTGTGTGTGCACGCCGATTGGCTACAGGAGGAGCAAATCAGCAGGTCTAGTGGCCGTGCTTGCCACTGGGCATCCATGATCGCTCCCTGTGGAGACAGAACGGCGGTCTGCCATTGTAAACACTGCAGACCGCTGTTCAGTCAGGTATGAACACAGAGCTCCTCCTATTTAGGATCACAGGTCTCTGTGTTCATTCAGCAAGCCCATCCCCCATACAGTTAGAAAGCACCCCCTATGGACACATTTAACCCTTTGATCGGCCCTGGTGTTAACCCCTTTCCTGCCAGTGTCATTAGTACAGTGAGGCTACATGTACACGGAACGTTTTAAAAAAATGCTGAAATTTTACAGCTATGTAAAGGACGTTTAAAATGTCCGTTGTGTCGCGTTTGCAGCCGCGTTTAGCGGGCGTTTGAGCTCAGATCCGTTTTTAGAAGTCAAAAAATCATTCCCCTTTAAAATGGAAAAACGCAAGCGCTAAATGTGGGTGATCGCGTTCGGTCACGTCTTGCGTTTATAACGCCGGTAAACACACGTTCTGAACATCCTGAACACAAATAACTGCTTTCCAAAAAACGACACTGAACTCAACTGCCTCTAATGCCCAGTACACACGATCCGAAAATCGGACGACGCTCCATCCGTTTTTGTTTGGTTGCTAGGAACTCTCAATTATATTCGCAATTGGGAGAGGTTACTTACGATACGAATTTTCTCGGACGATGATTCAAAAGCTTCCGGAATGCGTAACCACGCTGTAGCGTGTGAGGGGAAAATGATGTCTACTGCTCATGCGCTGTCTACTGCTCACCATTTTTTTCGGACGAACAACATACTGATAATACGATTATCGTACGATGTGTTATAATACGATCAAAATTTTTATGCTTGCACGACCGGATAATATCGGGTGAACTGTCGTGATCGCCTCTCGTAAGCTGTGTACTAACGATCAGATTATCGCCCGATCCTTTCACAAGCGTTATTTTTCGTCCGATTTACGGATTGTGTGTACGGGCCATTAATGACTCTAAACGACCCGGTGTACATGGACAGATCGGTGTACATGGACAGATCGGTGTACATGGACAGATCGGTGTACATGGACAGATCAGTGTACATGGACAGATCGGTGTACATGGACAGATCGGTGTACATGGACAGATAAGATAACAGAGGAGGGTTCAGGGGCTTCTGAAAAAAACGCCCAACTGCCCCTAAACGTCCATTGCAGTGTACATGAGGCCTGACAGTGCATATTTATAGCGCTGATTACTGCAGTAATGTCACTGATCCCCCCAAAAGTGTCAGAAATGTCAGTCAGGGGTCCAATCTGTCCGCCGCAATGTCGCAGTCCCGCTAAAAATCGCAGATCGCCGCCATTACTAGTAATAAATAAATAAATAAAAATGACATAAATCTTTCCCCTAGTTTGTAAACACGATAACTATTGCGCAAACCAATCAAAATAAGCCCATTGGGATTTCATTTTTACCAAAAATATGTAGCAGAATACAAATTGGCCTAAAATGATGAAATATTTTGATTTTTAAATTTTTTTATTGGGAATGTTTTATAGCAGAAAGTAAAAAAAATATATATTTTTTTTCAGAATTGTCGCTCTTTTTCTGTTTCTAGCGCAAAAAATAAAAATCGCACAGGTGATCAAATACCAGCAAAAGAAAGCTTCTATTTGTGGGGAAAAAAGGACGTCAATTTCATTTGGGTACAGCGTCGCACGACCGCCCAATTATCAAAGTAACGCTGTGCCGAATTGCATAAAAATATCCTGGTTATTAGGGGTAAATAAATCTTCCAGCGGTGAAATGGTTAATCTGAACCCTCACATGAATGTATTCTATGGCTTCCACAACACACAGAAAACATTGTAACATTTCCTCTCACTGGTAAAGAGTTGTTACTTTGTATTTCAGTCTGAAATTCCATCTCAGCAATGATTTGCCTCCTCAGTCACTATGAAAGCTCTGAGCTCCTTAATTTTCTATCATTCACCATTCTCAGTAGCCGGGTCAGAGACCAGGCCTCAAAAAATTATTGAAAACTCATAATTGTTCCTCTCCACGGAAATCTTTAGTAAAAGGCGAAAGATTTATTCGATCTGAAGAGAAACCAGAGTATATCGAGAGATCTCATCGGCTCCTCCCCGCCTCCACCCGATCCCTATTCTACTCATAGGGATCTCATTCCTCCATCAAATCTCATTGCAGTCTTTGTCCTCCCAGCGGCGCTCTATCGATCCTCTCCTCCTAATACTGATATCAACTTCATCCAATGTAACAGAATAACTTATTATACCAACAGAACACAACGCACAGCTCAGGCGGCAGTGCATCATGGGTATGTAAATAAGAACAACCTGCGCTCCGCCCCCTCTGCTCTATTCATAGCTCTGTACATGGAGGGGGAGGGGAGACCACTATGGGGGTTCGATTCATATAAAGCTGCACACACCCCATTTACAACTGACCAATCAGATCCTGAGATGACCCAGCACAGCAATGTGTGATCCCAGATTGTGAACTACAAGTGTCAGCAATCCCAGAGCCTCACCGATCATCTCACACTTCAATCCCCCGAATACTGAGCAATATTGTATGATACAGAGTGTACCTACCTCATCCCCTCCCCCTCCGTACCTACCTCATCCCCTCCCCCTCCGTACTGTACCTACCTGATCCCCTCCCCCTCCGTACCTACCTGACCCCTCCCCCTCCGTACTGCACCTACCTGATCCCCTCCCCCTCTGTACCTACCTGACCCCCCTCCCCCTCCGTACCTACCTGACCCCCCTCCCCCTCTGTACCTACCTAACCCCCTCCATATCACGCCCACCTCCATACTGTACCCCCCCTCCATACAACACCTACCTCCATGCTGTACCCCCCTCCATACTGTACCCCCCTCCATACCACACCTACCTTCATACTGTACCCCCCTCCATACCACACCTACCTCCATACTGTACCCCCCTCCATACTGTACCCCCCTCCATACCACACCTACCTCCATACTGTACCCCCCTCCATACTGTACCCCCCTCCATACCACACCTACCTCCATACTGTACCCCCCTCCATACTGTACCCCCCTCCATACCACACCTACCTCCATACTGTACCCCCCTCCGTACCACACCTACCTCCATACTGTACCCCCCTCCATACCACACCTACCTCCATACTGTACCCCACTCCGTACCACACCTACCTCCATACTGTACCCCCCTCCATACCACACCTACCTCCATACTGTACCCCCCTCCATACCACACCTACCTCCATACTGTACCCCCCTCCATACCACACCCACCTCCATACTGTACCCCCCCTCCATACCACACCTACCTCCATGCTGTACCCCCCTCCATACTGTACCCCCCTCCATACCACACCTACCTTCATACTGTACCCCCCTCCATACCACACCTACCTCCATACTGTACCCCCCTCCATACTGTACCCCCCTCCATACCACACCTACCTCCATACTGTACCCCCCTCCTTACTGTACCCCCCTCCATACCACACCTACCTCCATACTGTACCCCCCTCCATACCACACCTACCTCCATACTGTACCCCCCTCCATACCACACCCACCTCCATACTGTACCCCCTCCGTACCACACCCACCTCCATACTGTACCCCCCTCCATACCACACCTTCCTCCATACTGTACCCACCTCCATACCACACCTACCTCCGTAATGTACCCCCTCCATACCACACCTTCCTCCATACTGTACCCCCTCCATATCACAACTACCTCCATACTGTACCCCCTCCATATCACACCTACCTCCATACTGTACCCCCTCCATATCACACCTACCTCCATACTGTACCCCCCTCCATATCACACCTACCTCCATACTGTACCCCCCTCCATACCACACCTACCTCCATATTGTACCCCCCTCCATACCTACCTGCACCCTCTCCATACCACACCTACCTCCATACTGTACCCACCTCCATACCACACCTACCTCCATACTGTACCCCCCTCCATACCTACCTGCACCCTCTCCATACTACACCTACCTCCATACTGTACCCACCTCCATACCTACCTGCACCCTCTCCATACCACACCTACCTCCATACTGTACCCACCTCCATACCACACCTACCTCCATACCTACCTGCACCCTCTCCATACCACACCTACCTCCATACTGTACCCACCTCCATACCACACCTACCTCCATACTGTACCCACCTCCGTACCACAACTACCTCCGTACTGTACATACCTTCGTACTGTACCTACCTGCATACTTTACCCACCTCCGTACATACCTCCATACTGTACCCACTTCCATATCACACCTACTTCCGTACTATACAAACCTCCGTACCACACCTACCTGTATACCATACTTACCCCCAATTCTGTACTCCCTCTGTGCAGTACCTACCTCCATACTGTTCCCCTCCTTCATACCACACCTACCTCCATATAATACCTACCTCCAGACCACACCCCCCTCCATACCACACCTATCTCCACACCTACCTGTACACTGTACCCACCTCAATATCACACCTACCTCCACACCACACCTACCTCCATACCTACCTGCACACTGTACCCACCTCCATACCACACCTACCTCCATACAGTACCCCTCCTGTACCGCACCCACCTCCACACTGCAGCTACATTCTTACCACTCCTCCCTACATACCGCATCCCCCTCCATACTGTACCTACCTCTGTACTGCACCCACCCTCCCACACTCCCCTCCATACCATACCTACCTCCATACTTTACCCCTTCCTTACTGCACCTACCTCCAGGCCGCACCGCCCTCCATGCCGTACCTACCTCCGTACTACACCTACCTCCATACCATACCTCTCTCCATACATTACCCCATCCATACTGCACCTACCTCTATACCATACCTACATCCATACCACACCCCCTGCCACACTGCACTCTCCTCCATACCGCACCCCTCTCCATACAACACCTACCCCCATACAACAACCCCCCCCCCCACACTGCACTCTCCTCCATACCACACCCCCCCTCCACACTACACTCTTCTCCATACCGCACCGCCCTCCATACCGCACCCCTCTCCATACAACATCTACCCCCATACAATACCTACCCCCATACCACCCCCCCCCCCCACACTGCACTCTCCCCTATACCACACCCCCTGCCACACTGCACTCTCCTCCATACCACACCCCTCTCCATACAACACCTACCCCCATACAACAACCCCCCCCCCCACACTGCACTCTCCTCCATACTACACCCCCCCTCCACACTACACTCTTCTCCATACCACACTGCCCTCCATACCGAACCCCTCTCCATACAACACCTACCCCCATACAACACCTACCCCCATACCACCACCCCCCCCCCCCCCACACTGCACTCTCCTCCATACCACACTGCACTCTCCTCCATACCGCACCCCTCTCCATACAACACCTACCCCCATACCACACCCCCCCCAATACTTCCATATTGCACCTACCTTCATACTGTACCTCCAAGTGCATGGACTGCAGCACTGCCAGCAGCGGCTCGGTTATAGACGGGTGAGCTGTCTGCACAATTCCCTGCAGGAGAACACAGAAATTCCAATCACATTTATTCTTCCCTCCCAGCAGGGTAGGACATCGGATTTCACTGTCGATGCACAAAACACAACCACCTACCTTCTCTACCTTCTCCACCTTCTCCACCTTCTCTACCTGCTCCACCTTCTCTACCTTCTCCACCTTCTCTACCTTCTCCACCTTCTCCACCTTCTCCACCTTCTCCACCTTCTCTACCTTCTCCACCTTCTCTACCTTCTCCACCTTCTCTACCTTCTCCACCTTCTCCACCTTCTCCACCTTCTCTACCTTCTCCACCTTCTCTACCTTCTCCACCTTCTCTACCTTCTCCACCTTCTCTACCTTCTCCACCTTCTCCACCTTCTCTACCTGCTCCACCTTCTCTACCTTCTCCACCTTCTCTACCTTCTCCACCTTCTCCACCTTCTCCACCTTCTCCACCTTCTCTACCTTCTCTACCTTCTCCACCTTCTCCACCTTCTCCACCTTCTCTACCTTCTCCACCTTCTCTACCTTCTCCACCTTCTCTACCTTCTCCACCTTCTCTACCTTCTCCACCTTCTCCACCTTCTCTACCTTCTCCACCTTCTCTACCTTCTCCACCTTCTCTACCTTCTCCACCTTCTCCACCTTCTCCACCTTCTCTACCTTCTCCACCTTCTCTACCTTCTCTACCTTCTCTACCTTCTCCACCTTCTCCACCTTCTCTACCTTCTCCACCTTCTCTACCTTCTCCACCTTCTCCACCTTCTCTACCTTCTCCACCTTCTCTACCTTCTCCACCTTCTCTACCTTCTCCACCTTCTCCACCTTCTCCACCTTCTCCACCTTCTCTACCTTCTCTACCTTCTCTACCTTCTCCACCTTCTCCACCTTCTCTACCTTCTCTACCTTCTCCACCTTCTCCACCTTCTCCACCTTCTCCACCTTCTCTACCTTCTCCACCTTCTCTACCTTCTCCACCTTCTCTACCTTCTCCACCTTCTCCACCTTCTCCACCTTCTCTACCTTCTCCACCTTCTCTACCTTCTCCACCTTCTCTACCTTCTCCACCTTCTCTACCTTCTCCACCTTCTCCACCTTCTCTACCTGCTCCACCTTCTCTACCTTCTCCACCTTCTCTACCTTCTCCACCTTCTCCACCTTCTCCACCTTCTCTACCTTCTCTACCTTCTCCACCTTCTCCACCTTCTCCACCTTCTCTACCTTCTCCACCTTCTCTACCTTCTCCACCTTCTCTACCTTCTCCACCTTCTCTACCTTCTCCACCTTCTCCACCTTCTCTACCTTCTCCACCTTCTCTACCTTCTCCACCTTCTCTACCTTCTCCACCTTCTCCACCTTCTCCACCTTCTCTACCTTCTCCACCTTCTCTACCTTCTCTACCTTCTCTACCTTCTCCACCTTCTCCACCTTCTCTACCTTCTCCACCTTCTCTACCTTCTCCACCTTCTCCACCTTCTCTACCTTCTCCACCTTCTCTACCTTCTCCACCTTCTCTACCTTCTCCACCTTCTCCACCTTCTCCACCTTCTCCACCTTCTCTACCTTCTCTACCTTCTCTACCTTCTCCACCTTCTCCACCTTCTCTACCTTCTCTACCTTCTCCACCTTCTCCACCTTCTCTACCTGCTCCACCTTCTCTACCTTCTCCACCTTCTCTACCTTCTCCACCTTCTCCACCTTCTCCACCTTCTCCACCTTCTCCACCTTCTCTACCTTCTCCACCTTCTCTACCTTCTCCACCTTCTCTACCTTCTCCACCTTCTCTACCTTCTCCACCTTCTCCACCTTCTCTACCTTCTCCACCTTCTCTACCTTCTCCACCTTCTCCACCTTCTCCACCTTCTCTACCTTCTCCACCTTCTCTACCTTCTCTACCTTCTCTACCTTCTCCACCTTCTCCACCTTCTCCACCTTCTCTACCTTCTCTACCTTCTCCACCTTCTCTACCTTCTCCACCTTCTCTACCTTCTCTACCTTCTCTACCTTCTCTACCTGCTCCACCTTCTCCACCTTCTCTACCTTCTCCACCTTCTCCACCTTCTCTACCTTCTCTACCTGCTCCACCTTCTCTACCTTCTCTACCTTCTCTACCTTCTCTACCTGCTCTACCTTCTCCACCTTCTCTACCTTCTCCACCTTCTCTACCTTCTCCACCTTCTCCACCTTCTCTACCTTCTCTACCTTCTCTACCTTCTCCACCTTCTCTACCTTCTCCACCTTCTCTACCTTCTCCACCTTCTCTACCTTCTCTACCTTCTCCACCTTCTCCACCTTCTCCACCTTCTCCACCTTCTCCACCTTCTCCACCTTCTCTACCTTCTCTACCTTCTCCACCTTCTCCACCTTCTCCACCTTCTCTACCTTCTCCACCTTCTCCACCTTCTCTACCTTCTCTACCTTCTCTACCTTCTCCACCTTCTCTACCTTCTCCACCTTCTCCACCTTCTCTACCTTCTCCACCTTCTCTACCTTCTCCACCTTCTCTACCTTCTCCACTTTAAACAGCCAATAAAAAATAAATCATTACCTGATCACAGTGTTCATTAGAAACTCTGTGTACATTCATATTGCCCTTTAAAGTTTTTGTATATCATTGATAATCTGCAGGGGAAGAATGGAGATTAGATTGGTGGGTGTGGCTTTTAGAATTTATATCCGTGATTGTGGGAGGGACAGAGACTAATCTTCCTATTGTGGGAGGGGCAGAGACACAAACTACTGGGAGGAAATCTCCCCATTGTGGGAGGGGCAGAGACACAAACTACTGGGAGGAAATCTCCCCATTGTGGGAGGGACAGAGACACAAACTACTGGGAGGAAATCTCCCATTGTGGGAGGGACAGAGAGACAAACTACTGCAGGGAAATTCCCCCATTGTGGGAGGGGCAGAGACACAAACTACTGCAGGGATATTTCCCCATTGTGGGAGGGGCAGAGACACAAACTACTGCAGGAAATCTCCCCATTGTGGGAGGGGCAGAGACACAAACCACTGCAGGGATATTTCCCCATTGTGGGAGGGGCAGAGACACAAACTACTGGGAGGAAATCTCCCCATTGTGGGAGGGGCAGACACACAAACTACTGGGAGGAAATCTCCCATTGTGGGAGGGACAGAGAGACAAACTACTGCAGGGAAATTCCCCCATTGTGGGAGGGGCAGAGACACAAACTACTGCAGGAAATCTCCCCATTGTGGGAGGGGCAGAGACACAAACTACTGCAATGAAATCTCCCCATTGTGGGAGGGGCAGAGACACAAACTACTGCAGGGATATTTCCCCATTGTGGGAGGGGCAGAGACTCAAACCACTGCAGGGATATTTCCCCATTGTGGGAGGGGCAGAGACACAAACTACTGCAGGGATATTTCCCCATTGTGGGAGGGGCAGAGACACAAACTACTGCAGGGATATTTCCCCATTGTGGGAGGGGCCAAGACACAAACTACTGCAGGGATATTTCCCCATTGTGGGAGGGGCAGAGACACAAACTATTGCAGGAAATCTCCCCATTGTGGGAGGGGCAGAGACACAAACTACTGCAGGGATATTTCCCCATTGTGGGAGGGGCAGAGACACAAACTACTGCAGGGATATTTCCCCATTGTGGGAGGGGCCAAGACACAAACTACTGCAGGGATATTTCCCCATTGTGGGAGGGGCAGAGACACAAACTACTGCAGGGATATTTCCCCATTGTGGGAGGGGCAGAGACACAAACTACTGCAGGGATATTTCCCCATTGTGGGAGGGGCCAAGACACAAACTACTGCAGGGATATTTCCCCATTGTGGGAGGGGCAGAGACACAAACTATTGCAGGAAACCTCCCCATTGTGGGAGGGGCAGAGACACAAACTACTGCAGGAAAATCTAAATTTTGCGGGGTAAGGGGGGTGGGACACAAATTACTACTTAATAGTGAGGACACACCCTGGACTTGTGACAACTTTGGACAACACAGACCTCATTTTGTTTTTTTTGGAGAGATGGCGGAAGCCCTGTGATGTCACTTACCTGCACAGTGCGCAGTGTTTGCAGGGTCAGGTGTTGGGCTTTGGGGGAGTCGCAGGCAAGGAGGGCGATCAGCCCTTTATACACTTGTGTTTGGTATTTGGGGTTCCCGTGAGCCAGGAGCTCCAGCAGCACCCGGGCCTGTTCCTGAGTCTCTTCTAACTTAGACTTGGCCAGACATTCAGCGATCGAACGCACTCCTGTATGGGCGAAGCAGGCTATGAGTGCAAACATTACACAGAGCTCAGTGACCTCAGCTCCTAATTGGCTGGATAAACAAAACAATATCTGGTTTTGGTGGTTCTGCCTTGTATTGGTGATTTGTGCTACCCTTGTAATTGTAATGCCTTTAGACAATCTCCTTTATATTTACCAAAACTATGTAACCTGAGGTCCTGCTGGAGGTCCATCCCAGTCATACAGGGGCTGCATCACAAATCATGAGGCCCTGTACAACCTACCTACCTACACAGCACATACCTCCTGTGACGGGAGTCACTTTGGTTGGGGGGCCCGTGGAACAGCTTACCTTAGAGAGGTTGGGAAATCCCTCTCTCAGCCCCCTAGGCCCCTCTTAATAAGTCACCCTGTGTCTATTAGGGACACAGGGTGACCAAGAAGCCCAGTCTGGCCTGCCCAAACCAGAATTCCACAGACTGATCGGCTATGAGAGCTTCATGCGCCCTGCCGGGACAAACGTACAAACTATGTGGAACTTTGCCAAGGAAGCTGCCATGATGGATTGACTCTTTGGGACTTGTTCCCGGACAAACTCAGGCACAGACCGATTGGAGGTCTGTTACCTGGTTAGTCTACCTTTGGGGGGAAGATATGTGACGGTACTAACCGTCACTGGGAGTGAAAGACAGATACTTAATGGACACTGAGAATATGGTTTGGATTGCTTCGAATGGGTTCTGTGTTTACACTTATTATAATGTGTATTGAACTTCAATGTCAGAGACAGGCTCTCCCTATTGTCTGTGTATTGAGGTGTGATGTATATTCTGTTAAGCCTGTTTGTCCCATTGTTAAATGGTAATGAACTCACATATTGTTTCTGTCCAGATGGCTAGACAATTAGTTCAGGTTAATTCTATTTCTGTATACAATTTCATCTGCACATGATAATGTAATCAGGCAACCCCTGACCTGTGTGTAGTAATCTGATCAGGAGGGGGATGTCCATGCTATATATAAACTGTGTGAGAATGTTCAATAAAGGAGAAGATTCCACAACTTGTACAGCTAAGTTGTCGGCTAGCTTTGTATGGGGCAGCTGGAATATTTGATATCTATGTTCAAGACTGAAGGAAGCCGTATACTGACGGAAGCCCATAAATAAAGTGTGGGTCACGGTTCCGTTACTCCTCCCTCTCCTCCATTGTTAATGGAGGGAGGTGAAAGCAGAAGAATACTTGGCCCAAGCCACTTTGTTGCCTCGTTGGGGCTCTGGTATGGGAGTACTGCCTGTACCCCCCTATCGGCATCCCTTGCAGGTAAATCTGAAGGAGATTGTGCAATCAGGTTGTAATGAGTGTGGCCGGCATTAAGCACAGGAGCTCAGATCATCATCTTCATATACACTGTGTCCCTCCCCGGTACTCACCGTAGCTCTCACAGATCAGCTCTTTGTATGTCCGTCCAGATTGGCCCAGGATCTGCAGTATTTGTAGAGCCTCCATCTTGTTTTGATCATTTATCTGATTCAATCCCAAAATCTCCAGCAGTGTCAGGATGCCTCCAACCTCCACAAACTCCACCTTATAACGACCGCTGCTCAGCACAGAAAATAAGAGACAAATGAGATACAGGTAGGTTGGCCAAGTTACCTCCTCAGAGGAAGTGAAATACATATAGGATGGCTAAGATAAAAACCTATGGGGAACAGAGATATAAGCAGGACAACCAAGATACGTCCCTCAGAGGAAATGAAGACCAGGCAGGATTGCCTAAAGTCCTCGGAGGAAACGAGATACAGGCAGGATGGCTTGGATACGGCCCTCAGAAGAACTGAGATATAAGCAGGATGGCCAAGATATGTCATTCAGAGGAAATGAGATACAGGCAAGATGGCCAAGATATGGCCCTTGGAGGAAATGAGATACATAAAGAATGGTCAGGATACAGCCATAAGAAGAAATAAGATATAAGAAGGAGTATCCAAGATATGAGGGGATTCCAAGAGGAAATGAGGGCTAGGCAGGACAGCCAAGCTACGTCCCTCAGCCCTCAGAGGAAATGAACAACCAGGCAGGATGGCCAATAAATGGCCATCAAATTAAATAAGATACAGAGAGGATGACCAAGATACAGCCCTAAGGAAGGCAAATATAAGCCGGGCAGCCAAGATATGTCCATCAAAGGAAATGAAGACCAGGCAGGACGATCAATAAATGGCTCTCAGAAGTAATGAGATATAACAGGATGGCCATGATATATACAGTATGTCCCTCAGAGGAAATAAAATACATATAGGATGGGCAATATGAGTAAATAGGATATTTCCCTTAGAGGAAATGAGATATAAGAAGGAAGGCCAAGAAATGTCATTCAGAGGAAATGGGGTACAGGCGGGTTGGCCAAACTACGAAATAAGATATAAACAGGATGGCCAAAATATGTCCCTCAGAGGAAATAAGATACATAATGGATGGCCAACATACAGCCCTGAGGGGAAATAAGATATGTCCCTAAGAAGAAATGAGGACTAGGCAGGATGGCCAAGATATGTCCCTAAGAGGAAATGGATGACCAGGCAGGATGGCCAAGATATGTCCCTCAGAGGTAGGAAGACAAAAGGCAGAGCAGCCACCATATGTTCCTCAGAGGAAATGAGGACCAAGCAGTTTGGCCAATAAATGGCCCTTGGAGGAAATAAGATACTGGCAGGATGGCAAAGATATGTCCCTTACAGGAAATGAGATACATCAAGGATGGCCATGATACAACCCTAAGAGGAAATATTATAGAAGTATGGCGGCCAAGATATGACCCTCAGAGGTATGAGGGCTAGGCAGCATGGCCAATATATGGCCCTCACGGTTAATGGGATACAGGCAGGGTGGTCAAGGTACTGTATGTCCCTCAGAGAAAGGAAGATATAAGCAGGGCAGCCAAGACATGTCCCTAAGTGAAAAGGAGGACAAGGCAGGACGGCCATCAGATGGCCCGCAGATAAAATAAGATACAGCCAGGATGGCAAAGACATGTCCCTTAGAGGAAATGAGATAAAATGAGATATAAGCAGGAAGGACAGCAAAGATTTGTCCCTCAGAGGAAATAAAACACAGGCAAGATGGCTAAGAGACACCCTCAGAGCAAATGAGATAAAAGCAGGAAGGCCAAGAAATGTCCCTCAGCAGAAATGATATACATCAAGGATGGCCATGATACAACCCTAAGAGGAAATATTATATAAGTATGGCGGCCAAGATATGATATGACCCTCAGAGGTATGAGGGCTAGGCAGCATGGCCAATATATGGCCCTCAGGGGAAATGGGATACAGGCAGGATGGCCAAGATTTGTCCCTCAGAGAAAGGAGGACCAGGCAGTCAATAAATGAGATATAAGAAGGATGGCAAAGATAAAGCTTGAAGTGGCCTCGTAGTGACAATTGAAGATTCCAGGACAATTGTGTGAATCAGACACAACGCCAATTTATAGTGTGTGTCGGTTTCACATAATTCTCCCAATTAAAGGATGAAGGGGTCCTTAGTGGTCCTGAAATGTCGTACTTTAAACTTTACCCAGAATATGAGAGACGCGAGTAATGCTCCGCCCTCTGCGCTACATTGTGTCTCTCCAGGTATATGTGATACAATTACTGAACTCAGCACATTGGATACAACGTAACATACACAGCACAGGAACACTTCTTACCTGCCAACGGAGGAGAGGAAAATGGAGATAGACCGCAAAATTTCCTTCAGACACGTCCCGAACATATATCTGAGTATAGGCTGAGGAGAATCACCAGATACCGAGAATTACCCCCGGCATACAGGACAGGAGAAGTGGTACTGTGCAGAGTCCATACATACAGAATAAGAACAGATACCGAGAATTACACCCGACATACAGGACAGGAGAAGTAGTACTGTGCAGAGTCCATACATACAGAATAAGAACAGATACCGAGAATTACACCCGACATACAGGACAGGAGAAGTGGTACTGTGCAGAGTCCATACATACAGAATAAGAACAGATACCGAGAATTACACCCGACATACAGGACAGGAGAAGTAGTACTGTGCAGAGTCCATACATACAGAATAAGAACAGATACCGAGAATTACACCCGACATACAGGACAGGAGAAGTGGTACTGTGCCGAGTCCATACATACAGAATAAGAACAGATACTGAGAATTACACCCGGCATACAGGACAGGAGAAGTGGTACTGAGCAGAGTCCATACATACAGAATAAGAACAGATACCGAGAATTACACCCAGCATACAGGACAGGAGAAGTGGTACTGAGCAGAGTCCATACATACAGAATAAGAACAGATACCGAGAATTACACCCAGCATACAGGATAGGAGAAGTGGTACTGTGCAGAGTCTGGGATACGAGAGTCTCAGCCATGTGGTGATCCGGGCCAGGAACAGGCTGCCCCCCTGGGAGAATTCCTCCTCCAATTCGGGCGCGGTCCTCCCCTGATTGGAGGAAATGAAGTTGTTGAGAATTCGGCAGCGGGTGACCTTATTGCCATCGTCCCAATCCTTGAAGAACTCCATGAGCCGGCTGATGGCCTCCTGCTCCTTCACAGAGATCATAATGGCGGCTCTGAGTGATCTGGAGGAGACACATGAACCAATGACGTCATCACATGACACACACAAACCAATGACGTCATCACATGACACACACAAACCAATGACGTCATCACATGACACACAAACCAATGACATCATCACATGACACACACAAACCAATGACGTCATCACATGACACACAAACCAATGACATCATCACATGACACACACAAACTATTGACATCATCACATGACACACACAAACCAATGACCTCATCACATGACACACAGAAACCAATGACGTCATCACATGACACACACAAACCAATGACATCATCACATGACACACAAACCAATGACATCATCACATGACACACACACAAACCAATGACATCATCACATGACACACAGAAACCAATGACGTCATCACATGACACACAGAAACCAATGACGTCATCACATGACACACACAAACCAATGACATCATCACATGACACACAAACCAATGACATCATCACATGACACATACAAACCAATGACATCATCACATGACACACAGAAACCAATGACGTCATCACATGACACACAGAAACCAATGACGTCATCACATGACACACACAAACCAATGACATCATCACATGACACACAAACCAATGACATCATCACATGACACACAAACCAATGACATCATCACATGACACACACAAACCAATGACATCATCACATGACACACAAACCAATGACATCATCACATGACACACACAAACCAATGACATCTTTACATGACACACACAAACCAATGACATCATCACATGACACAAACTAAACCATAGAATTCCCACGCACACTCCAGGACAGATCGGATCGGTGAATTGCAGGTTCATTGATGAAGATCTTTTCCCTCATTGTGTGTACAGCGCCGGCCATAACTGCTGGAGGCCGGGACAGACCCAAGGAGCCAAACATCCATAACAGGGATCTGTCCATCCGCCATCACTCCGGGTTCAGTAATGGTGGAGATTACATGAGCTTAATACATTTTACAATAATAATATAAGAGGTCAGAGGTCACCTGGAACCTGTGTGTGTTCAGGGGGGTGACAGAGGTCTTCTAGGAGGTCAGAGGTCAACTGCAATTTGGGGGTCAAAGGTGACCTGGAATCTGGGGGTCACCTGGAATCTGAGGTCATCTGTAAATTGAGAGGTTATCTGGAATCATAGGGTTAGTGGTTACCTAGTATCTGACGGTCAGAATTCACCTGGAATCTGAGAGGTTACCTGGAATCTGGGGGTCAGAGGTCACCTGGAATCTGGGGGTCACCTGGAATCTGGGGGTCAGAGGTCAGCTGGAATCTGGGGGTCACCTGGAATCTGGGGGTCAGAGGTCAGCTGCCAGTTACTGGATACATGTTGATAACATGCTCACCTCAGACTCTCTCCTCTCAACCAAATGGTTCAGATGGGTTCAGCTACCCCCGAAAAAGACTGATTTGAGGTACCACATGTCTCAGCATGCCTCCCCGTCACCCCAAAATACTCACCCGCACCCTGGGTCACTTTCTATCGCCTAAAATACGGTCAGCCAATAAGATCTCTGGTCTGGGAGCCGCCAACCAATGAAATCCCCGAACTTAAACCATCCATCCAATGAGGCGCGCCGGTGGGGGCGGGACATCATGCTTCTGAGGTGAAGCGGCGGTCACGTTGCTAGGAGACGGTATCCAGGGACTCGGAGGGCTGTGCGGATCAGGTGATCAGATCCCGGGCCGTTGATTGGTGGAGAGGCGGAGGGGAAGTCGGCGGTCGGTCCCCGGGTCAGAGTCGAGGGTGCCATGGGGGACACCGACCTGGAATACAGTTTCCTCCTCCCGGAGCCCGGCCTGGCAGGTGAGACCCCCCCGGGGTGTGTGTGTGACGTCACTTCTCCCCGGTACACCGTTAGTAGGGGAGATCAGATTACAAGGACTGTGCGGAGCTGAGACCACCGAGAGTGTCCCCGGGGGGAGATTTCACCTCACTTCCTGTCCAAGAGACATGACAGGAAGTCAGAGGAGATCCCTCCATAGTGAGGGGGAAGTTCCTGGAACTGGTGTCCCCGTGGGAGGGTCTCTACTCACTTCCTGTGCTGGTGACACGACAGGAAGTCAGAGGACATCTCTCCATAGTAAGAGGAATTCTCTGGAACTGGTGTCTCCTTGGGAGGGTCACTACTCACTTCCTGTTCTTGTGACACAACTTCCTGTTCTTGTGACACAACTTCCTGTTCTTGTGACACAACAGAAAGTCAGAGGAGATGCCTCCATAGTGAAGGGAATTCCCTGGAACTGGTGTCCCCATGGGGGGGTCACTACTCACTTCCTGTTCTGGTGACACGACAGGAAGTCGGAGGAGATTCCTCCCTAGTGAGGGGAAATCCTTGGAACTGGTGTCCCCATGGGGGGGGGGGGGGTCACTACTCACTTCCTGTTCTGGTGACACGACCGAAAGTCAAAGGAGATTCCTCCATAGTGAAGGGAAGTCTCTGGAACTGGTGTCCCCATCGGAGGGTCACTACTCACTTCCTGTTTTGGTGACAACTTCCTGTTCCGGTGACACGACAGGAAGTCAGAGGAGATCTCTCCATAGTAAGAGGAAGTCTCTGGAACTGGTGTCCCCATTGGAGAGTCACTACGCACTTCCTGTTCCGGTGACACGACAGGAAGCCAGAGGAGATCCCTCCATAGTGAAGTGAAGTCCATGGAACTGGTGTCCCCACAGGGGGGGGGGGGGTCACTACTCACTTCCTGTTCTGGTGAAAACTTCCTATTCCAGTGACATGACAGGAAGTCAGAGGAGATCCTCCATAGTGAAGGGAAGTTCCTGGATCTGCTGTCCCCATGAGAGGGTCACTACTCACTTCCTGTCCAGGAGACACAACAGGAAGTGACATTCATAGAGAGGGGAAGTCACTAGAACAGAAGATTTCCCCTCACTTCCTGCTCTGGTGACACAACAGGAAGGGAAATTGATCCCTCTACAGCACGGGGTGTCCCCATGGGAAGAATTCCCCTCACTTCCTGTGTTCTGGTGACAACTCACAGTTTAGATTTCCATCACTTCCTGTCCCAGTGACCCCGGGACAAATATCAGGGTTACAGACTGCAGTATAAATCTGACAGCGTCCCCCCCCCCCCATCCAAAACGCTGTACACAGGGAGCAGATAAAGAACTGTACGGGGGTCCCTCCCCCTCTTTGATGTCACTTCTGGTGTTGGGGGTTGCTATAGTAACGCTCCATCCCGGCTTGTATTTCCAGCTGCCAGAGTGTCCACCATTGGCTGGCTGGTATTTGTAGTGGAGGCGCCAAATGGAAACTTTGGAACCGAAAATGACAGTTTTTAAAAAAATATAAAAAATTCTTCTATATTCAACATTTTAATTATCATCAATTTTATTGATTATGAATTGTCGGCCGTTATCGGCATCTTTAGCGCAAGAAAAATGTATCCCTTGAAGCCCCGCCCCTTTCCTGACATTTGTTGCTTTACAAGATAAAAGTCTCTTTCACACGAGTGATCCGATCAGATCCGGTTCTTGTCAGTTTATTAGGCGGATCTGATTGGATGCCCCATTCAACCCTATGGAGCAGCGGATGTCAGCGGTGACACCTCCACTGACACCTCCACTGACACCTCCACTGACACCTCCACTGACACCTCCACTGACACCTCCACTGACACCTCCACTGACACCTCCACTGACACCTCCACTGACACCTCCACTGACACCTCCACTGACACCTCCACTGACACCTCCACTGACACCCACTGACACCTCCACTGACACCTCCACTGACACCCGCTGACACCTCCACTGACACCCGCTGACACCTCCACTGACACCTCCACTCCACTGACACCTCCACTGACACCTCCACTGACACCTCCACTGACACCTCCACTGACACCTCCACTGACACCTCCGCTGACACCTCCACTGACACCTCCACTGACACCTCCACTGACACCTCCACTGACACCCACTGACACCTCCACTGACACCTCCACTGACACCCGCTGACACCTCCACTGACACCCGCTGACACCTCCACTGACACCTCCGCTGACACCCACTGACACCTCCACTGACACCCGCTGACACCTCCACTGACACCCGCTGACACCTCCACTGACACCTCCACTGACACCTCCACTGACACCTCCGCTGACACCTCCGCTGACACCTCCACTGACACCTCCGCTGACACCCACTGACACCTCCACTGACACCTCCGCTGACACCCACTGACACCCAATGACACCTCCACTGACACCCGCTGACACCTCCACTGACACCTCCACTGACACCCGCTGACACCTCCACTGACACCTCCGCTGACACCCACTGACACCTCCACTGACACCCGCTGACACCTCCACTGACACCCGCTGACACCTCCACTGACACCTCCGCTGACACCTCCACTGACACCTCCACTGACACCCGCTGACACCTCCACTGACACCTCCGCTGACACCTCCGCTGACACCTCCGCTGACACCTCCACTGACACCTCCGCTGACACCTCCACTGACACCTCCACTGACACCCGCTGACACCTCCACTGACACCTCCGCTGACACCTCCGCTGACACCTCCGCTGACACCTCCACTGACACCTCCGCTGACACCCACTGACACCTCCACTGACACCCGCTGACACCTCCACTGACACCTCCACTGACACCTCCGCTGACACCTCCGCTGACACCTCCACTGACACCTCCGCTGACACCCACTGACACCTCCACTGACACCCACTGACACCTCCACTGACACCTCCACTGACACCCGCTGACACCTCCACTGACACCTCCGCTGACACCTCCACTGACACCTCCACTGACACCCGCTGACACCTCCACTGACACCTCCGCTGACACCTCCGCTGACACCTCCGCTGACACCTCCGCTGACACCCACTGACACCTCCACTGACACCTCCACTGACACCCGCTGACACCTCCACTGACACCTCCACTGACACCCGCTGACACCTCCACTGACACCTCCGCTGACACCCACTGACACCTCCACTGACACCCGCTGACACCTCCACTGACACCCGCTGACACCTCCACTGACACCTCCGCTGACACCTCCGCTGACACCTCCGCTGACACCTCCGCTGACACCTCCGCTGACACCTCCACTGACACCCGCTGACACCTCCACTGACACCTCCACTGACACCCGCTGACACCTCCACTGACACCTCCGCTGACACCCACTGACACCTCCACTGACACCCGCTGACACCTCCACTGACACCCGCTGACACCTCCGCTGACACCTCCGCTGACACCTCCGCTGACACCTCCACTGACACCTCCACTGACACCTCCCCTCCAATTTTTGCGATTCGGCGCTGTGCGACTTTAACTGACAATTGCCGTACCCAAACGAAATTTACGTCTTTTTTTCCCCACAAACAGAGCTTTCTTTTGGGGGTATTTGATCACCTGTGTGATTTTTACTTTTTGCGCTATTAACAAAAAAAGAGCAACAATTCTGAAAAAAACAACAATATTTTTCACATTTTTTATATGAAATCCCCCCCCCAAAAAAATGTAAAAATCCAAATTTTTTTATCATTTTAGGCCAATTTGTTTTCTGCTACATATGTTTGGTAAAAAAAAATCACAATAAGTGTATTTTGATGGTTTGCACAAAAGTTATCGCATTTACTAACTACGGGAAAGATTTTTGTCATTTTTGGTGTTTTTTTTTTTTTAACTAGTAATGGCGGTGATCTGCGTTTTTTTTTGCGGTACTGCGACATTGCGGCAGACAGATCGGACCCTTGACTGACATTTTTGACACTTTTGGGGGTACCAGTGACATTACTACAGTAATCAGTGCTATAAATATGCACTGTTACTGTAAAAATGACACTGGCAGGGAAGGGGTTAATTTTTATTGGAGAGGGAGGGGTTAATGTGCTTACTGACGTGTGTGGGGGGAGGGGAGCTCGGGCCAGGGGAGGAGCTACACTGAACCCTGCAATCTAACCCTGCACAAGCGGGCGGATCTCCACACTCAATTCCCCGACGATCGGGGAAGAGCGGCGGTGATCACCGCCTCTCCTCCCCTGGCCCGACTCCCGCTGTGACTGAATACAGCAGGAGCGAGCCTCCGGCGGCGTGCGCGCGCCGCCCACAAGGGGAGGAGTCCAGCGACGTAGGTCTACGTCGCTGGACGGCAAACGAGACATTTTGCCGTATTACAGTCAACGTGAGCGGTCAGCAAGTGGTTAAAAGAAAACATTTTGATCACTTTTATTTCTATTACAAGGAATGAAAACTTCCCCTGTAATAGAAATAAGCAGAACAAAAAGACCTCACATCTACACTAAAAAGCATAAAAAAATGATGAGAAAAATGGGTCCTTTAAGGCCGTTGGGAGGAAGTGATGTATGACTTCGCTCCGGTCCTCCAAGGCCATAGAGTGGAGTGGGGGGCCAGCTTGCCCTCACTCCACTTCCTGTCTAGGAGGGGAAAGTATCGGATCGCTTTCCCCTCTACTGACAGCTCCAGTAAGTGGGGAAAACGACTCATGTCATGTGAGCGCCATCTATTGGTTTTAAGTCTCTAATGCAGTTTCTTACAGTGTTCTCAGGGCTACAGGAGCGCCCTCTATTGGTTGAAAATTAATATTACAGGTCTCTGCCGTATTTCCAGTGCTACACCAGCGTCCTCCATCAGTTTCAAGATGCTATTTCAGGTCTCTGCAGTATTTCCAGTGCTACAGAGCGCCTCCACCGCTGCCCATAAAAGTGATAAAGGTGATCCTGTGGCGAATCCAATGCTGGGACCCCCCCTTACGTTAAAGGGGACCGCACGCCCTGTAAAAAAAATACCGGGGTTATGGCAGCTCTATGTTATCTGCTATCTGCTGCCATAACCCCGGTATTTAATGTCAAAGTAGCAACGTAAAACTGGCACCAAAGTGGTTAATTCTTTATTTTACTTATTATTTTTTTATTTTTACGTCTCTTTTCATTTTATTTATTTATTTATTTTTATTGCTGTAAGAAATGTGACAGTAATGGACAGTGACAGGTCCTCTTTATGGCGGGATCGGGGGGGGGGGGGGTAAAATATCGCAAATCCCTCCTCTGCACTTCAATGCATTGAAAACATCATATCGGCGTTTTTAAATATTGTGGATTTTTAAATCTGGTGCCTTTCAAGACTCCGATAACCCGGAAGTAATATTGTGATCTGATCAAAGCTGACTCCAGACGTGCCATCTGCATGCTGGGGCCTCCCTGTGCGTTGGGAGAGCCCGGGGTGAGCAGCGAGGGGGGGGGGGGTGGCAGATGGGGGGGGGGGGGGTTTCCCCTCCTGCTGCATGCTGGGGCCTCCCTGTGGGATGGGAGAGCCCGGGGTGAGCAGCGAGGGGGGGGGGTGGCAGATGGGGGGGGGGGATTTCTCCTCCTGCTGCATGCTGGGGCCTCCCTGTGGGATGGGAGAGCCCGGGGTGAGCAGCTAGGGGGGGGGGTGGCAGATGGGGGGGGGGGGGTTTCCCCTCCTGCTGCATGCTGGGGCCTCCCTGTGGGATGGGAGAGCCCGGGGTGAGCAGCGAGGGGGGGGGGGTGGCAGATGGGGGGGGGGGGGGGATTTCTCCTCCTGCTGCATGCTGGGGCCTCCCTGTGGGATGGGAGAGCCCGGGGTGAGCAGCGAGGGGGGGGGTGGCAGATGGGGGGGGATTTCCCCTCCTGCTGCATGTTAAATGCCGCCTAGAAAGCTGATTGACTGCTCTAAAGACGGCACCGGGGTGAGGCCAGCAGCTGCAGATCATCCCGCTACAACCACTGGAAGCCAATGATGTACAGCCCCTGGAAAAAGTATTCACACCCCTTGGAATTTCCCACATTTTCTCATGTTACACTCAGAAATGTAAATGTATTTTATTGGGATTTTCTGTGATAGACCGACACAAAGTGGCCATAATTGTGAAGTGGAAGGAAAATGATAAATGATACAAATAAATCTGTGAAAAGTGGGGGGGGGGGGCATTTTTACTCTAAGGTTCTCTAACAAACCTCTGAGGGCCTCACAGAACAGCTTTATTTATACTGAGATTACATTACACACAGGTGGACTCTATTTTCTAATTAGGTGATTTCTGAAGGAAATTGGTTCCATTAGATTTTAGTTAGGGGTATCAGAGTAAAGGGGGGTGAATACAAATGCAGCCACACTTTTCACAGATTTATTTGTATCATTTATCATTTTCCTTCCACTTCACAATTATGGCCACTTTGTGTCGGTCTATCACAGAAAATCCAAATAAAATACATTTATGTTTCTGGGTGTAACATGAGAAAATGTGGGAAATTTCAAGGGGTATGAATACTTTTTGAAGGCGCTGTAGAATTTAAAAGGAAAACATTTTTCTTGCGCTAAAGATGCCGATAACGGCCGACAATAAATTCACACTCATTCATATTCATGATATTAACTAAAGTCAAATATAATACAAATATTTACAGTTTTTTAAAAAATTGTCATTTTCTGTTCCAAAATCTCCATCCAGTGCTCCTCCATTACAAATAGCAGCCAGCCAATGGTGGACACTCCCCTAGAAGTGACATCACAGAGAGGGACCCCCATACAGGTCTTTGTCTGCTCCCCGGTGTTTTGGTTGGAGGGGGGAGACGCTGTCAGATTTATATTCTGTAACCCCGATACTTGTCCTGGTGTCACAGACAGGAAGTGATGGAAATCCAAACTGTAGTTGTCACCAGAACACAGGAAGTGAAGGGAATTCTTCCCATGGGGACACCTGTTCTGGTGACTTTGTCTTCCTGTGGAGGGATCAACTCCCACTTCCTGTTGTGTCACCAATACAGGAAATGAAAGGAAATCTTCTGTTCTGTCAACTTCCCCTCCCCTTTTGTGTCAATTAACCGCTTCCCGACCGCCCGCCGCCCATTTACTGCGGTAGTGCGGCCCTCCTGCGCAAACCCAAGGAGAACCTTCGTTGGTCGCGCGTCTGCAGCTAGGGTGTGAGTGCACACCGCCGGCAGCGTGCTCCCGCCCCCACTCGGCAGGGGGGACTCCGATGCAGTGGGCAAGTGGCTCAGATTGCCCCCTGACACCCGTGATTGCTCCCCGCTGAGAGAGAAGGATGGTCGGATGTTATAAACACAGCTGACCGTTCTTCTCCCTGGAATGAGATAGCAGCCAGCCAATGGTGGACACTCCCCCAGAAGTATATTAAAAAAGAATAGCGCGCAAATGCAAAAGAAATAACTACCAAATCTGAAGACAATCCATAAATAAAGTGATAGCTGAAGTGAGCGCCTGTGATCCTTCTATATAGGAACACAGGTCTCTATGGTCATTTCACAAGCCACGCCCCCGCCACAGTAAGAATCACTCCCCTAGGTACACATTTAACCCCTTGATCACCCACAGTGTTAACCCCTTCCCTGCCAGTGTCATTATTACAGTGACAGTGCATATTTATAGCACTGATTTCTGTAGTGATGTCACTGGTCCTCCAAAAGTGTCAAAAATGTCAGTTAGGGGTCCGATCTGTCCGCCGCAATGTCGCAGTCCCGCTAAAAATCACAGTGTACTAGTAAAAAAAAAAAAAAACAACAACATAAATCTTTCCCGTAGGTTGTAGATGTGATAACTTTTGCGCAAACCAATCAAAATGCGCTTATTGCGATTTTTTTTTTTTTTTTTTTTTTTTTTCCAAAAATATGTAGCAAAAAACAAATTGGCCTAAAATGTTAAAACATTTAGATTTTTTAAATTTTTTTTGAGAATTTCATATAAAAAAAATGTGAAAAAGATTATTTTTTCAAAATTGTCTTTCTTTTTTTGTTTATAGCGCAAAACATAAAAATCAAAAAATCGCAGAGGTGATCAAATACCACCAAAAGAAATCTCTATTTGTGGGAAAAAAAGGACGTCAATTTTATTTGTGTACAGCGTCGCACGACCGGACAATTGTCAGTTAAAGTAACGCAGTGCTGAATCGCAAAATATGGCCTGGTCATTAACCACTTGCCGACCGCCTAACGTCTATTTACTGCGGCACTCAGCCACTTACGTCGCTCGCCCACGAGCCTGTAGGGGGCGAGCGCACGCCGCCGCCGGCACGCTCCCGCCCCCGCCTGTTCCCTGGGGAGCCAGCGCGTGTGACCGGCGGCTCCCGCAGGAGAGGGAGAAGGACGGACGGCTGATGTAAACACAACCAACTGTCATTCTCCCTGATGTAAGCACAGAGGCTATGCGATCCTGCTATATGGTTACTTCACTAGCCACGCCCCCTAATGGTTAGAATCACACCCCTAGGGACACACTTAACCCCTTGATCAATAAAGTTAACCCCTTCCCTGCCAGTGTCATTAGTACAGTGACAGTGCATATTTTTTAGCAGTGATTACTGTAGTTATGTCACTGGTACCCCCAAAAGTGTCAAAAATGTCAGTCAGGGGTCCGATCTGTCCGCCGCAATGTCGCAGTACTGCAAAAAAAAAATCGCAGATCGCCGCCATTACTAGTAAAAAAAAAAAAAAAAAACAATAAAAAATAACATAAATCTTTCCCGTAGTTAGTAAACACAATAACTTTTGCGCAAACCAATCAAAATCCGCTTATTGCGATTTTTTTTTTTTTTTTTACCAAAAATATGTAGCAGAAAACAAATTGGCCAAAAATGTTAAAACATTTTGATTTTGACTTTTTTTTTGAGAATTTCATATAAAAAAATTTGAAAATATTGTTATTTTTTCAGAATTGTCGCTCTTTTTTTGTTTATAGCGCAAAAAATAAAAATCGCAGAGGTGATCAAATACCACCAAAAGAAATCTCTAATTGTGGGGGAGAAAAGGACATCAATTTAATTTGGGTACAGCGTCACACGACCGTGCAATTGTCCGTGCCAAATCGCAAAATAGGCCCTGGTCATTAAGGGGAAAATCTTCCGGTCCAGAAGTGGTTAAGCAGGAAGTGAGGGGAATTCCTCCCAGGGGTATGAATACTTTTGAGGCATGTATGGATGTCTTCACACTGATCCATTGCTCTTCTATTGTGGTATTAAAAAAAAAAAAAAACGCACCAAAAACCCCTCCACATTGAGAACGCATCAATAACGCACCCGTGTTATGTTTTTGATGCGGTTTTTGAGTCACATGACCTATGAAAAACACGCCATAATCGTAGTAAAATCGCGGGCATTTTCAGCGCCATTATTATCACCTTTTTCTCCTATCAGCAAAATGTGGATAACACCATTTTCAACCGACATGTTTCAGCCGCCACAATCGGTGCATCTCAAGTTTGTAGTCCTCCTGGGGCGTAGAGAGACGGTGAGCGCTGGTGATGGGATGCGGGAATCGCACGGCGTCCATGCAATATGCTGCAGGTGTCAATGTTAGATTACCACCCGGACCGCCCATCGCGTATTTCCGTCTCTACTTTGTCATTAAATACCGGGGTTGCATAGCTGCCAACTGTCCCGTTTTTGCCGGGACAGTCCCAGCAAATAGGACCCTGTCCCTGTCTGACTCTGCTACTTTGGCCTTAAGTTTGAAATTCCCTTTTCAATTTCCTGTAATTCTCTCTTTATTGAGTAGACCCCATAATCTGATGATAAGTAGGCGGAGATTAATTATGTGGAGTGGGCGGAGCTTCAGGGAAGTGGGTGTGGTAAGTAATTGATAGCTGTGCTGCAAAGTGTCCATGGAAATTTTTTTCAAATGTTGGCAACTATGGGGTTGCTGCCATAACCCCGGTATTTTTTTACACAGAAGGTGATCCGGGATCCTTTAAAAGGAGACCCAGCGGCGGATTCGCTATAGGATCACTTTTATGGGCAGCAATAGAGGTGCCCACCCCCCTCCCGCTGCTTCCAAGTGGCTCCCGAACTTTCCGGAGCCGGCGGTAGTGTCAGAAACTATCCAATCCGGTGGAGTGATGGGCAGGAAGTTGAGGGAGGGCAAGCTGGCCCACACTCAACTCTATGCCTTTGGAGGACCGGAGCATCATCTGATGTAATTTCCGCCTTAAAGTGCAATTTTTTTTTGCGATTTTGACAAATTACATCTTTTTTTTTTTTTTTTTGCTTTTTAGTGTAGTTGTGAGGTGTGAGGTCTTTTTGACCCCCAGATCTCACAATAAAGAGGACCTGTCCTGCCTATTTCTATTACAAGGGATGTTTACATTCCGTGTAATAGGAATAAAAGTGATTAAAAAAAATATTAAAAGGGACAGTGTAAAAATAAAAAGTAAAATTAAATAATACAAATAAAATGTAAAGCACACCATCCCCCTCCGAGCTCGCGCACAGAAATGAACGCATACGCAAGCCACGCCCACATATGTAAACGGTGGTCAAACCACACATGTGAGGTATCGCCGTGATGGTCAGAGTGAGAGCAATAATTCCATCCCCCGACCTCCTCTGTAACTCTAAACTGGTAACCTGTACAATTTTTTAAAGCAACGCCTATGGAGATTTTTAAGTACCAATGTTTGTCGTCATTCAACGAGTGTGCGGAAATTTGAAGCGTGACATGTTGGGTATCAATTTAGCGTAACATCATCTTTCACATTATACCAAAAAAATTGGACTAACTTTACTGTTTTTTTTTTTATTTTTAAATTTAAAAAGGTGTATTTTTTCCTGATAGATTGCATTTGTAAGACCGCCACGCATACAGTGTGACATAAAATATTGCAACAATCTTCATTTTATTCTCTGGGGTCTCTGTTAAAAAAATAAATATAAATATATATATATATATATAATGTTTAGGGGTTCTAAATAATTTTCTAGTAAAAAATACAGATTTTTACATGTAAACAACAAATGTCAGAAATAGGCGGGGTCCTTAAGTGGGTAATGACTCCCCGAAACAGATTGCAAAACAAAGTGTGATTGCCAGAATCGCACACCCATGCAATGCCTTTCAGATGTGGGGAAAAAAAAGGGTCCTGCACCATGGTTGGTGCGGATACGATGGAAATTGAGCCATACAAAATGAATGGGCTCAAATCGCACCTCACGGGCATCGCATGTGATGTGCACAGGAATGCGGTGTTTTCCACGCACCAGTATGAACCCAGTGACAACCGTCAGGCTCAATTCACACCTAGGCAATTTGAATCGTGGGCAGAAGTGCTGCGATTCTGCCTGCGATTCCAAAACAGGACGCATTTCCGATGCCATTACTTCTTAATGGCATCACAATCACGATGCAATTTTGCCGCAATTGTCGCAAAAAGGACAGACAAAATCGCAACGCGTGAAGCTTGTCGCTCAAAAAGGAGCATGAGCTTCTTTTGGGTGACAATGTGGCGTGTTGCGATTTTGCCGCGACAATCATAGCAAATTCACACCACGATTGGGGTGCCATTAGGAAGTAAAGGAATCGCAAACGGGACCCACGATTCAAATCGCCGAGGTATGAAATGGAGCCTAAGTGGCTTCAAACATGCCAAGGAACAAACAGATCTGTCAGACAAATAGAAAAAAAAAATTATTTAATTAATTAAAATCAAATAAAAATTTATTAAACAAAAAAAGAAAAAAAAAAGCCAAAAAAATGTTTAAAAAAATGGGCGGGGACTCGATGGACTCCTGTCTTTTTCTTTCACTTCTCTATTAGCACAGCTTGCTATGGGGGGCCCCGCCCCCTCCCTCTCCTAATTGGCTCACTGACTTCAATTGACAGCAGCGGGAGCCAATCAGAGGGGGGATTCCCCGAACTTCGTGGCTCTTGTGAAAATTTGCTGGATAGAGATGGGGCTCAGGTAAGTATTAGGGGGGTGAGGGGGGGGGGGCTGCACACAGAAGGCTTTTTATCTTAATGCATAGAATGTGCTCTCTGCCTTTGCAACTCCTTTAAGTCCTAGGATGATCAGCTCCATCTAGGGGCCACAATGGAGTATAGTTTTCTAAAATACCTCAATTAGGAAATATACTGCATTTTGGCCACTAGATGGAGCTGTTCATCCTAGGAATTAATCCATTACAGAAAATATGGGGATATTCTGTGTATGGACTATGAATGGATGCTTATGACATTTGTCAAACAAAGGCTTTATTAATAGAACCCTAAGTGTGGTGACCGGCTTATTTCCACACATAACACAGATCACAGCTATATGACCCATTCACACCACAATGCAGCAGTGATGTGCTGGTGGAGTACTGAGTTTTTCAGCAGAGCTCAGCGCACCGCTTGTCCCCGCATTGTAGCGCCACCATAGTGCAGAAATTGGGTCTTTTCATTCCGTTTTATCTATATTGTCCTTCCTCTGTCTCTGCAGATTCTCGGTGGGACCAGCAGAGGGAGCCGGTGGTAATTCTACTCGGCTGGGCGGGCTGCAAGGAACAGCACCTGGCTAAATACAGCTCCTTCTACCATAAGCAGGTAAGCCTTCTACCATAAGCTGGGCGAGCCAGGGTGGAGGAGGGGGTGGGGGTAGGTAGAAGAGGCAGCTGCCTTGATCCCATTTAGCAGAAAAAAGCGGGGAACCTGTACGAAAAATACACTATGGTAGGGTCCCAGATGGAGGGGGGGGGGGGGTCAATACCCTGTACTTTGGGAGTCTACAATACATGTACTTTAAAGGTACACTGACCCATTACTCCTTCATGAGCACAGCTTATGCAGATGGCGCTGTTGTGAATGGAGTGTGTATACACTGTCAGCCTGCAGATGGCGCTGTTATATATGAAGTCTGTATACACTGTCAGCCTGCAGATGGTGCTGTTGTGAATGGAGTGTGTATACGCTGTCAGCCTGCAGATGGTGCTGTTGTGAATGCAGTGTGTATACACTGTCAGCCTGCAGATGGCGCTGTTATATATGAAGTCTGTATACACTGTCAGCCTGCAGATGGCGCTGTTGTGAATGGAGTGTGTATACGCTGTCAGCCTGCAGATGGTGCTGTTGTGAATGCAGTGTGTATACACTGTCAGCCTGCAGATGGCGCTGTTATATATGAAGTCTGTATACACTGTCAGCCTGCAGATGGCGCTGTTGTGAATGGAGTGTGTATACGCTGTCAGCCTGCAGATGGTGCTGTTGTGAATGGAGTGTGTATACACTGTCAGCCTGCAGATGGTGCTGTTATATATGAAGTCTGTATACACTGTCAGCCTGCAGATGGTGCTGTTGTGAATGGAGTGTGTATACACTGTCAGCCTGCAGATGGCGCTGTTATATATGAAGTGTGTATATACTGTTAGCCTGCAGATGGCGCTATTGTGACTCCGCCTTCTCTCCTTGCAGGGCTGCATCGTCCTCAGTCACACGGCGGCATGGAGGACGATCTTCTTCGCAGAGTCGTTCGGCCTGCGCCACCTGCAGGAGGAAGCGAAGAAGCTCCTCAGTCTCCTCTATGATTATGAGGTGGAGGTGAACCCCATCTTATTTCACGTCTTCAGCAATGGCGGCTTCATGCTGTACCGCTACATCATCGAGCTGCTGCACTGCGACCCCCGGATGAGGGAGCTGCATGTGGTGGGATCCATCTTCGACAGCGCGCCGGGAAACCGCAACATCTACGGCTCAGTGCAGGCGCTCAACACAATCCTCCGCCCCCGCACTGCCTGGCCCCTCCGGTACCTCCTCCTGGCGGCCTTCGCCATCATGATCTTCATCCTCCGCATCGTCCTGTACCCAATGACGCGCTTCGTGCACGAGAATCACTACGACGCCATGAAGAGAGACCCCTCCCTCTGGCCGCAGCTCTACCTCTACTCCCGCGCCGACCGCATCATCGCCTTCCGAGACGTGGAGAACGTGGTGAGCGCGCGCCGCCAGCGCCATCTGCCCACCGAGAGCGTGGACTTCCAGAAGTCCGAACACGTCAGCCATTACCGCCGATACCCGGAGAAATATTCCAGAGCCTGCGTCCACTTCCTGACAGACTGCGTCAACCGGGCGACCAAGTCCGCCTTCATGAGTGAGCTCCCCTCCTTCTAAGAAAGGGCTCCCCTCATTGGCTGGAGGAAGATCCTGCAGAGGCGTGTCACTTCTTGTCTCCGTACCCAACAGGCGGGTCCTCTGTTCTATGCACAGGGCCGGTTCTCTTTCTCAGCTCACCCCGGTTCCTTAGTTTGATTCCGCTCCATGTTTTTTAGTTTATTTCTATGCCAAAGAACTCCGCCCCTCCCTCCCCTTCCTCCTCCCCCATTATGGGATGTGAGAAATATTACATAACTTTGTCGACCAATAACTGGAATAGCACATAAAAGTCCCAGTGATGTCATCTGCTGCTCTTTGGTGGGAGGGGCCAGCAGACTCCTATAGATATCACAGCACCTTGCCTCACATGTTATTTAAAAGAACACATCCCCGACATCCCTTTAGACAGGCATGCGTCCCCTCTACTGGCCACTGGGGGTGCTGCAGACTTTTTCTGTGCAATCTGAGGATCATTTGCTTGATTACAATGGAATAGAGTGATCAGCAGATTGCACAGCTAAAGCCTGCAGTGACCAGCGGGGGGCAGCATGCACAGGTAAAGGGATGCCGAGGATGTGTTCTTTCATGTAATGCTCAAAAAAATTAAAATGAATGTTGGCAGAGAAAGCCAATGGCAGGCTGAATTGTCAGTAATAATCGGATCTGGGGTCTTCCATCGTGTGTATATAGGGGACACAATGCAGTATATACAATGTGTGTCATACACGGCGGGGGACACGAGATCAGGCCATTACCATTATCAGGCCTGCTGCCCCCGTATACCGATATTCTATATACATATATATATACAGGATCTGACAAAAGTAAGTACACCCCTCCCATTCTATCTTTTCATGTGACAACACTGAAGAAATGAGACTTTGCTACAATGTAAAGTAGTGAGTGTACAGCTTGTATAACAGTGTAAATTTACTGTCCCCTCAAAATAACTCAACACACAGCCATTAATGTCTAAACCGCTGGCAACAAAAGTCAGTACACCCCTAAGTGACAATGTCCAAATTGGGCCCAAAGTGTGAATATTTTGTGTGGCCGCCATTATTTTCCAGCACTGCCTTAACCCTCTTGGGCATGGAGTTCACCAGAGCTTCACAGGTTGTCACTGAAGTCCTCTTCCCCTCCTCCATGATGACATCACAGAGCTGGTGGATGTTAGAGATCTTGCGATCCTCCACCTTCTGTTTGAGGATCCCCACAGACGCTCAATAGGGTTTAGGTCTGGAGACGCTTGGCCAGTCCATCACCTTTACCCTCAGCTTCTTTAGCAAGGCAGTGGTCATCTTGGAGGTGTTTGGGGTCGTTATGTTGGAATACTGCCCTGCCCCCCAGTCTCTGAAGGGAGGGGATCATGCTCTGCTTCAGTATGTCACAGTACATGTTGGCATTCATGGTTCCCTCAATGATCTGTAGCTCCTCAGTGCCGGCAGCACTCATGCAGCCCCAGACCATGACACTCCCACCACCATGCCTGACTGTAGGGAAGACACACTTGTCTTTGTACTCCTCACCTGGTTGCCCCCACACACGCCTGACACCATCTGACACCAAATAAGTTTATCTTGGTCTCATCAGAGCACAGGAGATGGTTCCAGTAATCCATGTCCTTAGTCTGCTTGTCTTCAGCAAACTGTTTGCAGGCTTTCTTGTCCATCATCTTTAGAAGAGGCTTCCTTCTGGGACGACAGCCATGCAGACCAATTTGATGCAGTGTGCGGCGTATGGTCTGAGCACTGACAGGCTGACCCCCCCCCCCACCCCTTCAACCTCTGCAGCAATGCTGGCAGCACTCATACCTCTATTTCCCAAAGACAACCTCTGGATATGACGCTGAGCACAGCACTCAACTTCTTTGGTGGACCATGGTGAGACCTGTTCTGAGTGGAACCTGTCCTGTTAAACCGCTGTATGGTCTTGGCCACCGTGCTGCAGATCAGTTTCAGGGTCTTGGCAATCTTCTTATAGTCTAGGCCATCTTTATGCAGAGCAACAATTCTATTTTTCAGATCCTCAGAGAGTTCTTTGCCATGAGGTGCCATGTTGAACTTCCAGTGACCAGTATGAGAGAGTGAGAGCGATAACACCAAATTTACCACACCTGCCCCCCATTCACACCTGAGACCTTGTAACACTAACGAGTCACATGACACCGGGGGAGGGAAAATGGCTGATTAATCCCAAATTGGACATTGTCACTTAGGGGTGTACTGACTTTTGTTGCCAGCGGTTTAGACATTAATGGCTGTGTGTTGAGTTATTTTGAGGGGACAGCAAATTTACACTGTTATACAAGCTGTACACTCACTACTTTACATTGTAGCAAAGTCTCATTTCTTCAGTGTTGTCACATGAAAAGATAGAATAAAATATTTACAGAAATGTGAGGGGTGTACTTACTTCTGTCAGATACAGTGTGTGTATATATATATATATATATATATATATATGAGGCGGGAAGAGACGTGTATCATCGATCTCTGACTGTCTCATTACCCATGTGGAGGCGGAGTCCCAGGTATGGGGACTGTGAGGATTGTTATCTTCATTCATATTGTATCTCATTGTATGTACCGGGGGGCCCCAGGGGGCTTTTTGGGGTCTATGTATGAAAATGTGCTGTGTGGCCATCTTCAGGATTCACAAATGATGGCGGTATTCTCCTGTGACCGCCGGCTCCATCTACTGGCCAGAAAACTGTCAAGCAATAAATAAAAATAAATCCCCATTGTGGCCACTAGATGGCACTGATGATAATTATCATATTACAGAGAATACAGTGATCAGTAATGACCTGAAGGGTGAATGTTTTATAAATGGACCCCAAAATGTTCCCGGGGGGGGGGGGGGGGGGGGCGATACATTTACTGAGACATAAGACAGGGTGAATGTTTTATCCATACATAGACCCCTCCCCCCCCGTGTGTTATTTCGGTTATAGATCAGATTTATTATCCTTCATTACAGATTTGGGTTTAGTTTACAATATGAAGTGCCTTATTGTACATTTACCCCGCGGGGGAGGGGTTTACTGAATATAGGGTAAAGATCCGCACCCCCAACCTGCAGATAAATATCCAAAATGTTTTTCATATATAAAAAAAAAAAAAATAATACAATAAAAGGATCGATATTCCTTTATTGAACGATCCCAACATTGCCGATTAAAACAGCCACTTCTATAGGTCAGAGCCTGGGGGGGGCAAATCTACACCCACCTTCCACAGTGTCACCCCCTCCCCCCCCCCCCCTAGGAAATAAAAAATGCCCCCACCAGGTTTCCAGGGAGGGAATTGTGTGTGGAGCTTGTTCTTTTCTTAGGGGTGGAGTGTAGATCTGCATGGAGGCTGCAGACACACAGGATGCATCAGAAGGAGTGAGACTGCGGGGTAGCTGGAGGGAGTCTGCAGCGCAAGAAGCTCATTGGTTATAATTTATGATCTGTAATAGAAACTGATAACAAATAGGTGTGTTCAGGGTTAGTGTCTGTGTGATGTCTGCATGGAGTGTGTATGGGGTCCCTCCTGGCTGGGATCCTCCCCCGGTCCCTTTGCACCCTGTACAATGAGTAGCAGGAAGCTGGGATTCTGACATGTACCTGTGGGGGGGTATCTGCAGCTAGGAAAGAATGCTGATACTTGTAGTACTTCTGCAGGAGTTTTCATGTTGTTCACAGCCTTCTTATTCATTCCATAGTAGAGCTATGTGCACAGCGCCATCTGTTGGCTGTAGGTGTCATAATCAGTGACTCATGGGCTCCCTCTATTGGTTGAAGCCATAATAAGCAGTGATGTACGAGTGCCATCTATTGGTTGTGTCTGTGCAAGTCAGCATTTTTCTTTAATGTCATGTGGGCGCCATCTATTGGTTTTAAGTCTCTAATGCAGCTTCTTACAGTGTTCTCAGTGCTACAGGAGCGCCCTCTATTGGTTGAAAATTAATATTACAGGTCCCTGCCGTATTTCCAGTGCTACACAAGCGCCCTCTATCGGTTTCAAGATGCTATTTCAGGTCTCTGCAGTATTTCCAGTGTTACGGAGTGCACTCTATCAGTTGCAAGTTAGTATTGCAGGTCTTTGCATTATTTCCAGTACTACATGAGCACCCTCTATTGGTTGCAAGTTGGTATTACAGGTCCCTGCATTATTTCCAGTACTACACAAGTGCCCTCTATCGGTTGCAAATTAGTATTGCAGGTCCCTGCATTATTTCCAGTACTACGTGAGCACCCTCTTTTGGTTGCAAATTATTTTCCAGGTTCCTGCATTATTTCCAGTACTACATGACCACCCTCTATTGGTTGCAAGTTGGTATTACAGGTCCCTGCAGTATTTCCAGTGCTACGGAGCGCACTCTACCAGTTGCAAGTTAGTATTGCAGGTCTTTGCATTATTTCCAGTACTAAATGAGCGCCCTCTATTGGTTGCAAGTTAGTATTAGAGGTCCCTGCATTATTTCCAGTACTACACAAGCGCCCTCTATTGGTTGCACGTTGGTATTACAGGTCCCTGCATTATTTCCAGTACTACACAAGCGCCCTCTATTGGTTGCATGTTGGTTTTACAGGTCCCTGCATTATTTCCAGTACTACACAAGCGCCCTCTATTGGTTGCATGTTGGTATTACAGGTTCCTGCAGTATTTCCAGTGCTATAGGGGCACCTTCTATTGGTTGCAAGTTGGTATTACAGGTCCCTGCAATATTCCCAGTGGTACACAAGCGCCCTCTATTGGTTGCTCAGTCTATTTTCTGCACTGATGGTTTCCTATGTGTAACAAATATCTCCAATCTACATGTAGCTGTATAATATCTAGAATTGTATCCAGTAGGATTGTTGTATACAAGGCTGTTTGTAATTTTATATAAATATATATATTTTTTCTCTAGAACAAACAAAGATGGAATTTGGTTGGTGGAGCCCTTTTCTTGTTATGAAGCGTGGGGCCTCATTCTAAGGATCAGCCATTGGCTGTATGCGGTCCCAGTGCCAGCGTTCTGAACCCTGGCGTGCTTATTCAGGGTAAAGTGACAGGTTCTCTTGCTGACAGTTCACCTATACTCACCCACTGCTCCAAAGCCAGGAGTCAAACCCTATTGGTTGGTTTTTCCCAGTCATGTGACAGCGTTCAGGGCTGGTGATTGGCCGCTCCTAGGAGAAGGATATTTACTCCCTCTGGGCCGGGTACCTGTCAAAGTGGCGGGGTAGTGCGGGGAAGGTGGATATAAGCGGATTTGGGGGGGGGGGTTAAAAATACTAAATGGTCAGTGACAGGGTCTCTTCATGGTATACGGGAAGTGTATATAGAGATCTCTGAGAGGGCGTGTCCATCAGACGGGATTGAGAAGTTTGCACTGTTCAGATGTTTTATTTTATTAAAAACTGTTTGAGTGAAAGTTTGTATTTGTTTTTTGTTCTGCAATGACTGTTTTTGGATGGATGATGGAAGGGTTAGAACCCCTGTCTGTCTGTGTCCCCACTGGGGAGATTTACACATTCTCTTTGTCCTGGTGTCACCGAGACAGGAAGTGACGAGAAATCCAAAGATGTTTTCTTTTCAATCACACACGCAAAAGAAACAAGAAACAGGAAAAAAGTGCAAAGAGACGAAATGTGAGAGAAAAAAAATACATTGAATAAATAAGTCCCGCTGCACAGGCTGGGCCTGAGGCCACAGAGGCGCGGTGCAGAAAAAGAGTGACATGGCCATGTGCCTCTGGGGGTGACCGACTGTCTAAGAGGAGGATTGTCTCACTGTAGGGAGATTGCCCACCACTTCCTTTTGGTGTCTACAGGACAGGAAATGAGAAGAAATCTCCCCAGAGGGGACACAGCAGAACGACCCACCAGGGCCTCTCATCATTTAATTCTTTATGGATTTAGATAAACCTTCAACCGATTGTAAATCTACAGAAACTGAAGTAGAAAAATGCTAAAGAATTCTGACCAGAGTGCGGGGGCCCTGGGGGTGTGGCCAGAAGCCAAAATTAAGCTACTTTTTAGATCTTGATTTAGACCCCCAGCCTGGGAGGGGATTGGGGGGGGGGGGGCAAAAGCAAACATTCAATTATATTGCAGATTACCAATTCTTAGATGCGACCGCTGCATTCATTTTCTTTTTTAGGCATTCTTTCCTGGTGGTCCGGCCAGCAAGTCTATTGTGTGGTGGCCACCCGGGTAGGAACACGGGTCTCGCTGCCAGAGATGTGCTTTTCCCCCTATTTGCGAGTTATGCTGTAGTAACTCTGGTCTCGGTAGCAATAACAAATAGACTTTCCCAATAGCGATAATCCAAAGCAGGTATAGTAGTGATATAGCAGGTATAGCTTTCCCCCACAAACATTAGTCGAGACTGAATGCTGGGGGTGAACTCTTTATGGGACAAGAACACCGGCGATTTATACATTTGAGAAGTATTTCAGTCACTACATGAACAATGACCCAAATATTTACCCAAAACATCACCCAATGGTTAGATAACGAGGTACAGCTGACACAAGGCAAATCCCATCATAAAGGATCCTCCAAGAGTCAATCAAATTAGCCACCAGACAGAAACAATAGGTGAATGGGAATCCACACCCAGACAATGCCCTGACCAATCAGGATCTCACTCCAGGGCAGACTGCCGGCATCAAGCTCATGAAGTACAATACACGTTATTATGAGTGTAAACACATCCCCACAGTAGACAATAGGTGAGTTAATCAGCACAATTACCAGTGTGTGGAAGACAGGTGGTTGGGCTGATGACATTAGCATCTGCCATGAGTCTGTGTAGAGCAGTCCTTATTGACAATGTGCCATCCAGGCCTCCAACATGGCCACCGGGCCCAGAGTCTGTGTGTCCTGGGGAGACATGGACTTGAGTTCAAAGTAACATTACTCCAAGGGCCCATAGTCAGTAGGCAAGAGGCTAATGAGGTGTTGACAGGGGTGATGGAGGTTAACAAGCAGCATACGGGTGGTCTGTCACATTGCTCCCCCCTTGTGGGACACTCCGGCAGACCTGGCTTGACCTTTTTGAGGACAACTTGGGGATGTCCAGATTTAGCTTAGCTGGTGAGCTCTGTTTGTTGGGACAACCCTTCCGCGTTGCCATTCTGCTTACCGGGCCGGTAGTGGATGGTAAAGTTGTAGGGCTGTAGTGCCAAACTCCACCGCAGCAATCGGCCATTGTCTCCCGCGACCCGGTTGAGCCATACCAACGGGTTGTGGTCAGTAATCAAAATAAATTCTTGTCCGTACCAGTAAGGAGTCAGCTTCTTCAATGCCCACACCAACCCCAAGCATTCCTTTTCTACTGCCGTGTAGCTCACCTCCCGGGGTAACAATTCCCTGCTGAGATACGCGACAGGGTGCTCTTCTCCATCTTCCCCGACTTGACTTAAAACTACCCCCAGTCCAAACATGGAAGCATCTGTGTGTACAATAAAACATTTATTGGGGACTGGGGCAGCCAAGACAGGGGCATTAATTAATTAATGCTTGTTTTAGGGACTGAAAAGCGGCTTCACATGTTGGAGACCACAGGACCTGCCTAGGTAAGCTTTTCTTCGTCAGGTCAGTCAGAGGCTTGGCGACAGTACTATAGTCTAGTACAAAGCGCCTGTAGTACTCAGCTGTCCCTAGAAAGGCCAGTACCTGAGTCTTGGTACATGGTGTTGGCCAGTTAGCGGCTGCCTCAATCTAAGCAAGTTCTAATCACTGCTTTCCACACCCCACCCGGTGTCCTAAGTATTGGACCTCTGCCATGCCAAGATGGCACTTTTCTGGTTTTAGGGTCAGGCCCGTGGCCCGAATCTTATCCAGCACTGTCCCTACATGAACCAAGTGTTCCTCCCAGGACTCACAGTAGATCGCAATGTCATATAGGTACGCACAGGCGAAATCCTGGAAGCCATCAAGAAGTCAATCCACCAAGCGCTGGAAGGTGGCCGGAGCGTTCTTCATCCCGAATGGCATGACCCTAAACTGGTACAAGCCAAATGGGGTAACGAAGGCCGACTTGGGGATAGCCTTCCCGGCCAGTGGAATCTGCCAACAGCCTCTGCACAGGTCTATGGTGGTCAATAACGTCCCCTGACTATGCAATCTAAAAGTTCATCTACCCTGGGCATCGGGTAAGCATTGGTAATGGTCCAGTCGTTCAGTTGCCTGTAGTCTAAAATCGGGTAGTTCCATCCTTTTTGGTACGAGGACTACAGGTGAAGCCACTGGCTGTCAGATGGCTAAATAATCCCTAGGCTCAACATCTCTCATTCCCTCTCGGACTGCTTCAGGTATACGGTAGGGGGGCTTTCTGAGTGGGGCTTGACCTGGGGTCTCTATGGATCATTTAAGTGGTGTACCCTGGTTCTTGTGAAAACATCAGTTGTTTATCTTCCAACAACTGATGGGCTTGGTCCATCCTTACAGTCATTAACCCGTTTCCTGGTTTCACCTGACCCTCGAGATTGGTTTGGGGACCCCTCCCCAATAGATCGGGTAGAGGAAGGTTGTCTAGATCATCCGCAGCTGGTGCACAAAATGCAGCTATATCTTTCTGCCTTTCCTTGTACCCCTTCAACATATTAACATGAAAGGACCTCTGTATCCTCTCATCAGCACAGCTGGCGACTACATAGGGGGTGTCATAGTGTTGCTTTACCACCTTGTAAGGGACTTGCCATGCTGCCTGCAACTTGTCCTGTCTGACAGGTTTTAATACAAGGACCTTTTGTCCTACCCAAGAACGTACATTCACGGGCACCCCTATCGTACCAGAACTTCTGCTGCCCCTGGGCCGCCTGGAGGTTTTCCTTCACTATTCTGGCCAACTGCTGCTTGCGGTCTCGGAGTTCCAGCACATACGGCACGATGGGGGTTCCCTCATGCTCCGTTTCCCCTTCCCAGTGTTCCCTAATGAGATCAAGGGGACCTCGTACCCTTTCCCCATAGAGTAACTCGAAAGGGGAAAACCCAGTAGATTACTGCGGCACTTCTCGATACGCAAACAAAAGATGGGGCAGGAATTGCTCCCAGTCTCTGCAAGCGGCGGTAAAGGTTCTTAACATCTGCTTGAGGGTACCTTAAACCGATCTCATAGACCATTAGTCTGGGGGTGATAGGGGGAGCTTAGTATGGGTTTGATGCCACATACTTTGCACAGCTGATGGGTTAGCTCAGCCGTGAATTGGATTCCCTGGTCCCAGAGGATTTCCTTGGGAAAACCTACCCTGGCGAATATCCGAATCAGGGCATCTGCAACTGTCTCTGCATGGATATTCGTGAGGACGACTGCTTCTGGGTAGTGTGCAGGGCCGGACTGGGAATAAAAACCAGCCCTGGAAATAATTTCATACTGAAAACATACAGTCTGAAGAGAAGCCAGAAATCTATCAGTATCTTGCAGCACAGGATCATTGCGTTCCAGGTAAGGAGAGACCCATGCCAGGGCTTTCCCTTTTAACAATGAAATTACAAAAGTCACTTTGGCAGAAGTACTGAAAGCCCCAGGGTTGTTGCGGAAGTGCAAACGACAAACGTTTAAAAAACCTCTGCAGTCCTCGGTGTCACCACCAAACTTTTCAGGTAAGGGAAGTTTGAGGGGCACAGAAGAGGTGGGTTGGATTGGAGCAGGAGTCTGGACAGATACAGAGGAGCCAGGCAAACAGGATTTTAGCATAGCACAAAGTTGATCTATCTTAGCGTCCAAAGAAGAAATATGCTGTTCATGAGCTCTAATCAATTGTCCCTGATGCGTAAGCGCCTTAACAATCTCAGCAGGGTCCACTGACATTATGGCCCGTTTATTATGTTAGGTACCTGTTAGGTAAAGTCCGAATTGGAGTTTGAGTGCTGAGGATTCAGGCTAAAACGTAGTCAGCTATCAGGCCGGCAACAGATCGGGCAAATCGGTATCCAAACATAATCCAAAGAATGGTCAGGCAGAAGTCATACACAAGCTGGCGGTGAAGTACAGATTCGGCAGGCTGAAGAGGTGTCAAGAATACAGGCAAAAGTTCATACACGAAAGTCTATCAAAGAGCAAGCAGCACACACAGGAAGATATTCCAAACAAACGGGCATTGAGGAACAGGAAGTGCTGCTTTTTGAAAGCGGAGTAAATTGTACATTGATCACAGCTGGTTAAATTGTACATTGTTTGCAGCTGGCAGCAGGTGGAGCTAGTGAGTCCAAAAGTAAAGCATCAGGCTGGAAAATCACTGCACAAACTCCAGAGCTTCTTTGTGGCACAACAGATCTGCAAGCTATGGAACAGGGAAGCTCCCGGTTCAAGGACACCCAGGTACATGACACTAGGGAACAATTGCTGTGAACAATTGCTTTGAACACGCCCTATCAGTTATCATCTGAAGCATCAGGGCCATGTCTTAGGCGGAGCGAGCTGATGCATGTGTGGTCCCCGGTAGGAAGTTGGGTTAGGGGGCACCGGAGCCGGAAAATTCTGGGCGTAGAGGGGGGGTCTTAACTGGGGTTGCTCAGTTTTTCTGGAATCAGTTTACTTATCAGCCAGACGAGCAGCGTCAGCCAAGGTAAGGGGTCTCCGGTCACGGATCAATTCCCGAAGGTCAGGATTGAGTGAATTAAAGAAATGCTCCAGGAGAAACAATTGTAATACATTCCCTCCCGACACGGCTTGGCTTGGTTACCCAGTGGGATGCCATTCTGTGGAGGCGGCAGGCCCATTCTGTCTAGGAGTCTTTTCCTTGTTTCCTGGACTCTCTGAACCGTCAGCGGTATGCCTCTGGGGTGACTGCGTACCGGGCGAGCCAGGCTTCTTTAAAGGGTGTGGTAATGATGAATCTCATCATTGGGTATAGCTCTAAATGCCTCTGCAGCTCTACCCCAAAACCTTCCTGCCAAAATCGGTACCCATTCGTCTGCTGGTACCTTATGTAAAGCACACTGCCTCTCAAAGTCATCAAGGTATCCATCTATTTCACCCTCTGCCTCTTGAAAGTTTTTAAATGCTGCGAATGATACCTTTTTCCGCTTCGGTTGGGCCGCTGGACTCTCAGCTGCTGGACTCCCGGAGCACTGGATCTCCGCCATGCATAATTGGTACTCCCACTTGTCCCGGGCTTCAGCATCGGCGGTGGCCAGCACTCGCATTACAATGTCGGCTGGGGGATTTGGCCCGAACAGTGCTAGTCGTAACCAAGCGGTTTGCATCTGTTCGTCTTCCTCCACATTCGTGACAACCGTTTCGGGCATAGTGGTGGTTCGGTCCATCTCTGTAAGTTCAGCAATTAATTCCTATTTGGGCCGTTCGGCCATGGCTCTCCAGTAAATCTTTCAATGTAGATCTTCTCAGCTGTTCGTATCGATTCTCCATCCATTACTCTGCTATTATCTCCAGCTTCAGCATCTTCTTTAGGGAAAAAAAACATCCCACCGCTGCCAACCAGATGTGGCGGCCATCCGGGTAGGAACACGGGTCTCGCTGCCAGAGATGTGCTTTTCCCCCCTATTTGCGAGTTATGATGTAGTAACTCTGGTCTCAGTAGCAATAACAAGTAGACTTTCCCAATAGCGATAATCCAAAGCAGGTATAGTAGTGATATAGCAGGTATAGCTTTCCCCCACAGACTGAATGCTGGGGGTGAACTCTTCATTGGACAAGAATACCGGCGTTTTACATTTGAGAAGTATTTCAGTCACTACATGAACAATGACCCAAATATTTACCCAAAACATCACACAATGGTTAGATAACGAGGTACAGCTGACTCATGGCTAATCCCATCGTAAAGGATCCTCCAAGAGTTAATCAAATTAGCCACCAGACAGAAACAATAGGTAATGGGAATCCACACCCAGACAATGCACTGACCAATCAGGATCCCACTCTAGGGCAGACTGCTGGCATCAAGCTCATGAAGTACAATACACATTATTATGAGTGTAAACACATCACTACAGTAGACAATAGGTGAGTAAATTAGAACAATTACCAATGTGTGGGAGACAGGTGGTTGGGCTGATGACGTTAGCATCTGGCATGAGTCTGATTGTGTGGAGCAGTCCTTATTGACAACGTGCCATCCAGGCCTCCAACATGGCCACCGGGCCCAGAGTCCCAGAGTCTGTGTTTCCTGGGTAGACATGAACTTGAATTCAAAGTAACATTACTCCAAGGCCTCATAGTCAGTAGACAAGAGGCTAATCAGGATCCCACTCCAGGGCAGACTGCCGGCATCAAGCTCATGAACTACAATACACATTATTATGAGTGTAAACCCACCCCCACAGTAGACAATAGGTGAGTTAATCAGCACAATTACCAATGTGTGGGAGACAGGTGGTTGAGCTGATGACATTAGCATCTGCCATGAGTCTGACTGTGTAAAGTAGTCCTTATTGACAACGTGCCATCCAGGCCTCCAACATGGCCATGGGGCCCAGAGTCTCAGAGTCTGTGTGTCCTGGGGAGACATGGACTTGAATTCAAAGTAACATTATTCCAAGGGCCCATAGTCAGTAGGCAAGAGACTAATGAGGTGTTGACAGGGGGGATGGAGGTTAGCAAGCAGCATACTGGTGGTCTGTCACAAGTTGTTTTTCATAGCACCACCCCCTTAGCAGAATGTATCAGTTTACATGTATGAGACAAACCATTTACCACTGACAGGGGTGCTTACAATGACCAGCTTTTATTTATTGATGTAAAACCTTTATCCCAAATTAAACAAAACTGCTACTGTAACTGATTATGAAGTGTGATCTGGAGATTGGCTTCAATTTGTCAGTGTATTTAAATCTGCTAGTCCATCTAACACTCCCCTTCCCCCAAACTGACAATGCTGCAGTCTAAAGGTGCCCCCTGTGCTCCTTCATCCAGAGTGGGGGCACTCTAATACAGGAAATTTGTTACTGGCCAGATCACCAGGTGAAAACGGAGGGAAAAGAAGACTAATAACGGAAAATTAATGCAGACGCCACATCTAATGATTGGTAATATGTTATGAGGGTACAGAATGGGGACATTAGCGGTAGGGTGTTCAGAGCTCCTAAATCCAAGGTGGGTATGGGGAAAAATCAGGAGAGCAGCCTAAAAACATCAAACGAGGATATATCCAACCGGTCAAAATTACGAGGTTTGCATACCAATGCCAGAAGCCTGGCCAACAAGATGGGAGAGCTGGAGCTGCTGATGTTTGAGGAGGACTTAGATTTTGTGGGGATAACTGAGACTTGGTTCGACAGCTCTCATGATTGGATGGTGACCATTCAGGGGTAGTCCCTTTATCGCAGAGATAGAGAAGGTACAAAAGGGGGAGGGGTATGTCTGTATATTAAGAACAGTATACAGGTAAATATGAGGGATGATATTAATAATGGAGCTATGGACGAAGCAGAATCCCTATGGGTAGAACTTAACCACTTGCCGACCGCCGCACGACTATCTACGTCGGTGGTCAGCCCCTCACAGGCAAAGTGACGTAGGGCTACGTCACTAGCTTGTGAGGGTCTAGGGAGCGAGCGCGCGCCCCGGAGGCGCGCTCCCGCTCCCGAGTGGTCACGGACCCCCCCGCGCGTGTGACCGGCGGACCCGATGTCCGCCGGCCACTCTGCGATCGGCGGGGGAGAGGGAGAAAGTCAGGCAGCTTGTGTAAACAAGCTGCCTGTCATTCTCCTCGCTGTATGAGAGCTGATCACATGGATCTACTATGTAGATCCGTTGATCACTCTGCATACAGCTGAAGCCCCAGCCAATCACAGTTAGAATCACGCCCCTAGGGACACACACAGCCCCTCCCTCTCAAATAAAGTTAACCCCTTCACTACCAGTGTATTTTTACAGTAACAGTGCATATGTATAGCACTGATTACTGTAGAAATGTCACTGGTAACCCCAAAAGTGTCAAAAATGTCAGTCAAGGGTCCGATCTGTCCGCCGCAATGTCGCAGTACCGCAAAAAAAATCGCAGATCGCCGCCATTACGCGTTAAAAAAAAAAACAACAAAAATGACAAAAATCTTTCCCTTAGTTAGTAAACGCAATAACTTTTGCGCAAACCAATCAAAATACGCTTTTTGCGATTTTTTTTACCAAACATAGGTAGCATAAAACAAATTGGCCGAAAATTTTAAAAAATTTTGATTTTTACATTTTTTTTGGGGGGAATTTCATATAAAAAAAAGGGAAAAATATTGCTATTTTTGCAAAATGGACGCTCTTTTTTTGTTTATAGCGCGTGATCAAAAAATCGCACAGGTGATCAAATACCGCCAAAAGAAAGCTCTGTTTGTGGGAAAAAAAGGACGCCAAATTCGTTTAGGTACAGCGTCGCACGACCGCGCAATTCTCCGTTAAAGTCACGCAGTGCCGAATCGCAAAATACCCCCTGGTCGGAATGGGGGTAAAATCTTCCGGGGCTTAAGTGGTTAAAAGGGAAGGCACTATGGGGAAGGTAATATTGGGCGTATGCTATAGGCCCCCCAACCAGAGGGAGGAGGGTGAGGCGGACCTCATGTTACAAATAGGATTGGCAGCAAGGATGGGAAATGTCATTATAATGGGAGACTTTAATTATATAGATATAGATTGGGCAGAAGGAACCGCGCATTCAGCCAAGGCTCGGCAGTTCCTAAATGTTTTGCAGGACAATTTCATGGGTCAGATGGTGAAAGCACCGACAAGAAACAATGCGGTACTTGCAGGGGCGTAACTACAGGGGTTGCAGGGGTTGCAATCGCTACCGGGCCCCATGCTCCAGGGGGCCCGGTAGCAAACCAGTGGGTGAACTTCCAGGATCGCAAAGGTCACACTTGCAACCAGACCCTGGCATTGCACCACTGTGGGGAGGCCCCAAGATTGCAGGAAGGGGGCCCACTGCAGAACTTGTGAAAGAATCCTGCTGTGGGACCGTAATAAAAGGCCATGCAACGAGTGTAAAGAGCCCCAGGATTAGTGGGAAGAGCCCTGGGCTTGAAGGTAAGGGCCCCGGCCAGGGGTCTGGGGGGCCCTTCATGGTTTCTTGCATCAGGGCCCTGAAGGTTCTAGTTACGCCTCTGGGTACTTGACCTACTGATCACCAACAATACAGACCTGCTTACGGATATAGAAATACGGGGCAACTTAGGAAACAGTGACCATAGGTCAATTAGTTTCAGTATTAATCATAGTAATAGGAAACACAAGGGTAATATAAGGACACTGAATTTCAAAAGAGCCAATTTCCCAAAACTGCGCTCGCTGCTAGAAAATATCAAATGGGATAGAACCCTGGGAACAAAGAATACGGAGGAAAAATGGGAGTGCTTCAAGAGCATACTAAACAAAGGGATTGGCCAGTGCATTCCAAAGGGAAATACATTTAAAAGAGCAAAACTAAACCCTGGGTGGGTAAACTCCAACATAAAAATGCATATTAATGCTAAAGAAAAGGCCTTCAAAAAATACAAGGCTGAGGGGTCATTAGCAGCATTCAAACATTACAAAGAGTGTAATAAGAAATGTAAAGGCGAAATCAAGGCGGCTAAAATAGAACATGAGAGGCATAAAGCGGAAGAGAGTAAAAAGAACGCCAAAAAATTCTTTAACCACTTAAGCCCCGGAAGATTTTACCCCCTTCCTGACCAGGGGGTTTATTTGCGATTCGGCACTGCGTGACTTTAACGGACAATTGCGCGGTCGTGCGACGCTGTACCTAAACAAATTTGACGTCCTTTTTTTCCCACAAACAGAGCTTACTTTTGGTGGTATTTGATCACCTGTGCGATTTTTACTTTTTGCACTATAAACAAAAAAAGAGCCTTAATTTTGCAAAAATAACAATATTTTTCACATTTTTTTTTATATGAAATTCCCCCCCAAAAAAATGTAAAAATCAAAATTTTTTAACATTTTCAGCCAATATGTTTTATGCTACATATGTTTGGTAAAAAAAATCACAAAAAGCGTATTTTGATTGGTTTGCGCAAAAGTTATCACGTTTACTAACAAAGGGAAAGATTTTTGTCATTTTTGTTGTTTTTTTTTTTTTTAACGCGTAATGGCGGCAATCTGCAATTTTTTTTTTTTGCGGTACTGCGACATTGCGGCGGACAGATCGGACCCTTGACTGACATTTTTGACACTTTTGGGGTTACCAGTGACATTTCTACAGTAATCAGTGCTATACATATGCACTGTTACTGTAAAATTACACTGGCAGTGAAGGGGTTAACTTTTTTTTAGAGGGAGGGGTTATGTGTGTCCCTAGGGGCGTGCTTCTAACTGTGATTGGCTGTGGCTTGAGCTGTATGAACAGTGATCAACGGTTCTACATAGTAGAACCGTATGATCACCATTCATACACAGGGGAGAATGACAGGCGGCTTGTTTACATTAGCCGCCTGCCTTTCTCCCTCTCCACCGACGATTATGAGTGACCGGCGGACGATCGGGTCCGCCGGTCACACGCGCGGGGGGGTCCGTGACCGCACGGGAGCGCGCCTCCGGCGGCTCGCACTCGCTCCTGAGACCCTCACAGGCTAGCGACGTAGTACTACGTCGCTCTGCCTGTGAGGGGCTGACCACCGCAGTAAATAGTCGTGCGGCGGTCGGCAAGCGGTTAAGTATATAAACAGTAAGAAAGCGAGGCCAGAACACATTGGCCCCATAAAAGATGACAAAGGAAATTTGGCCACTGAGGATAGAGAAAAGGCGGAAGTGTTAAAAAATTTCTTCTCTTCAGTCTTCACAAAAGAATCGGGGGGCTACACTAACCCAGCTTGTAAGGCCAAACTAAATAACACCTCAGGAAATACCGCCATGGCTAACAGAAGATAGATTTAGAACTAAACTAGAGAACCTTAACATAAATAAATCACCGGGACCGGATGGCTTGCACCCGAGGTTTCTTAAAGAGCTCAGCCAGGTGATTGCCAGACCATTATTCTTGATCTTTAGGGTTAGTCTACAGACGGGTATGGTGCCAGCTGATTGGAAAAAAGCCAACGTGGTACCAATATTTAAAAAAGGGCCGAGATATATCCTGGGTAACTATAGGCCGGTCAGCCTAACATCAGTAGTCTGCAAGATTATGGAGGGGATGTTAAGGGACCACATACAAGACTTTAGTAATGAAAATGGTATTATTAGTAGTAATCGGCATGGATTCATGAAAAATCGTTCTTGCCAAACCAATCTATTAACCTTCTACGATGAAGTGAGCTGCCACCTAGATAAGGGAAAGCCTGTGGATGTGGTGTATCTGGACTTTGCAAAGGCCTTTGACACCGTTCCCCACAAACGCTTACTGTACAAACTAAGGAAGGTAGGTATGGACCATAAGTGAGGAGAATTCTGTGTGGTCACCTAGACAGGAAGTGAGGAAAATTCTGTGTGGTCACCTAGACAGGAAGTGGGGAGAATTCTGTGTGGTCACCTAGATAGTAAGTGGGGAGAATTCTGTATAGTCACCTAGACAGGAAGCAGGGAGAATTCTGTGTGGTCACCTACACAAGGAAGTGGGGAGAAATCTGTGCGGTCACCTAGACAGGAAGTGAGGAGAATTCTGTGTGGTCACCAAGACAGTAAGTGAGGATAATTCTGTGTGGTCACCAAGACAGTAAGTGGGGATAATTCTGTGTGGTCACCAAGACAGTAAGTGGGGATAATTCTGTGTGGTCACCTATACAGGAAGTGGGGATAATTCTGTGGGGTCACCTAGACAGGAAGTGAGGAGAATTATGTGTGGTCACCTAGAGAGGAAGCGGGGAGAAACCTCTACATTGTGGACACAGAAGGAAATACGAATCTGGGACGGTTCTAATCGGTATCCATTCTTCAAAAAATTTCAGAGAGGAGGCCCTTATCCCTGGATTCCTCCCAGGGTGTTAGGCTCCTGACAGGGATAAGGTACACCATGGTCTACTTATGGTGAACCTGGGTGGACCCAACTCCATAGGGACCAACCAAAGCCAGTCCTCCAAGGACTGAAGAGAGACCAGATAGACCAGAGCCTGGCAGAAGCCTTGAAGCCGGAGGTGGGGGGTGGGGGGCAGGGGGTTCAGGGAATGAGGCCCTTCCCCATCGGCAATTTGCCAAAGCGCCCTCGTGTTATTGGTGTGCGATGATTTCACATTCGTGTTCACAGAGCATTGACACCACACCATGGAGCCCACCCCCGCCTTCTTCCATATCTATACCCCTAAGGGGTCCATGTCCCTAATGTCCATATCTATACCCCTGAGGAGTCCATATCCCTAAAGTCCATGTCTATATCCCTAAGGGGTTCCTTATACCTAATGTCCATTCCATATCTATACGCCTAAGGGGTCCATACCATGTTCATACCCCTAAGGAGTCAAAATCCTTAAGGTCTATATCATGTCCATACCCCTAGGGGTCCATATCCCTAAGGTCTACACCATGCTCATAGCACTAAGGGGTCCATATCCTTAAGGTTCATACCATGTCCATACTCCTAAGGGGTCCATATCCCTATGGTCCATACAATGTTCATACCCCTAAGGGGTCCATATCCCTATGGTCCATACAATGTTCATACCCCTAAGGGGTCCATATCACTAAGGTCCATACCATGTTTATACCCCTTGGCTCCAAACTCTATTATCCTAGTGCCTTCATGCTGATTGGATGGGGGACACAGGAGGAGGGGCCTAGTAGCTGGCACCACCCCTATGAATATTGCATCCCCGTCCTCCGCACAGCATGGAGTAAGGTGAGTGTGTTGTGCTGCACTGCATACTGTGAAAATTCCGCAAATTCTGATTTAAATTTGAAGTATAATTAAAAACAACGTCCACAACTGGGGTGCAAGGAGAAAAAAATTGGGAAAGAAGAGAAATGCAGGCTTTACAAAAAATAAACATCTGTATTCACTTCAGTGGATGCTGCATCTGTCTCCCGCATCTTCTAAGTCTGAGAATTGACCGATGAAAGGCCGCTGATCACATGACTGATGCGCACTCAGTTTTCACTCTTCAGCGAGTGGTGACTGTCAGTCCCCGCTCTCTGCTCTTCCCCTCCATTGCTCACTGGAGCGCGGGGCTGTGGAGGGAGGATATAAGACTGAAGGGAGGACATAGGGATGATATAAGACTGAAAGCGGAGTTCCACCCTGGAATTTTTTTTTTTTTTTTTAAATACCCCCGGGACAGTCAGGGCTAGTGCATTCCACAATGGCTAGCCCCTGATCTGTCCCGGGTTGCACTTACCTGTTAGGACAAATACTTACCTCGAAAACGTCTTGTCCAGCGCTGCCATCTCAGATGTGGGCAGCTTGAAGCCAGCGAGATCCTCTTCGGGGTCCTCTTTCGCCTTCTTCGGTCCCACGATGCCCTGCGCCGGCCCCGACGTCACTTCCGGGTCGCGTGCGTCATCCCTCCACAGCTTCTGGGCATGCCCAGAAGCTGTTTAGAAGGGGATGACGCGCGCGCCCCGGAACTGACGTCGGGGCCGGTGCAGGCGCAATGATTCCTGGGAGCGATGACGTTCAGCTCCCAGGAATCATTGCAGAGCCAGGAAGTGACGACGGGCCGAGGAAGGAGGAAGAAGGAAGTAAGGTAAGTATATTTTCTTCGCTACGAGGTAAGTAAAAAAAAAATGCGATTATGCATTTATTTTTCAGGTGACCCGGAGCGAGAAGATGGAGGTAAGTATAAAATTAGGGTGGAACTCCACTTGAAGGGTAGGATGGAGGGAGGATAGAAGACTGAAGATGAGGATGGAGGGAGGATATAAGACTGATGGGGGGGGGGTGGCGGCGGGAGGATATAAGACTGAAGGGGAGGATGGAGGGAGGGTAGAAGACTGAAGAGGGATGGAGGGAGGATATAAGACTGAAGGGGGGGATGGAGGGAGGGTAGAAGACTGAAGAGGGATGGAGGGAGGATATAAGACTGAAGGGGAGGATGGAGGGAGGGTAGAAGACTGAAGAGGGATGGAGGGAGGATATAAGACTGAAGGGGAGGATAGAGGGAGGATATAATATAAGACTGAAGGGGGGATGGAGGGAAGATATAAGACTGAAGGGGAGGATGGAGGGAGGATATAAGACTGAAGGGGGGGATGAAGGGAGTATATTGGACTGAAGAGGAGGATGGAGGGAGGGTAGAAGACTGAAGAGGGATGGAGGGAGGATATAAGACTGAAGGGGAGGATGGAGGGATGACATAAGACTGAAGGGGGGGGGGGTGGCGTGGGGAGGATAGAAGACAAAAGAGGAAGATGGAGGGAGGATATAAGACTGAAGGGGGATGGTGGGAGGATATAAGACTGAAGGGGAGGATGGAGGGAGGATATAAGACTGAAGGGGGAGGGGGTGGCGGCGGGAGGATATAAGACTGAAGGGGAGAATGGAGGGAGGATAGAAGACTGAAGAGGAGGATGGAAGGAGGATATAAGACTAAAGGGGTGGATGGAGGGAGGATACAAGACTGAAGGGGTGGATGGAGGGAGGATATAAAAGTGAAGGAGGAGATGGGGGGGAGGATATAAGACTGAAGGGGGGATGGAGGGGGGATAAAAGACTAAAGGGAAGATATAAGCCTGAACAGGAGGATGGAGGGAGGATATAAGACTGAAGGGAGGGATGGAAGGAGGATATAAGACTGAAGGGGGGAATGGAGGTTGGCCTAGGCTATAAGAAGATTGCCAAGACACTGAAACTGAGCTGCAGCATGGTGGCCAAGACCATACAGCGGTATAACAGGACAGGTTCCACTCAGAACAGGCCTCATCATGGTCCACCAAAGAAGTTGAGTGCACGTGCTCAGCGTCATATCCAAAGGTTGTCTTTGGGAAATAGACGTATGAGTGCTGCCAGCATTGCTGCAGAGGTTGAAGGGGTGGGGGGTCAGCCTGTCAGTGCTCAGACCATACGCCGCACACTGCATCAAATTGGTCTGCATGGCTGTCATCCCAGAAGGAAGCCTCTTCTAAAGATGATGGACAAGAAAGCCCACAAACAGTTTGCTGAAGACAAGCAGACTAAGGACATGGATTACTGGAACCATCTCCTGTGCTCTGATGAGACCAAGATAAACTGCATTCTCCTGTACCATGCCTGCACCCTGCATTCTCCTGTACCATGCCCGCAGCCACGCATTCTCCTGCACCATGCCCGCAGCCCTGCATTCTCCTGCACCATGCCTGCAGCCCCGTATTCTCATGCACCATGCCCGCAGCCCCGCATTCTCCTGTACCATGCCCGCAGCCCCGTATTCTCCTGTACCATGCCCGCAGCCCCGCATTCTTCTGTACCATGTCCGCAGCCCCGCATTCTCCTATACCATGTCCGCATCCCTGCATTCTCCTGTACCATGTCCGCAGCCCTGCATTCTCCTATACCATGTCCGCAGCCCTGCATTCTCCTGTACCATGCCCACAGCCCTGCATTCTCCTGTACCATGCCCACAGCCCTGTTTTCTCCTGTACCATGCCTACAGCCCTGCATTTGTCTGTATTATGCCCGCAGCACTGCATTCTCCTGTACCATGTCCGCAGCACTGCATTCTCCTGTACCATGCCCGCAGCCCTGCATTCTCCTTTACCATGCCCGCAGCACTGCATTCTCCTGTACCATGTCCGCAGCCCTGCATTCTCCTGTACCATGCCCGCAGCCCTGCATTCTCCTGTACCATGCCCGCAGCTCTGCATTCTCCTGTACCATGCCCGCAGCACTGCATTCTCCTGTACCATGTCTGCAGCCCTGCATTCTCCTGTACCATGTCCGCAGCACTGCATTCTCCTGTACCATGCCCGCAGCACTGCATTCTCCTGTACTATGCCCGCAGCCCTGCATTCTCCTGTACCATGCCCGCAGCACTGCATTCTCCTGTACCATGCCCACAGCACTGCATTCTCCTGTACCATGTCTGCAGCCCTGCATTCTCCTGTACCATGCCCGCAGCACTGCATTCTCCTGTACCATGCCTGCAGCACTGCATTCTCCTGTACCATGCCCGCAGCCCTGCAGGGCACTGTGGCACTATAGACAGTAGAAAGCCTGGTGCGCTCATCTGCCCAGTGTCTACTGCTCTGTCCTGCTCCTGCTGTCACTCCGTACACACTCACACTCCTCTGACTGTTTTCATAGTCCTATAGAATGTGGGGGCCTCTTGGAGGGTGTGAATTTTTTTTTGGGGGGGGGGCAGCACAATGTCTTGGGCCAGCCCTGGCCATGGAGGAGGGGAAGAGGACTCCAGTGGCAACCTGTGAAGCTCTGGTGAACTCCATGCCCAAGAGGGTTAAGGCAGTGCTGGAAAATAATGGCGGCCACACAAAATATTGACACTTTGGGCCCAATTTGGACATTGTCACTTAGGGGTGTACTGACTTTTGTTGCCAGCGGTTTAGACATTAATGGCTGTGTGTTGAGTTATTTTGAGGGGACAGCAAATTTACACTGTTATACAAGCTGTACACTCACTACTTTACATTGTAGCAACGTGTCATTTCTTCAGTGTTGTCACATGAAAAGATAGAATAAAATATTTACAGAACTGTGAAGGGTGTACTTACTTTTGCAAGATAGTGTAAGACCGAAGGGGAGGGGGGAGCATATGAGACTGAAGGGGGATGGAGGGAGGATATAAGACTGAAGGGGGGATGGAGGGAGGATTTAAGACTGAAGGGGGATAGAGGGAGGATATAAGACTGAAGGGGGGATGGAGGGAGGATTTAAGACTGAAGGGGGATAGAGGGAGGATATAAGACTGAAGGGGGGATGGAGGGAGGATATAAGACTGAAGGGGGGGATGGAGGGATGATATAAGACTGAAGGGGGGGATGGAGGGAGAATATAAGACTGAAGGGGGGGATGGAGGGATGATATAAGACTGAAGGGGGGATGGAGGGATGATATAAGACTGAAGGGGGGGATGGAGGGAGAATATAAGACTGAAGGGGGGGATGGAGGGAGGATATAAGACTGAAGGGGGGGATGGAGGGATGATATAAGACTGAAGGGGGGGGTGGAGGGAGAATATAAGACTGAAGGGGGGGGTGGAGGGAGAATATAAGACTGAAGGGGGGGATGGAGGGAGAATATAAGACTGAAGGGGGGATGGAGGGAAGATATAAGACTGAAGGGGGGATGGAGGGAGAATATAAGACTGAAGGGGGGGATGGAGGGAGAATATAAGACTGAAGGGGGGATGGAGGGAAGATATAAGACTGAAGGGGGGGATGGAGGGAGAATATAAGACTGAAGGGGGGGATGGAGGGAGAATATAAGACTGAAGGGGGGATGGAGGGAAGATATAAGACTGAAGGGGGGGATGGAGGGAGAATATAAGACTGAAGGGGGGGATGGAGGGAGAATATAAGACTGAAGGGGGGATGGAGGCAAGATATAAGACTGAAGGGGGGATGGAGGGAGAATATAAGACTGAAGGGGGGGATGGAGGGATGATATAAGACTGAAGGGGGGGATGGAGGGATGATATAAGACTGAAGGGGGGGATGGAGGGAGAATATAAGACTGAAGGGGGGATGGAGGGAGAATATAAGACTGAAGGGGGGATGGAGGGAGGATATAAGACTGAAGGGGGGATGGAGGGAGGATATAAGACTGAAGGGGGGGATGGAGGGAGAATATAAGACTGAAGGGGGGATGGAGGGAAGATATAAGACTGAAGGGGGGATGCCACCACGCAGGCTCACCCCAGCACTGAGGGGCGTATATATATAGTGGGACACACCATGTTTGCCCAACGTTCTCATATGCAGTGCTGCGAATGTTTCCAGGAATTCTCTATGTGAAAGGAATGATCATGGAGGAGTTTATCGTCTCGCCATCTGCAGCCGGCGATCGTTCAATATGAGATCGCAGTCGGAGGATGTAACATTTGCTGTAATTCAGATGTTTTTCAAACAGGACTCAGTAAATGCTGGGAGAGGAAATATGCCGTATATCTACACCGACAGGAAATAATCGATGTACCGACCCCACAAAGTGTCTGAACACTGAACATGGTGGAGCGTCAGCAATAAGAACAATCCTTATCAGTAATGGTGAGATCCTCTGCGTGTTATTGGCTAATCTGACCACCAGAGGGCACCACAGTCCAATCCTGGCATCTTCATCCATACTATTCATATACAGAACAAACAACAGAGTGCAGATTCCAAATACCTGGAAGACAATTACCTGGACTCAGCACAGTAGCACTTCCCCTGTCCTGTATGCCAGGTGTAATTCTCAGTATCTGTTCTTATTCTGTATGTATGGACTCTGCACAGTACTACTTCTCTTCTCCTGTATGCCGGGTGTAATTCTCAGTATCTGTTCTTATTCTGTATGTATGGACTCTGCACAGTACTACTTCTCTTGTCCTGTATGCTGGGTGTAATTCTCAGTATCTGTTCTAATTCTGTATGTATGGACTCTGCACAGTACTACTTCTCTTCTCCTGTATGCCGGGTGTAATTCTCAATATCTGTTCTTATTCTGTATGTATGGACTCTGCACAGTACCACTTCTCTTGTCCTGTATGCTGGGTGTAATTCTCAGTATCTGTTCTAATTCTGTATGTGTGGACTCTGCACAGTACCACTTCTCTTGTCCTGTATGCCAGGTGTAATTCTCGGTATCTGTTCTTATTCTGTATGTATGGACTCTGCACAGTACCACTTCTCCTGTCCTGTGTGCCGGTGTAATTCTCAGTATCTGTTCTTATTCTGTATGTATGGACTCTGCACAGTACAACTTCTCCTGTCCTGTATGCCGGGTGTAATTCTCGGTATCTGTTCTTATTCTGTATGTATGGACTCTGCACAGTACCACTTCTCTTGTCCTGTGTGCCGGTGTAATTCTCAGTATCTGTTCTTATTCTGTATATATGGACTCTGCACAGTACCACTTCCCCTGTCCTGTATGCCAGGTGATATTCTCGGTATCTGCTCCCTGTTATGGACAGATTGGGGTTGATCACATGACATATATTGTTGGAATTCTGTCGATATCGGTCCGGCTCTCCTGTTATCTCTCACATTTGTAGAGCGCTCAGTGATTTATTGGTGATATAACCATCAATCATTATAATGGGACTTTTATCTCACGTTGGCCTGGTTGGTTGGTGATCTGTGATGCCGCCGGCAATAAAGAGCAGCAATCAGCACACAAGTCACTGGGTGCGTCACCTCATTATTCCACCATTACTCAGCAGGGGGCAGCGAGGGGACGACTTCATGGTTTCAGGACACATGAGGTCACAGTGATTATCCGGCCGGCTCTCCCCAAAGGGTGGTATAAGGTACTATGAGCAACCAATCAGCTAAATGACCTAAAGCCCTGGTGTCCTACCTGCAGCCTAAGGGCCACATGTGGCCCTCAGACCCCAACAGTCTGTAATGAGGGTGGGAGCTGTCAGGGTCCGGACTGGCGGTCAAAGAAGACACTAGGAGTGGATCCTCTGTGTCAGTGAGGGAATGGCGTGAACCGTACCAGAGGACCGGTTCTAAGTTACTACCGGTTTTCACCAGAGCCCGCCGCAAGGTGGGATGGACTTGCTGCGGCGGTAGCAACCAGGTCGTATCCTCCGGTAACGGCTCAACCTCACGGACAGCTGATTCAGGCATGGTACAGAAGGATAAGGCAAAGGCAGGGTCAGACGAAGCAGAAGGTCAAGGCAGGCGGCAATGGTTCGTAGTCAGGGGCAACGGCAGAAGGTCAATACACAAGCAGGGAAACACACCAAACGCTTTCTCAAGGCACAATGGCAACAAGATCCGGTGAGGACAGGAAGGGGAAGTGGGTTTTTATGTGGTTTGGACTGATTGGACCAGGCACCAATTAGTAGTGCACTGGCCCTTTAAATTTCAATGCAGCGGCGCGCGCGCGCCCTAGGGAGCGGGGCCAGGCGCCGGGAGGAGAACAGGAAGGAGCCTGACGTGCGCCGGGAGGAAGAGGTGGTGGGACCCGGCGGGTAAGTTGGAGGAGATGCCGGGGAGCAGCGCTCACGGTCGGGGAGGAAGACCGGAGCGCTGCTGCCCAGAGGACGCCTCGAGTGCTCCGGGGAAGCCGCGGGAACCGGAGCACTCGGCGTTACAGTATCCCCCCCCCCTTAGGTCTCCCCCTCTTTTTGGAGCCCAAATACCTGTGGATGAGCTCCTTGTCGAGAATATTGGACTCGGGCTCCCATGACCTCTCTTCAGGACCACAATTCTCCCAGTCCACAAGAATTTTTTTTTTACCTCTGACGACCTTGGAAGCGAGGATCTCTTTCACTGAGAAAATGTCAGAGGACCCAGAGACAGGAGCAGGAACGGTGACCTTGGGGGAAAATCGGTTAAGAATGAGGGGTTTGAGAAGGGATACATGAAAGGAGTTAGGAATACGGAGAGAGGGAGGAAGATGGAGTTTGTAAGAGACAGCATTAATTTGACTTTTGATTTTAAAAGGCCCGAGATAACGCGGACCCAGTTTGTAACTGGGGACCCGAAACCGGATGTATTTGGCAGAGAGCCACACTCTGTCACCAGGGCCAAAGACAGGAGGAGTTCTTCTTTTCCTATCCGCATGTCTCTTCATGCGAGAAGAGGCCAGGGTGAGCGACTTTTGAGTCTCTTTCCAGATGGAGGAGAAGTCCAGGGTCAGATCATCAACGGCAGGAACTCCAGAAGAAGTGGGAATGGGGAGGGGGGGCAGCGGGTGACGGCCGTACACCACAAAAAACGGAGATTTGGCGGATGACTCGGAGTCTCTAAAGTTATAAGAAAATTCGGCCCAGGGCAACAGGTCGACCCAATCATCCTGACGGGAGGAGACGAAGTGTCGCAGATAGTCACCAAGGATCTGGTTAACCCTCTCCACTTGTCCATTGGACTGAGGGTGGTAGGCGGAAGAAAAGTTCAATTTGATTTTTAATTGGGTGCAGAGTGCTCTCCAAAATTTTGAGATAAACTGAACACCTCTATCGGAGACGATGTGTTGGAAGACCATGGAGACGAAAAATGTGCAAAAAGAATTGCTTCGCCAGCTGTGGCGCAGAAGGGAGACCAGGAAGCGGGACAAAATGTGCCATTTTGGAAAACCTGTCAACTACCACCCATATGACTGTGTTGCCATGGGATACGGGAAGGTCAGTGAGGAAGTCCATTGCTATGTGGGACCAAGGCTGTTCGGGCACTGGCAGAGGGAGGAGAAGACCAGCAGGCTTCTGGCGGGGAGTCTTGTCACGTGCGCAGACAGTACAGGCCCGAACGAACTCCGTTACATCTTTCTCAAAGGAAGGCCACCAATAGTGTCTGGCAATTAGCTGAGTCGTCTTTTTAATTCCAGCGTGACCCGCCAGGTGAGAGGAGTGACCCCATTTGAGAGTCCGGAGGCGAAGACGTGGAGGAACAAATGTTTTCCCTGGAGGAACTGGTGCCAGTGAAGCTGGGGCAGTTGAAATTAGACATTCAGGAGGAATGATGTGTTGAGGAACGGTTTAATCTTCGGAGGCATCGGTGGAGCGTGATAGGGCATCTGCCCTAATGTTCTTATCAGCAGGACGAAAATGGATTTGGAAAGTGAATCGGGCAAAGAATAATGACCACCTGGCCTGTCGCGGATTAAGGCGCTGGGCAGACTGAAGGTATGAGAGATTTTTGTGGTCAGTGTAGATGGTGATAGGATGAAGGGATCCTTCCAGGAGATGTCTCCATTCTTCTAGTGCCAACTTAATGGCTAGTAGTTCACGGTCTCCAATGGCATAGTTCTTTTCAGGAGGGGAAAAAGTTTTTGAGAAGAAGCCGCAGGTGACGTTTTTTCCTTTAGCAGACTTTTGAAGAAGGACCGCTCCGGCTCCAACAGAGGAGGCATCTACCTCCAGGAAGAATGGCTTCAGAGGATCGGGCCTATTCAAGACTGGAGCGGAGGCGAAGGCGGCCTTAAGGCGAGTAAAGGCTTCTTCAGCTTGGGGAGGCCATGATTTCGGATTCGCTTCTTTCTTGGTTAGTGCCATGATAGGCGCCACGATAGTGGAGAAGTGGGGAATAAACTGGCGGTAGTAATTGGCGAATCCAAGGAAGCGCTGAATAGAGCGAAGTCCCGAGGGGCGTGGCCAATCCAAGACTGCTGAGAGTTTGTCGGGGTCCATTTGTAGACCCTGTCCAGAAACTAGGTATCCCAGAAACGGAAGACAGCTACGTTCAAAAAGACACTTTTCCATTTTGGCGTAGAGATGGTTAATGCGGAGACGCTGGAGCACTTGACGAACATGGCGACGGTGTTCCTCCAGAGTGGAGGAGAAGATTAGAATGTCGTCAAGATAGACCACTACGCAGGTATACAACATGTCCCGGAAGATCTCGTTGACAAAGTCTTGAAAGACTGCAGGAGCGTTGCACAGCCCAAAGGGCATGACGAGATATTCAAAGTGGCCAACCCTGGTATTAAAGGCGGTTTTCCACTCATCTCCTTCACGGATTCTGATGAGATTATAAGCGCCCCTGAGGTCAAGCTTAGTGAAGACCTTTGCTCCGCGCAGACGGTCAAAGAGCTCCGAGATGAGAGGCAAAGGGTAGCGATTCTTTACCGTGATTTTGTTAAGACAGCGGTAGTCAATACATGGGCGTAGTGACCCATCCTTCTTGGCAACAAAGAAAAAACCTGCTCCGGCCGGAGAAGAAGACTTCCTGATGAAACCTTTCTTGAGGTTCTCCTGAACGTACTCCGACATGGCCTTGGTTTCAGGAATGGAGAGAGGGTAAATCCTGCCACGAGGTGGTGTGGTACCGGGAAGCAAATCAATGGGACAATCATAGGGTCTATGTGGTGGTAAGACCTCCACCTGTTTTTTTGCAAAAGACGTCAGTAAAATCTTGATAGGCCTTAGGAAGGCTGAGCAATGGAGAGGAGACGGAGACTTGTCTAGTAGGTACCGACTTGAGGCAACGAGTGTGGCAGGTAGGCCCCCATGATTTAATGTCCCCAGATGACCAGTCGAGGGTAGGAGAGTGGCGCTGGAGCCAGGGCAAGCCAAGAAGGACGTCAGAAGTGCAGTTCGGTAGAACAAAAAATTCAATCGTCTCTTGGTGGAGGACCCCTATGGTCATGAGCACGGGTTCTGTGCGATAACGCACGGTACAGTTCAGATTTTCTCCGTTAACTGTAGTAATGAAGAAGGGTTTAACGAGACGGATCACAGGAATGCTAAAGCGGTTGATGAAGGAGGCTTTAATGAAGTTTCCTGCAGAACCAGAGCCCAAGAAGGCCTCCGCAGGGAAGGAGACTTTAGCGGCAGAAGAAATCCGTACTGGAACAATCAAGCATGGAGAGGAAGAATTTACACCCAGCAACGCCTCTCCCACGTTCACTAGGTACGAGCGTTTCCCTGACGCTGAGGACTAACTGGACAGTCCTTTAAGAAGTGTTCGGAGCTCGCACAGTATAAGCATAAATTCTCGTTCCTCCGGTGAGATCTTTCTTGCTGGGTCAGGCGAGCCCGATCCACGATGCAGTAACCGGCTGCAAAGGTTGTTGGAAGAGAGGTGCCAGGCATGGATATCGCCTGTTGCGAACAGGATTCTTTTCCTGGCGAAGTTCCTGACGTCTTTCAATGAAGCGCATATCTATGCGAGCAGCCAACTGGATGAGTTCCGTCAGGGAGGCAGGTATCTCACGTGCGGCCAGAGAATCCTTGATATGGCTGGATAAACCTTTTTTAAAGGTCGCGCAGAGGGCGTCGTTGTTCCAGGATAGTTCGGAGGCCAGAGTGCGAAACTGTATAGCATATTCGCCTACTGTAGCGTCTCCTTGGACGAGGTTTAGTAAGGCTGTTTCCGCTGACGAGGCACGGGCAGGTTCCACGAAGACACTGCAAACTTCAGAAACGAAAGACTGGACGGAGGCAGTGGCAGGATCGTTGCGGTCCCAGAGCGGCGTGGCCCAGGCCAAGGCCTTCCTAGACAGTAAGCTGACCATGAAGGCCACCTTAGACCGTTCCGTAGGAAATTGGTCGGCCAACATCTCCAAGTACAGGGAACATTGGGACAAGAATCCCCGACACATCTTAGAATCCCCATCAAACTTGTCCGGAAGAGAAAAACGGATTCTAGCAGTGGCGGTGGCCACCGGCTGCGGAGGAGGAGCAGAGGCAGGCGGAGGAGGCGGCTGCTGCCATGCTGGGAGAAGCTGCTGCAGCATGGCGGTCAACTGTGCCAACTGTTGACCTTGCTGAGCAATCCGTTGGGACTGCTGGGCAACCACGGTAGTGATGTCAGCGAGACTAGGCAGGGGCACATCAGCGGGATCCATGGCCAGATCTACTGTCAGGGTCCGGACTGGCGGTCAAAGAAGACACTAGGAGTGGATCCTCTGTGTCAGTGAGGGAATGGCGTGGACCGTACCAGAGGACCGGTTCTAAGTTACTACCGGTTTTCACCAGAGCCCGCCGCAAGGCGGGATGGACTTGCTGCGGCGGTAGCAACCAGGTCGTATCCTCCGGTAACGGCTCAACCTCACGGACAGCTGATTCAGGCGTGGTACAGAAGGATAAGGCAAAGGCAGGGTCAGACGAAGCAGAAGGTCAAGGCAGGCGGCAATGGTTCGTAGTCAGGGGCAACGGCAGAAGGTCAATACACAGGCAGGGAAACACACCAAACGCTTTCTCATGGCACAATGGCAACAAGATCCGGCGAGGACAGGAAGGGGAAGTGGGTTTTTATGTGGCCCTAGGCAGTGGGGCCGCGCGCGCCGGGAGGAGAACAGGAAGGAGCTCGGCGTGCGCCGGGAGGAAGAGGTGGCGGGACCCGGCGGGTAAGTTGGAGGAGATGCCGGGGAGCAGCGCTCACGGTCGGGGAGGAAGACCGGAGCGCTGCTGCCCAGAGGACGCCTCGAGTGCTCCGGGGAAGCCGCGGGAACCGGAGCACTCGGCGTTACAGGAGCATTCATCTGTGAGGTGGTAACAGCAGTGACCTCCACTATCCTTATGTCATATGTTCCCAGTCCTTCACTACCCTCTGTAGCATGTCCCCAGTCTCCAACCAACCATGCAGCATGTCCACAGTCTCCAACCAACCATGCAGCATCTCCTCAGTCTCCAACCAACCATGCAGCATGTCCTCAGTCTCCAACCAACCATGCAGCATGTCCACAGTCTCCAACTATGCAGCATGTCCCCAGTCTCCAACCAACCATGCAGCATGTCCACAGTCTCCAACCAACCATGCAGCATCTCCTCAGTCTCCAACCAACCATGCAGCATGTCCTCAGTCTCCAACCAACCATGCAACATGTCCACAGTCTCCAACCAACCATGCAGCATGTCCACAGTCTCCAACAAACCATGCAGCATGTCCACAGTCTCCAACCAATCATGCAGCATGTCCACAGTCTCCAACCAACCATGCACTATGTCCACAGTCTCCAACCAACCATGCAGCATGTCCTCAGTCTCCAACCAAACATGCAGCATGTCCACAGTCTCCAACCAACAATGCAGTATGTCCTCAGTCTCCAACCAACCATGCAGTATGTCCTCAGTCTCCAACTAACCATGCAGCATGTCCTCAGTCTCCAACCAACCATTCAGCATGTCCACAGTCTCCAACCAACCATGCAGCATGTCCTCAGTCTCCAACCAACCATGCAGTATGTCCTCAGTCTCCAACTAGCCATGCAGCATGTCCTCAGTCTCCAACCAACCATGCAGCATGTCCACAGTCTCCAACCAACCATTCAGCATGTCCACAGTCTCCAACCAACCATGCAGCATGTCCCTAGTCTCCAATCAGCCATGAAGCATGTCCACAGTCTCCAACCAACCATGCAGCATGTCCACAGTCTCCAACCAACCATGCAGCATGTCCACAGTCTCCAACCAACCATGCAGCATGTCCCTAGTCTCCAATCAACCATGAAGCATGTCCACAGTCTCAAACCAACCATGCAGCATGTCCACAATCGCGAACCAAGTATGCAGCATGTCGCCAATCTCCAACCAGCCATACAGCATTTCCCCAGTCTCCAATCAACCATGCAGCACGTCCCCAGTCTCCAATAAACCATGCAGCATGTCTTCAGTCTCCAACCAACCATGCAGCAATACCCACAGTCTCCAACCAACCATGCAGCATACCCACAGTCTCCAACCAACCATGCAGCATACCCACAGTCTCCAACCAACCATGCAGCATGTCCACAGTATCCATCAAACCATGCAGCATGTCAATACTATCCAACCAACAATGTCTGAAGTTTCCAACCAACCTTACAGGAGGTCGGCATTCTCCAGCCAACCATACAGCATGTCCACAGTCTCCAACCAACCTTGCAGCATGTCCTCAGTCTCCAACCAACCATGTAATATTTAATTCTGATTTTATTGATTTTATTCTGGTTTATGATGCGGATTTTATGTTGTTTTTATAGTATGTTGGTATTATGTTGGTGTAATGTGGTGTATTATTTGCATTTGGCAGTTTGATTTTCTGTTATTTGAATCTGTGACTGTGATATTTATTCTATGTTGTATTTTCTACTTCAATGTTTTTATTAAGGTTGTATGTAAAAAGGGAGAGTATACAACACTTACACCAACAATGCTATCAAAATAGACAAAAAATGAAGTCCCACAGTGCAGGTGGGTGATATAAATATATCAATGGCAGGCATTACCAGCAACTTCAATCAATAGAAACAAAACTTGTCTGTCAGACAATCTATGTTTCGGTTTGGATGGTTTATTAGTGTTGTTTTATTTGTTATATTTGGTGCTAATGGCTGCTATTGGTAAATTTGTTGTGTCTTTGTATCTTGTTCTGTTCATTGTTGTGATTTTGTGTTGTCTTTGTTGAGTGTTTTTGTGTCACAACAATTTCCCTTTGGGATTAATAAATAAAGTATGTCCGCAGTCTCCAATCAATCTGCATGTCTGCAGTCCCTAACTAACCGTGCAGCATGTCCCCAGTCTCTGACCATCATTTCCTCTATTATGTCTACAGTCTCTGACAGTCTTTTCTAGCATTACATACATTGAACCGTATGAGTGGCCCTTTGGTGATGTCAGGGGCCCCATTTGAGGCTCCCTACCTCATAGGATGACGATCACTGACCTAAATGTATTTAAAGTTTGGGATGGATTAGGTAATGGTTAGAGCTAGTGATTGACCGATATCGTTTTTTTTATTGCCGATACCGATATTTTGGTCATCGCATATTGGTATCGGCCGATATTGGCTGATATTTTCGTACATTGAAAAATATATATATATATATATATATATATTTTTTTTTTTTTTTTGACAGGTACTTTTGTGGAGGGATCTGGGGGTCTAAAAGACTCCAAACCCCTCCTCTGCACTTAAAAGCATTTAAAACGCCAAGTTTGGCTGTGTTGAATGCTGTCCTTTTTTTTAATTTGGCACAGAGTACCCGGAAGTGAGGTCATGACAGCACTTCCGGGTTTTTTACATGGAGACCCGATCAGAGCCGAATGCGGCTTTGATTGGGGTCTTCTCTTCGGCGGCCATGCAGGCTAGTTGCCTGAGTCTCCTGGTGGGACGAGTGATCCGGGTGAGCCACGGAAGGCGGCGGGAGGGGGGGGACATCCCCTCCCGCTCCTTGTAATGACAGCTGAGTGCCTTCTCAGCCGCATCGTTTGTCATTACAAGACAGCCAACAGCTATGGACGCCGGTACCGGGGTGATGCCTCTAGCTGCACAAGCACTTTCCCGAAATATAGGTAACCTCAGGGGCCGACTCTGATAAATCGGGAAAAGTGCATATCGGCCCTTGATATATCGGCTTTGCCAATAATCGGCCAATCCCTAGTTAGAGCTCCTGTCAGGTATTTGTTTTACTGTCTGTGTCCTGTTGGAGAAATTTCTTTTCACTTTCTGCCCTAAAGACACAACAAGAAATGAGAGGAAATCTCTCCAAATTAAGAAAAGTTAGGGTACACATGGGATACTAAGAATGCTGCACACCCTGAATAACTGTTACAAATGAAGTTTGAGATGTCCCCAGGGGTATTTTAGCAGCGAGATATCAGAAAATGATTGATATAAGAAATACAATTTTATTGCACATACATTAAAATCAAGGTAGGATTTTAAAACAAGCTCTGGTTATACACACTCCTACTTGGCCCATGAGCCGTGACAACAATGGTATAAGCCGGTATGCTCATACAAACAATTTTTGTTATAGTATTAATCCTGCCCTAGAGGCTGCTCAAACGTGTTTTGACCAAAGGAGTCATGGTCTTCTTCAGGGGGACTGTGTTGTCTCCAACAAATGAGTGACAGAGTTTGGAACCAGAGTATTCAATAGTAGCAAATAAGATCTTTCTTAAGATGTTCCAGTTGTCCACATGGCTGGGCCCAGCTTGTGTCACGGTCTGAAGTCAGGCTCGGAGACCAGTAGGTATAGCAGAGGAGGCTCACATGGGAACCCTGGCAGATGATGCAGGCTCACCTGAGGTGCGGAATCTAAGTACTAACTGGTGTTCACCAGAGCTCCTGATGGTGGAGATGGATTTTTCTGCGTGTGAGCACCAGGTCATGGTCTTCAGTATCGCCCCACCAGGAGGTGAGAAAGCCAGGGTCCAATAGCAGATATAGCAGGTAGGGATCAAGCAGAAGCGTAGACAAGGAGTAGCCAAAGGTCGGTAACGAGTAGTTGCAGGTTGGGATTAAGCAGAAGCGTAGTCGAGGAACAAGCCAAATGTCAATAACGTATGATAACAAAGATACGCACAGCAGCAGGAGAGACAGGCAAGACATTCTGAAGGCACAATATTCTGGCAACTAGGAAGTGCAGAGACATGGCTTAAATCAGGAAACTTATATGAGGAGCAAAGGGTTCAAGGTTCAAGGCAATTAAGATTCACGGCAGGATCATTCAAGGATTTGTCCAGAGAACTGTCCAGCATTCCAGGTGGCTCAGCAAGTAGAGTCAATGCTAGACACAGCAGAGGTCCCAGGTTCAAGTTTGGGTCCTGACAGCTTGATTGGCTTACAAGGGACCATGCGTGTTTAGGAGAGGCCAGGGTTAGGCACACCTGCAACAAATAATCCCCAGATGGATTGATCTTGTTTGCTACTATTGAATACTCTGGTTCCAAACTCTGTCACCCATTTGTTGGAGACAACACAGTCCCCCTGAAGAAGACCAAGACTCCTTTGGTCGAAACCAAAGGAGTTGTGGTCTTCTTCATTGGGACTGTGGATGACAGAGTTTGGAACCAGAGTATTTAATAGTAGCAAACATGATCTTTCTTAACCACTTTACCAGGATTTTGCTGTCTTACGTCCAGGCCACTTTTTGCGATTCGGCGCTGTGCGACTTTAACTGACAATTGCGCGGTCGAGCGACGCCGTACCCAAACTAAATTTACGTCCTTTTTTTCCCACAAACAGAGCTTTCTTTTGGTGGTATTTGATCACCTGTGCGATTTTTACTTTTTGCACTATAAACAAAAAAAGAGCGTTTTTCACATTTTTTATATGAAATTCCCCCCCAAAAATATGTAAAAATCTAATTTTTTTTAAATTTTTGGCCAATTTGTTTTCTGCTACCTATGTTTGGTAAAAAAAATCACAATAAGCGTATTTTGATTGGTTTGCGCAAAAGTTATTGCGTTTACTAACTAAGGGAAAGATTTCTGTCATTTTTGGTGGGTTTTTTTTAACTAGTAATGGCGGCGATCTGCGATTTTTTTTTGCGGGACTGAGACATTGCGGCGGACAGATCGGACCCTTGACTGACATTTTTGACACTTTTGGGGGTACCAGTGACATTACTGCAGTAATCAGTGCTATATATATGCACTGTTACTGTAAAAATGACACTGGCAGGGAAGGGGTTAATTTTATTGGAGAGGGAGGGGTTAACGTATGCCTGGTGCTTACTGACGTGTGGGGGGGGAGGTGACTGAGTGAGTTAGGGACAGATCGGATGTTCAGCTATGCTGAACACTCCGATCTGTCACTCCCTGTCACTTAGGAGATCCGCCCGCTCTGTTTACACAAGCGGGCGGATCTCCAAACTAGATTCCCCGGCGATCGGGGAAGAGCGGCGGCGATCGCCGCCGCTCCTCCCCTGGCCCGACTCCCGCTGTGAATGAAAACAGCGGGAGCGCGCCTCTGGCGGCGCGCGAGCGCCGCCTACAGGGGGAGGAGTCCAGCGACGTAGGTCTACGTCGCTGGACGATAACGAGCCACTGTGCCGCAGCAGAGGCACAGTGAGCGGTCGTAAAGTGGTTAAGATGTTCCAGTTGTCCACATAGCTGGGCCCAGCTGCTTGGCTTACAAGAGACCACGCGTAGAGTGTTTAGGAGAGGCTGGGGTTAGGTACAACTGTGACAAGTAATTCCCAGATGAATTGGTTAAAGAAACATGATATAACTGAGAGGGGTCACAATAAATGGCTTTATTTATCTGGGTATAAAACAAATGAAGTTAAATAGACAAAATGAGGTAAGAGGGTGTATGTCTGTGTCCTGTTGGAGAGATTTCCTCTCACTTCCTGCTCTGAAGACACAACAGGAAGTGAGAGAAAATCTCCCCAAATTAAAGGAAAGCTCCTCTGAGACCGTTATCACCAGAACAAGTGTCTCCATTGAACGACTTCCTCTCATTTTCTGTTCTGAGGACAACTGTAACATTTTGGATTTAACTTCCTGTACCAGATACACTAAGAGAAAGGTGAATCAGACAGTAATAAAAACCTGACAGAGGTTCCAAAGCTTTCCACACTCCATCCAAAAAAAAAAAAAAGGCAGGGGGTCTAGATACATGTTAACTCCCTGTGCCCCCCCATGGACGCCATGTTCAACGATCCTATGAGATGGCACAGTGGTCATGTGATCACAGCAAATGTTTTTCTCCTCCTTTTAATGACCCAAAGTAGCACCGTGGGCAATGATTGGGCGCGAAGATTTAGCGGGACGTGACACCGAGCCATCCGCAGGCGATAACCGCCCGGCCGGATGATTAAGTGTCTCGCGTTCTCGTCGACTTTCCTCCACTTTGTAATCCGAGTGATGAGGAGGAAGAAAAAATAATCTTAATCAAAACTCATAATAACAATCAGCTCATTTTGGTCGTGTTTCTCCGTAGTGCCGCACCGCGCGGCGGTTTAATTAAGTGCCTCGCCTGCTGGGATCGTCTTATTTCCATAACAAACTGGAGAGTCTGTCTTAATGCGACGCACCTCATTCATTACTGGTAATTAGATATAGATCCCCAACAACATCGTCCTTTTTGATAAATTGCCCCCCAGGCGCTCGCTGTCACGCGATTAGCATGTTTCCAATGTATCAGATAAATCACAGGCCGCGATCCTCTTCTTTTTTCTGGCGGGGGTGGGGGCGGGAGAGAAGATATTTTAATTTGAATATTTCTCGTCCATTGTGGTGATTTAGATGTGTTCAAAAGCCCCGGGACGCCCTCTGCGCCACGCAAATGTCGAATTATTTACAGTCAGAGCGGGTTTTAGTGCTTATTTGCAGGAGGGGAGTGCAAGCGCTAATGAGGCGCAGCATTGAGCGCAATTCAGTGCAAGTATGAGAACCACTATAACAGCGGACGGGAAACAAAGTTCATTCAACTGCACTGAGCCTTCCAGGTTTCTTCCTAAGGGGTCCTATTCATCCAACTGACTCCTCTGGGGTGGAGCTGGGCTGGGCTAACCCCAGAGGAGAGGATCTTATACACTAACAACTATTATTATTGTCCTGGTCCTACAAATACTTTAAAGAAATATCTGTTACTGTCTTCGTGGGTCAAACATTTAGTGGTCCTTAGTGGGTCAATCCACCTATAAATTCTATTTGTTATGTAGGTGGAGATTCTCATAGCTCTAGAGGACTCCAGCAGTGAGATGTCCTGCTATAGTACCTACCTCTGATTCTGTCCACCGATCCTTGGGTGTTCCTCCTACTTCTGATCAATCTTCCATAGTACAGATTAAACAGTTAGCAGGGATGGTGGGAACCCCTCATAATGGGCACCACAGGTGTACAGACCCGGGAACTCAGCACAGGGATGGTGGGAACCCCTCATAATGGGCACAGCGGGTGTACAGATCCGGGAACTCAGCACAGGGATGGTGGGAAACTGCCATTCCACTCCCTGACAGCGAGGTGTGAGGTTGCTGGTTCCTTAGCTCGTGTGCTTCCAGAAGCCAGGGGCTAGAGTTGCTTCTCTGCCCCAGGAAGGATGCTGGATCCTGGGGAGGACCCTGGCGGGGGCCCCCTGGATAGGCCTGAGACTATGGAAGACATGGAGCTCGGCCGAAGGAGGGGTGAATCCCTGCCTACCTTTAGACGGAGGACTGTTGAAAAGCTGAGGCGGATTGAGAAAGAGGAGGAGAAATTGGCAACTTTGAAAGTAGAATTTAAAAAGAAAAAGTTGTATTGTGCCAAACTGTACAGTAAGAAGAGACCGGCTCTGAGGCCTGAATTGAAGGACTTGGAGCAAGCTTTGAGGAAGCAGAAAGAGTTGGTGAGCTCTCTGAAGGAAAGCTGTGAAGCACTTCAGGAGAAGTACAGGAATGAGGAGCGTTTCAGCCGTATGAGGAGAGGAGCCGTTTCCAGCATGGAGAGTGACCCAGTCAGTGAGGGGATTCAGGTACCGACAGAGTCAGCAGAGAGTGAGAAAGTGGGCCCGGAGGATGAGCCCAGCTCTTCAACACCTCAAACATCTGCTGAGCCCCCAATGGCGGAGGCCTCTGTCTCCCTCCCTCTGCAGCAGCAATGTGGAACATCTGAGCAGGAGGTTGAGGGGGGTACTGGCATGTTGGAGTTCGTCGCTGAGCTGGAATCCCCTCTGGATGGAAGAAAGTTCCATTTTTCTGCAGATTCCCCAGATGAGGAGATGGATACCGTTCCTCGCCCTATGAGAGAGAGACCTGTGGAGAGAGGAAAATTCACCATTAAGCCTGCAACATCCAGGAGGGAGTTTGATCCCGCCATTAACCATGACACTGCAGAGGTAACACAGAAAGCAGGTACAGTGTGTGTGCAAGGTGGTGATGTAAACTTTAATGACAATGTGCTTGCTGAGGGTTGTAGTGCTATGGGCTGTCAGCCCACACCCATAGACAATGTGCAGCATGCAGTGCAACCTGATACACCTGCTGAAAAAATTCCACTTTTAAATGCAAGTGGTGAGAAAATTGGAAAAAACTGTGTGTTTCTGGTTGAAGAGTCTGCAGAGAGGAGCACCACGGACATTGCAGAGGCTTTGCCTGGACCAAATACAGTGGCTGTTCCTGAGCATGGTGGAGGAGATGCTGGGAGCAGTAGTACTATAACTTTTTTGGAGTCTGCAGTAGACAAGGCTGTGATTGAACCCAGGAAAGCAGCTGAGTGCTCAGAGAAGGGGGAGGGGGTGGGTCTTGTCTCTGCTGCTCCAAAGACTGCAAGGGTTGATTCAGGCTCCTTGTCATCAGGTGTGGTTGTGTCTAAAGACAATGCTGTAATTGCTGATGTTTCTGGGAGGAAAACCTATGCTGGTGCTGCTGAAGGGTTTGGGAGGGGGGTGCAAGCAGGGAAGGAGCATGGAAATGTTTCATCTTCCTCATTATTTAAAAGGAGGAATGTGGTACAGCTCAGATGGGAAGGCGAAGGTATTCCGCCATATAGGAGAGCTGTGGTTGATAAGATTCTGCAGATGGGCTTTAAACCTGCAGATATCTTTGCCCTGATCAGTCCGACCGGCTCCTATGAGTACGATTTGTCCTTTGTCCGTCCGGAGTCTTTGGACATATTTTGGGAGAAATATGAACATGTGTATAGGAGCCTGCCGGACTGGAAAGGGCTCATCCCCAAAGTTGTGTCACGTCAGCCACTTATTAAAATGGTGACGATTCTTGTGCGCAATGAATCCATACCGCAAGGGGATTTATCTGTATGGCTGAGGAGATATGGAGACATCCTGAGCCCCTTACACAAAATTATGGATGATCGAGGAATATGGACGGGGGGATGGTCTGTGCAGCTAAAACTGAGGGTTATTGATAATGTCATCCAGCATCTGCCATCCTCAGCTTTCCTAGGGAGGGACAGACTGACCATCTTCTATCCAGGCCAGCCAAAGCTGTGCAATAAGTGTGGGGATAAAGGGCACTTTGCATCCTCCTGTCCAGTAATGAAGTGCTCTCTGTGTCAGGATTTAGGGCATTTGGCAAAGGATTGCAATATTATAAGGTGCAACTTGTGCAATGCAGTTGGGCATCCTTATAGCCAGTGTCCTGAGGCAGTACACAACCAGCCTGAGCTCATGAGAGAGTTTTTCCGTCTGGACATGGAGGATGCTCAGAGCTCAGCAGCTAGGGTGCCTGCGATTCCCTCCGAGACTGTACCAATACCCAGTGTGTCAGTGTCTTCCCAGTCTGTGGTGCCCCAGTCTGTGCCAATACCCAGTGTGTCAGTGTCTTCCCAGTCTGTGGTGCCCCAGTCTGTGCCGATTCCCAGTGGGTCAGTGTCTTCCCAGTCTGTATGTAAGGTATCGGTTACTAAGAATGTGTCCAATCCTTCTGTGTCTATGTCTTCCAAAATTGCAGAGGCGGCAAGAGGTGCTGAGGCAGGGGCATCAAGTACAGTGCCAGTCCCCTCCCCTAGACATTGCAGGGCTTCCATTAGGGACCATGGGGTGCAGAGGAGTGGGGAGAATGGTGAAGAGGCTGGCCTGGTGGTAGATAAGGTAAGGGAGAGTGGGGGTGAAGGGGAGGGTGAGAGTGGGGAAACTGTTATTTCCAATTTGTCCAAGGATGATACGGAATGGTTGGAGGAGAAAAGAAAGAAGGGCAAAAGAAGGAAAAAAAAGTGTTCAGCTACCCACAGTCCTGAGGTTTTGCCTTTGACAAATAAGTTTGGGGTCCTGTCAGATGATGAATGGGACTTGTTGAGTACAGAATCTTCCATGGATGATGAGTCGCAGGGTGCATTGAAGCGCACTGGTTCTCCAGGGGGAGAGAGTAGTCAGGCTAAGAAACGGCTGCCTCAATTATCTGTTAAAAGTGGCAACCAATAATGTTATCAGCTGAAAATCAGTCCTAAAATATAATTTTTCATTAAAGGCTCCATGCATGGTGAAGTTTCTTAGTCCGGCTCTCTCGTAGGGTTTATGCTGTGTGCAATTTGGTTTATTTATTATGTTCTTGTTTTGTATAGTTATATTCAATTATTTTGTAAATATGTTATTTATAATTTATTTATTATGGTTTTATTGTATATAAGTTGATTGATTGTAAGAATTTCCAATAAACAAAATTAACCCCTCATAATGGGTACAGCGGGTGTACAGACCCGGGAACTCAGGACAGGGAGGGTGGGAACCCCTCATAATGGACACAGTGGGTATACAGACCCGGGAATTCAGCACAGGGATGGTGGGAACCCCTCATAATGGGCACAGCAGGTGTACAGACCTGGGAATTCAGTACAGGGATGGTGGTAACCCCTCCTAATGGGCACAGCGGGTGTACAGTCCTGGGAACTCAGCACAGGGATGGTGGAAACCCCTCATGGTGGGCACAGCAGGTGTACAGACCTGGGAACTCAGCAAAGGGATGGTGGGAACCCCTCATAAATGGCGCAGCAGGTGTACAGACCTGGGAACTCAGCACAGGGATGGTGGGAAACTGCCATTCCACTCCCTGACAGCGAGGTGTGAGGTTGCTGGTTCCTTAGCTCGTGTGCTTCCAGAAGCCAGGGGCTAGAGTTGTTTCTCTGCCCCAGGAGGGATGCTGGATCCTGGGGAGGACCCCGGCGGGGGCCCCCTGGATAGGCCTGAGACTAGGCCTCAGCCTATGGAAGACATGGAGCTCGGCCCAAGGAGGGGTGAATCCCTATCTACCTTTAGACGGAGGATTGTGGACAAGCTGACAAGGATTGAGAAAGAGGAGGAGAAATTGGCAGCTTTAAAAACTGAATTTAAAAAGAAAAAGTTGTATTGTGCCAAACTGTACAGTAAGAAGAGACCGGCTCTGAGGCCTGAATTAAAGGACTTGGAGCAAGCTTTGAGGAAGCAGAAAGAGTTGGTGAGCTCTCTGAAGGAAAGTAGCGGAGCTTTTAAGGAGAAATACAGTAATGAGGAACGTTTCAGCCGTATGAGGAGAGGAGCCGTTTCCAGCATGGAGAGTGACCCAGCCAGTGAAGAGATGCAGGTACCGACAGAGTCAGCAGAGAGTGAGAAAGTGGGCCCGGAGGATGAGCCCAGCTCTTCAACACCTCAGACATCTGCTGAGCCCCCAATGGCGGAGGCCTCTGTCTCCCTCCCTCTGCAGCAGCAATGTGGAACATCTGAGCAGGAGGTTGAGGGGGGTACTGGCATGTTGGAGTTCATCGCTGAGCTGGAAACCCCTCTGGATGGAAGAAAGTTACATTTTTCTGCGGATTCCTCAGATGAGGAGATGGATACCGTTCCTCGCCCTATGAAAGAGAGACCTGTGGAGAGAGTAAAATTCACCATGAAGCCTGCAACATCCAGGAGGGAGTTTGATCCCGCCATCAGCCATGACACTGCAGAGGTAACAACACAGCAAGCAGGTACAGTGTGTGTGCAAGGTGGTGATGTGAACTTTAATGACAATGTGCTTGCTGAGGGTTGTAGTGCTATGGGCTGTCAGCCCACACCCATAGACAATGTGCAGCATGCAGTGCAACCTGATGCACCTGCTAAAAAAACTTTAAATGCGATTGGTGGGAAAACTGAAAATAACTTTGAGCTTTTGGTTGAAGTGTCTGCAGAGAGGAGCACCATGGACATTGCAAAGGCTTTTCCTGACCCAAATAAAGCTGTTGTTCCTGAAAATGGTGCAGGAGATGCTGGGAGCAGTAGTGCTACAACTGTTGGGGATTCTGCAGTAAAAAAAACTGTGATTGAACCCAGGAAAGCAGCTGAGTGCTTAGAGAAGGGGGAGGGGGTGGGTCTTGTCTCTGCTGCTCCAAAGACTGCAAGGGATGTTTCAGGCTCCTTGTCAGCAGGTGTGGCTGTGTCTAAGGACAATGCTGTAATTACTGGTATGTCTGGGAGGAAAACCTATGCTGGTGCTGCTACAGGATCTGGTAGGGGGGAGCATGGAAATGGTTTATCTTCCTCACTATTTAAAAGGAGGAATGTGGTTCAGCTCAGATGGGAAGGCGAAGGTATTCCCCCATATAGGAGAGCTGTGGTTGATAAGATTCTGCAGATGGGGTTTAGACCCGAAGATATCTTCGCCCTGATCAGTCCGACCGGCTCCTATGAGTATGATTTGTCCTTTATCCGTCCCGAGTCTTTGGACATATTTTGGGAGAAATATGAGCATGTGTGTAGGAGCCTGCCGGACTGGAGAGGGCTCATCCCCAAAGTTGTGTCACGTCAGCCACTTATTAAAATGGTGACGATTCTTGTGCGCAATGAGTCCATACCACAAGGGGATTTATCTGTATGGCTGAGGAGATATGGAGACATCCTGAGCCCCTTACACAAAATTATGGATGACCGAGGAATATGGACGGGGGGATGGTCTGTGCAGCTAAAACTGAGGGTTATTGATAATGTCATCCAGCATCTGCCATCCTCAGCTTTCCTGGGAAGGGACAGGCTGACCATCTTTTATCCAGGCCAGCCAAAACTGTGTAATAAATGTGGGGATAAAGGGCACTTTGCATCCTCCTGTCCAGTGATGAAATGCTCTCTGTGTCAGGATTTAGGGCATTTGGCAAAGGATTGCAACATTATAAGGTGCAACTTGTGCAATTCGGTTGGGCATCCTTATAGCCAGTGTCCCGAGGCAATGCATAACCAGCCTGAGCTCATGAGAGAGTTCTTCCGCCTGGACATGGAGGATGCTCAGAGCTCAGCAGCTAGGGTGCCTGCGATTCCCTCTGAGTCTGTGCCAATGCCCAGTGTGCCTGTGTCTTCCCAGTCTGTGCGTTTGCCTAGTGTGCCTGTGTCTTCCCAGTCTGTGCGTTTGCCCAGTGTGCCTGTGTCTTCCCAGTCTGTGCGTTTGCCCAGTGTGCCTGTGTCTTCCCAGTCTGTGCGTTTGCCCAGTGTGCCTGTGTCTTCCCAGTCTGTGCGTTTGCCCAGTGTGCCTGTGTCTTCCCAGTCTGTGCGTTTGCCTAGTGTGCCTGTGTCTTCCCAGTCTGTGATTTCCCAGTCTGTGCCAATTCCCAGTGTGTCAGTGTCTTCCAAATCTGTGGCGCCCCAGTCTGTGCGTTTGCATGTATCAGTTACCGAGAATGTGTCCAATCCTTCTGTGTCTATGTCCTCCAAAATTGCAGAGGCCGCAAGAGGTGCTGATGCAGGGGCATCAAGTGCAGTGCCAGTCCCACCCCCTCGACATTTCAGGGCTTCTATTGGGGACCAGGGGATGCAGAGGAGTGGGGAAAATGGTGAAGAGGCTGGCCTGGTGGCAGATAAGGTAAGGGAGAGTGGGGGTGAAGGGGAGGCTAAGAGTGGGGAGACTGTAATTTGCAGTTTGTCCAAGGATGATGTGGAATGGTTGGAGGAGAAAAGGAAGAAGGGCAAAAGAAAAAAAAAAAGGTGTTCAGTTGCCCAAAGTCCTAAGGTTTTGCCCTTGAAAAATAAGTTTGGGGTCCTGTCAGATGATGACGATGAATGGGACTCGTTGAGTACAGCGTCTTCTATGGATGATGAGTCCCAGGGTGCATTGAAGCGCACTGGTTCTCCAGGGAGAGAGAGTAGTCAGGCTAAGAAACGGCTGCCTCAATTATCCTAATGGCAGTTCCCACTCCGTTAAAAGTGGCAACCATTAATGTTGCCAGCTTAAAATCAGTGAGTGCTCGTCATATGGCCTTATTTTTGCTCAGCGAGTTTGATGCTGACATTTTGTTTTTGCAAGAGACCCATCTCAGTAATCTGGCTGATATACATCTGGCAAAGAAGGAGTGGAAGCGTGGTCCCTCCTTTTGGTCTCTTGCGGCCGAGCCTTACAGCGGGGTTGCGGTCCTTTTTTCCGGTATGGTAACATGCCGACGGGTAATTGAGGTAGAGATTGGGAGATGCATGATTTTGGATGTCTCTGTGAGGGGGCAGGACCTGCGCCTGATTAACATCTATGGTCCCCAGACAAAATGGGACAGGAAATGCCTCTTTACAAAGATTAAGCCTTTTCTTTTTACGGCTCAGCAGGTTATCTTTGGAGGTGACTTCAACACCATTACTAGGCCTAAAGACAGGAGAGGTTTCAGAGATAAGCTGGGCTATGACAGCCTTTTCCTAAATGCAATGGTTAGGGAAGCAGGTCTGGTAGATGTGCACATTAAGCGCTGCCCAGACAGCACGGGGTTCACTTTTCAGCGAGGTAATAGTCAGAGTAGGATAGATAGGTTTTTTTTAAAGGAGGACTCTGCTTTTTCGGCACCTGTTTGTCGGGCAGTGGAGTTTTCTGATCACTGTATTCTATATTTGACTCTGAATGCCTCAGGCGTGCCACCTAGGGGGAGGGGTATCTGGAGATTGAATTCGGCCCTCCTGGATGACGAGGAAGTAAGACAATCCTTTGAGGAATTTTTTCAGGCACAGGTAACTATCCTAGACTTTTGCAACAGTAAGTCAGAATGGTGGGAGCTTATAAAACAGCGGACTGTTAGGCTTTTCAAGGCCATAGGGAGAAAGAGACAGCAAGATAAGTATATCACCTACCAGCGTTTGCGGAGGAAACTTGACCGCCTTGTATCGAATGGAGGAGATTCTGGGGCGATCTCTGAGGTGAAGCTCCTCCTGAGGACCCATCAATATGACCGGCACGCCTCTTTGGTTCAGGAAAGGGACTATGGGAAATACCATTCGCCTGACCCTTACCAGAATTGTAAACAGAGCGTAGCAGTTAAGACGGTCAATGGCCTGAAGGACAGTACGGGCTCTCTGACGAAGTCTAGGTCAGGGATCCTGGAGGTCGTCGGGTCATACTATGCTGATCTCCTGGGAGGAAAGAACCTTGATCGGACAGGGATGTTGAGTTTTTTGGACTCTACGCCAGGTCTGGAAAATATTGTTCCTTTGATGAATTTGACAGATGAAATCACTGCAGATGAGGTGATCCAGGCTATTGATAAACTAGCCATCAGGAAAACGCCAGGGCCAGATGGTTTGACAGCCGAATTTTATAAATGTTTTAAGAAGATCCTGGCTTCACACCTTGCGGAGGTTTTTAATGGCTGTTTGCATGAGGGTTCTCTCCCTCCTTCCATGAGGCAATCTGCAGTGGTTCTTCTGTCAAAGGGCAAAGATCCTTCGATGATTGAGAATTGGCGCCCCATTAGCCTTCTTAATGTCGATAGAAAGATACTGGCAAAGATTTTTTTCTGGCGATTATCATCAGTGGCAGGCGATTTGTTATCCCATCACCAGCACTGCGCAATCCAGGGTAGAAGCACTTTCTCAGCTGTGTTAGCTGTCCGGGAGGCCTTGGAACGTTGTAGGGCTGCTGGTTGGGGTAAATATCTGCTGACATTGGATCAGGCTAAGGCCTTTGATAGGGTTAATCATGAGTACCTATGGCTCCTTCTTGGCAAGTATGGCCTGGAGGGGGGTTTCATTGATTGGCTCAAGATTTTGTACAAAGGGGCTGAAAGCTTTCCTCTGGTTAATGGTTGGGTTGGGCAGCCCTTTGTGGTTGGCTCAGGTGTGCGTCAGGGGTGTCCTTTGAGTCCTCTGCTATATGCGTTTGCAATCGACCCCTTCATTAGAAGGCTAGAGAGTGGACCATTGTGTGGGGTACATTTAGGCATCGCTGGTGAGCCTCCTTTGAAGGTTGTGGCTTATGCTGATGACGTTTCTGTTTTTGTCTCTGGGACTGGGGAAGCGCAGGAGGTGGTCTCAGTGACAAGGCAGTATGCGGAAGCATCAGGTTCAAAGGTCAACCAGGACAAGTAACGGCAGGGGAGATCAGATCTCTTCCAAGGAAACTTCTTGAGAAGCGGATCATGAGCTCTGTTTTTTGCGAACCACTGGCCTTAAGGGATTGCCCAAGCCTAGTTTTGGGGGAGGGTTTGCGTTTGATTAATTTGGAGAGAATCCCAATGAAGTTTAGGGATCAGGCTTGGCTCGCTTTCCATGGAAAACTATATGTGAAGGGCAACCTGAAGTTTCTCTCTGTGAGTGATCGTGGCTGCCCGAGAGTAGAGTGTGGAGGTGCGGTGGAGTCCATGGATCATTTTTTGCTTCAGTGCCCTTTTAATATAGAGGTGTACAAGAGGGTAGGGAGGGCTCTGAGTGTACCCTTCCTCCCCCATATGAGTTATGCAGAGTGGGTGTATGGGGCATTCCAGACTCGCCGGGATTATGATTTGGAAACACTTTTTTTAGTTAGTGTAGTAGTCCGTTATTTCACGTGGAGTGCACGGTGCCAGGTATCCTTACGGAGTAAAATCCTCCCTGTTGAGGTGGTGGTGCAGAACATTCTGGGTGAGGTTGGGAAGATTCGGGGTCTTGAGAAAGACAGGTGGCAGCAGGAGGCCTGGATAAAGGCGTGGAGGAATATCAGGACTCTGTAGCTGCTGCCTGTTGATCTCGGGGTGTGCGGCTTTTCTTTCTGTCCTTGCTTCACTCCCCTAGATTTTCAGATAAAATATATTTTTGATAAAAGGCTACATGCATGGTGACGGTGATGTTCCTTAGTCCGGCTCTCTCGTAGGGTTTATGCTGTGCGCAATTTGGTTTATTTATTATGTTCTTGTTTGTTTTTTGGTTTTGTATAGTTATATTTAATTATTTTGTAAATATGTTATTTATTAATTTATTTATTATGGTTTTATTGTATATAAGTTGTTGTTTGTAAGATTTTTCAATAAACAAAATTAACCCCTCATAATGGGCACAGCGGGTGTACAGACCCAGGAACTCCGCACAGGGATGGTGGGAACCCCTCATAATGGGCACAGCGGGTGTACAGACCTGGGAACTCAGCACAGGGATGGTGGGAACCCCTCATAATGGGCACAGCGGGTGTACAGACCCGGGAACTCAGCACAGGGATGGTGGGAACCCCTCATAATGGGCACAGCGGGTGTACAGACCTGGGAACTCCGCACAGGGATGGTGGGAACCCCTCATAATGGGCACAGTGAGTGTACAGTCCCTAGAACTCAGCACAGGGATGGTAGGAACCCCTCATAATGGGCACAGGGGGTGTACAGACCCGGGAACTCAGCACAGGGACGGTGGGAATCCCTCATAATGGTCACAACGAGTGTACAGACCCGGGAATTCAGCACAGGGATGGTGGGAACCCCTCATAATGGGCACAGCGGGTGTACAGACCCGGGAACTCAGCACAGGGATGGTGGGAACCCCTCATAATGGGCACAACGGGTGTACAGACCCGGGAACTCAGCACAGGGATGGTGGGAACCCCTCATAATGGGCACAGCGGGTGTACAGACCTGGGAACTCAGCACAGGGATGGTGGGAACCCCTCATAATGGGCACAGCGGGTGTACAGACCCGGGAACTCAGCACAGGGATGATGGGAACCCCTCATAATGGGCACAACGGGTGTACAGACCCGGGAACTCAGCACAGGGATGATGGGAACCCCTCATAATGGGCACAGCGGGTGTACAGACCTGGGAACTCAGCACAGGGATGGTGGGAACCCCTCATAATGGGCACAGCGGGTGTACAGACCCGGGAACTCAGCACAGGGATGATGGGAACCCCTCATAATGGGCACAATGGGTGTACAGACCCGGGAACTCAGTATAGGGATGGTGGGAACTCCTCATAATGGGCACAGCAGGAGCAGAAAATATTTTTAAAAGAATGGGGCCGTAGGGAAGGTAGCAGCTTTGGACCCCACTACATAAAAAGAAGGTTGGGGGTCACAGGGCTGCAAACATGGGAGTCAGGGGGACATAAACTGGGAGTCGCCCACAGCAAATCCCATCCCCACCCTGAGGAGCTCTGGTGAAGACAAAGCACCTCAGCCCTTCCAGGGGCTCTCAGCATTGCTGTACGGCAGGGGTGTCAAACTCAATTTCATCGCGGGCCGCATCAGCATTATGGTTGCCCTCAAAGAGCCCGTTATATCTGTAAGATTAGATGGCCAGAGCACCCCACGCCCCCTTACACCCGTACATGAGATGTCAAGAGCCGCCATATTAAACTACTGGTTTGCCAGTCTGCCCCCTAGTGGGAGCAGGAAAATTTACCTGCAGCGAATATGTGGTGAATGTCACATTCAGTGTTATAGTGTGTTTGGGGTTATGGATTTGTATTTGTGTTTCTTTCCCTTTTTTGTGTAATGGATTGTTAATGTCGGATCATTTATTATATTGGAAGATAACTTAATTTGGCTCTACAGCGCGGCCGCACTTCGCACCTTCTGTACATTCGCTGTCGCCACACCGGACGCTTTGTCCGCTCGTCCCCACCATGCAGGAAATGTTTGTAGGGGGATAGAGAGGAAGATGCGGCTCAGGTTCCCCCCCACCACACAGACTCATCCCCACTAACTGAATCAGCAGTCCTGAGCGCGCCCGGCGAGGTGTGAATTACCCGTGGAACAGACAGAAAATGTAATGAAGAAATCGCGAGGACAAGGGACGAGCGGCCCAGCACCATCGATCCGTCTCCAGAAATGTTTGTAAACTGGTGATAATGGCGCCACATCGCAGCCTCCCCCGGGCGCGGTATCTGCTGACCTCCAAATGCGATTTCTATAGATCCGCACCTGGGTGCCGCATAACAGGTACCATAACAGCCAGGGCCGAGCCGGCAGGAAACCCAACACCGCGCTCTCTGGCCTACTAATGCAAAGTATATGGATCTGTTTGGGCTGCAGATTGTGTTCCCCCCCGCCGCCCCCCCGCTCTGTTCAGGAGAATTGAGGAGTAATGCAACTCCAACAGACTTCATTACATCTGCCTGGAACAAAGGGGACACTTCCTCGCCCCCCCCATCCCCGCCCCCGCCCTCCAGCTTGACAATAACCTTTCACCTCTCCCGAGCCGTATTGACGAGGTCAAGGGCCAGAGCGCACGTGCCCAAACCGATCAATTCAAATTGGCTTTTCATATCTGCCGTGTGATCGGGGAGATCTTAATCCCCCCCCAGAGCGCCTGTGTTTGTCTTAAATAACGTTTGTCGGCCGCTGATAACGAGGGCTGAGATGGATGGGGGTTAAATAGCTCTTTGGCCTTCAACAACCCCCCCCCCCCACCCTTACCCCCCCTGGCAAGGTGGACGCATGAAGGCCAAATGGATGAACTCGATGAACTTGTGTCTTTTGTCAACCAGACTAACTATATAACTCTATGTAACTATACGTAACTATGTAATCATGTAACTATATATAACTATGTACCTACATTCTCTGGCCACTTTATTAGGTACACCTGTCCAATTGCTTGGTAACACAAATTTCTAATCAGCCAATCACATGGCAGCAACTCAATTCATTTAGGCATCTAGACGTGGTGAAGACGACTTGCTGAAGTTCAAACAGAGCATCAGAATGGGGAAGAAAGGGGATTTCGGTGACCTTGAACATGGCATGGTTGTTGGTGGCAGACGGACTGGTCTGAGTATTTCTGGGATCTCTCAGGATTACAGAGAATGGTGGGAAAAAGAGAAAATATCCAGTGAGCGGCAGTTGTGTGGAGGAAAATGCCTTGTTGAGGTCAGAGGAGAATGGGCAGACTGGTTAGATGATAGAAAGGCAACAGTAACTCAAATTACCTCTCCTTACACCCAAGGTATGCAGAATACCATCTCCGAACGTACATCACAGCCAACCTTGAAGCAGATGGGCTACAGCAGCAGAAGACCACACCGGGGGCCCCTCCTGTCAGCTAAGAAGAGGAAACTGAGGCTACAATTGGCACAGATCACCAACATTGGACAATGGAAGATTGGAAAAACGTTACCTGGTCTGATGAGTCTGGATTTCAGCTGTGACATTCAGATGGGAGGGTCAGAATTTGGCACATGGATCCATCCTGCCTTATATCACCGGTTCAAGCTGGTGGTGGTCGTGTAATGGTGTGGATGGGCGGGGGGTAATGGTTCAGGCTGGTGGTGGTGGTGTAATGGTGTGGGAGAGTGGGGGGGGGGGGGGTAATGGTTCAGGCTGGTGGTGGTGGTGTAATGGTGTGGGAGAGTGGGGGGGGGGGGGGTAATGGTTCAGGCTGGTGGTGGTGGTGTAATGGTGTGGGAGAGTGGGGGGGGGGTAATGGTTCAGGCCAGTGGTGGTGTAATGGTGTGGGAGAGTGGGGGGGGGAAGTAATGGTTCAGGCTGGTGATGGTGGTGTAATGGTGTGGGAGAGTGGGGGGGGGGGAGTAATGGTTCAGGCTGGTGATGGTGGTGTAATGGTGTGGGAGAGTGGGGGGGGGGGTAATGGTTCAGGCCAGTGGTGGTGTAATGGTGTGGGAGAGGAGGGGGGGGGGTAATGGTTCAGGCCAGTGGTGGTGTAATGGTGTGGATGAGGGGGGGGGGAGTAATGGTGTGGATGAGAGGGGGAGGGGTAATGGTTCAGGCTGGTGGTGGGGTAATGGTGTGGATGAGGGGGGGGGGTGGTGTGGATGAGGGGGGAGGGGCTTGTAATGGTTCAGGCTGGTGGTGGTGTAATGGTGTGGATGGGGGGGGGGGTAATGGTGTGGATGAGGGGGGGGGGGTAATGGTCCAGGCTGGTGGTGGGGTAATGGTGTGGATGAGGGGGGGGGGTGGTGTGGATGAGGGGGGAGGGGCTTGTAATGGTTCCGGCTGGTGGTGGTGTAATGGTGTGGATGGGGGGGGGGGGTAATGGTGTGGATGAGGGGGGGGGTAATGGTCCAGGCTGGTGGTGGTGTAATGGTGTGGATGGGGGGGGTCGTAATGGTGTGGATAAGGGGGGGGGGTAATGGTCCAGGCTGGTGGTGGGGTAATGGTGTGGATGAGGGGGGGGGGGGGGTAATGGTTCAGGCTGGTGGTGGATGGGGGGGGGGGTAATGTTGTGGATGAGGGGGAGGAGTAATGGTGTGGATGAGGGGGGGTAATGGTTCAGGCTTCAGGCTGGTGGAGGGGGGGGGGGGTAATGGTGTGGATGAGGGGGGGGGGTAATGGTTCAGGCTGGTGGTGGGGTAATGGTGTGGATGAGGGGGGGGTAATGGTTCAGGCTGGTGGTGGTGTAATGGTGTGGATGAGGGGGGGGGGGGTAATGGTTCAGGCTGGTGGTGGTGTAATGGTGTGGATGAGGGGGGGGGGGGGGTAATGGTTCAGGTTGGTGGTGGGGTAATGGTGAGGGGGCATTCATTTCAATGGGCTGCCTTACCCACATAAATGACACAAAAAAAGTTTGTTACCCTTTTTTTTACTGCTCTGCACCAAATGCACGGCACTTTGTCATGTGTAGTCCATGTTTTCACACACATGGATTAGGAAGATGGGTTGGTGTGCAATGGAGAATGCACACTTTTTATGCATTGTGGGAATGCATGCGATTTTTGGCGTTGCCAAGTCCTGCTGGAAAATGAAATCAGCATCTCCATAAAGCTGGTCAGCAGAGGAAAGCCTGAAGTGCTCTGGAATTTCCTTCTAGAGGACTGCACTGACTTCGGACTTGATAAAACACAGCGGACCAACACCAGCAGATGACACGACTCCCCAAATCACCACTGACTGTGGAAACTTCACACTGGACCTCATGCAACTTGGATTCTGTGCCTCTCCGCTCCTCCTCCAGACTCTGGAATCTTAATTTCCAAAGAAATGTAAAATTTTCCACAGTCGGTGAAGAGATAAGGTGCTAATTACTTTTATTTCCTCTGTCTGTTCACAATCAGGCTTTTCATATCATCTTCAGTATGTGGTGTCCACAGATCTCACAGAGAAAGAGGGAGGCTTACAATGGCTGTAGCACAGCAGTGTATCTGGATGGTATGCTTAACAATGACCAGCAGGTGGCACTGTTGGCTCAGGTGTTGCTTTGTGCTGAATGTTCATCAGATCCAAATGTTTCCCAATTATTGATCTGTAATAATCTGAGGATTCCATACACAGGTGACGGGGCTTCATGGACATACATGTGGCAGGATGGATCCATCAAATCTAACGAAGTTCATGATACATCATATCTACTTTTCATCTATTGTTACATTGTTTCTGGTTTTGTGTTTTTTTTTATTTTTTTGGCCCTCAGAATGTTCCTTATCACGAATTGTAAAAGAAGCCATGTGATACAAAGAGAGCGACCTACCGGGTCCACAGGGAGAGCGTCCTTCTGGCTCCACAGGGAGAGTGTCCTACCGGTTCCACAGGGAGAGCAGCTTACCGGCACCACAGAGAGAGCGGCCTACTGGTTCCACAGGGGGAGCATTCTTCTGGCTCCACAGGGAGAGCGTCCTATCGGTTCTACAGGGAGAGTGGCTTACCGACACCATAGGCAGAGCATCCTACCGGTTCCACAGGGAGAGCGGCTTACCGGGACCACAGGGATAGCGTCCTACCGGTTCCACAGGGAGAGTGTCCTATTGGTTCCACAGGGAAAGCGGCTTACTGGCACCACAGGGAGAGCATACTACTGGCTTCACAGGGAGAGCGGCCTACCATTTCCACAAGGGGATCCACCTACCGGCTCTACAGGGAGAGCGTCCTACCGGTTCTACAGGGAGAGTGGCTTACCGGCACCACAGGGAGAGCGTCCTACCGGTTCCACAGGGAGAGCGGGTTACCGGTTCCACAGGGAGAGCGGGTTACCATCACCACAGGGAGAGCGGCTTACCAGCACCACAGGAGAAGCTGCCTACGGGCTCCACAGACAGGAGCAACCCATTGGCTTTACATGGGGGGAGTGGCCTACCGGCTTCATATGGGGAGCAGCCTTCCGGCTCCACAGGTGGAGTGGCTTTCCAGCTCCACAGACAGAAGTGGCCTCCGGCTCCACAGGGAGATTGTGGCCTACTGGCTTCACATGGGGGAGCGGCCTTCGACAGGGAGAGCAGCTTACTGGCTTCACATGGGGGGGGGGGGAGCAGCCTACCAGCTTCCCAGGGAAAATCGGCCTAGTGGCTTCACATGTGGGAGTGGCCTACTGACTCCACAGGGAGAACAATCTACTTCCATGGGGAGAGCGGCCTACCGGCTCCGTGTCCAGCATTTTATCTTGATATTACTGCAAGGTTCCAGATCATTCCAGTTCCTATACTGGAAAATTGATTTTCCAGTAAATCAAAAAATAATCAAATTAATAATTTACTTTTCTTGATCACGTCCTGGGCAATCATTGAAAAGAGTTGGATGGTATGTGTTGGGATTTGATCTCTCAGACAGCTCTGTGGGTTTCCTTTTTTTATGTATTTTTATTTCAGCACAATTGTATATTTACTCGATTACCGATATTTCATCCTGTAAAACTGATTGCCAGTCAATAGGATTTGTTACTTGCAGGTTTCCTGCGGGCTCTATGAAATTGCTTTAAAATGTGGGCAGTATTCGGCTCATTCCCAGCAACCATCAATTTCTGCACATCGTCCCAAAGGTATCAAAAGCTTTTAGGAAAGGTTTGGTGACACTGTGGCCTTGCCTACCCTGCAAACTGCACAGAAAAGGATCATGTGACAAGAGGTTGTAGTAGTACCCAGCAGCACATGTGAGAAGATGGTGACCCAGGATGATGGCTGAGCAAAGATGGTGCCCTACTTCTGGGGAGAATAGCAGATGAAGGCATTGTTAATGATGATAGATGAGGCGCCCCCTATTAAAGCAAGGGGGAGATTGTACTGCTACTCTCAGACAGAAGGGCGTTTTCTGGATTTTTGAATTAAACACATTGCAGGAGATTTACTAAAACTGGCAGGTGCAAAATCTGGTGTCGGCTCTGCATAAAAACCAATCAGCTTCCAGCTTTTCTTGTCAAAGCTTAACCACTTATGGACCGTCCCACGCAGATATACTGCAGCAGGGCGGCCCTCCTGCGGGAAATCATGTACCTATACGTGATTTTGTGCACAGGGTCTGGGGCGCGCGCCGCTGGCAACCAGCTCCCACTGTGATTGGACACAGCGGGAGCCAATCAGCGGGTCCGGCGGACGGGACGTCCACCAGGACCTGCAGAACGTTTACAGGCGAGGCAGAAGGGCGGTCTGCCAGAGAGGAAGATGGAGATCCTGTGTTTCTCCTAAGCAGGAGCACGTACCTGTCTTCCCACAGTTAGGCCCCTCCCCCACACAGTTAGTAAGCACTCCCTAGGAGCACATTTAGCCCTTTGGTCGCCCCTGTTGTTAACTCCCTTCCCAGCCAGTGTCATTAGTATAGTGATAGTATAGTTTTTTAGCACTAATCACTCTATTAGTGTCACTGGTCCCCAAAAACGTGTCAGTTAGTTTCCACTTTGTCCGCCGCAATGTCTCAAAAAAAAAAAAATTCCATAAAAATATCCCCTAGTTTGTAGACGTGACAAATTTTGCACAAACCAATCAATACACGCTTATTGGGATTTTTTTTTTTTACTAAAAACTTTTAGCAGAATACAAATTGGAATAAATTAATGAATAAATTTGATTTTTTTTACATTTTTTTTATTGGTTGTTTTAAAGCAGAAAGCAAAAAATAGTGTTTTTTTTTTTTTTTTTCAAAATTGTCGGTCTAGAGCAGAGAGCTCTATTCATGGGAAAAAAGGACATCACATTTATTTGGCTACAGCGTCGCACGACCGCGCAATTAGTTAAAGTAACACAATGCTGTATCACAAAAAATGGTGTGGTCATGAAGGGGGGTAAACCGGAGCTGAAGTGGTTAATTGAACCAGCTGACATTAGAAGCTGATTGGCCGCCATGCAGAGCTGCACCAGATTCTGAGTGCTCCAGTTTTAGTAAATCTCCCCCATTGTCATCTAAAGGGTTAAACTGTGACTTTGATTTGCACCTATTTTTGTAATATGTATTCACTATTCAATGATTTTGTATCTGTTACTCCCGGTTCACACTTCAGCGATGTCAGACATTGCATGTGATTCGCAGCGCACTGCTCTGCAAATCGCATGCGATGTCTGTGCGATGCAAATTCAGCCATACAGATTGTACAGATTGTATGGCTGAATTTGCATTGGATTTGTACCAAAGTCGCACAGGACCCTTTTTTTGGTCAGCATCTATGCGATCCAATTCATGTCCGAACTGACAGTTCGCACTGCAATCTGGGGGTGTCGTTAACTTTGTATTGACACCCCCAGCGATTTGCATATGGCAATGTGAACTGTCTGCGAGTTGAGTGCAATGCCGGAACCCACAGTGGATTTGCAGGGTTCCCGCATCGCACCAATGTGAACCGGCACTTCCAGATTTCCTCTCGGAGTATATAGACTTCCTGATCAGATTGTTCCTGTTGTTACATTGTTACTTTGTTGTATATTGGTGTGTATGAGTGCCCACAAATGGTTACTATGTAAGAAATCAGACCGAGATAAATCACTTCTGAATTTTTTATTCCCACCTTTAGTCCCGGTTCACACATATGCGATGCGGGAACCCTGCGAATCAACTGCGGGTTCCAACATCACATTCAACTCGCAGGCAGTTCACACTGCCATATGCGAATCGCTGGTGTGATGGTATTCACCGTCACTGGAGGTGAGGAGCAGATACTTAATGGTTTGAATTGCTTCAGATGGGACAGCAATATTTGTCAGCAATATCTTCATATAGAAATATGAAGATTTAATCCCACTTTACACAGTGTATTCCATGTGCTGGTCTGTGAGAGAGACACACAGACTGTCATTGACAGACTTCCCTATTGTTTGTGTATTGGGAGGGAATGTGGATTGTGCCTGTCCCATTGTTAAATGTTAATGACCTCACATTGTTCTGTCTGCCTTAAGATAAGCTTATTATGGGATGTATATGTGGATTGGCTGCTAAGGGGGAGGGGGGGTTGTCCCACAGTGTATATCTTTGTGTACACTGTATGGGAGAGTAAAACTGTGTTTTCATTGGATTGTGAATGTCAGGGCCACCTGGGCAGTAACCTTGTGGGGGAAAACTGTATAAAAGTATGTTTCTTGTTCAATAAAGTTTGAGTTATACTTCACCCTCAATCTAGAGTCCTGTCTCTCATTGGGGGAATCTGCTACAAGGGATTGCTATGTCCTTCATACTCCCTTGGATACGTGTAGGAGCTTGTACCTGTTCCTGCTGCCTTCTCTGGGGAAAGAGAAGTTCACCCACCGGACCCTGGAGCCTTGTCGTAGGTCCAGGGTGGGTTGGGGACGGCGAGACCCCAACCAAGCTGCGGCAGTTCGTGGGGTCTGAGGTGGTTATGGTGTCTGGTGGAGTGCTTGGAGCCCTCGGGAAGCACTAGGAGCATCTGTCAACGGAGGTGCCCGGTCGGGGTGCCAGTTGATTCGTTACAGCTGGGAGTGTCAATACAAAGTTAACGACACACCCAGATCAGTTTGCATATCGCAGTGCAAACTGTCAGTTCGGACATGAATCGGATCGCATAGGTGTGAACCACCCATGCGATCTGATTCTGGTGCTGACCCAAAAAAGGGTCCGGTGCGAGCTGTGTCTAAATGTGATGCAAATTGGCACAGACATGGCATGTGATTTGCAGAGCAGTGTGCTCCGAATCACATGCAATGTCTGTCATTGCACATATGTGAACTGGCGTTTATGCCCCATTTACATATCGCATGGCAGGAAGGAGCATTCCCGCTCACGATTTTGTCAGAGCGATTTTCATGCAATTCTGCATAAATGGGCTGCCCTATGTGCATTTGTCATAGAAAAGAAGCTAATGGACCAAATTTTGGTCCTGAGCCAGGCGCATTATTACACGTGCATTTTGTCGCAATTCTTGCATGAAAATTGCAGCAAAATTGGCATTATTCTTGACGCACATTACGCGTTTTGCTGCGATTTGCCCAAGTGTGGGCGGGGCCTTAGGCTCGGTTCAAACTGCTGCCATCTGATTTCAACCAATTGAGCTCCAGAAGGTTTTTCTCCTCTTCCTGACCAGGACCAGGCCATTTTTTGCTGTTCAGCACTGTGTTACTTTAACTGGTAATTGCGAGGTCATGTAGCACTGTACCAAAACAAAATTTATATCATTTTTTTTTACCTCAAGTAGCGTTTTCTTTTGGTGCTATTCGATCACCACTGGGGTTTTTATTTTTTATTATATAAATAAAAAAAGACCAAAAATTAAAAAAAAAAGCAAAACAATATTTTTCTACTTTCCGCTATAAAATATATCTAATAACAACATTTCAAAAATCTTATTTCATCATAATATGTATTCTACTACATGTCTTTGGTAAAATAAAATCCCAATAAATCCTCAATATTGAACCCTACGGACTAAGACTGGGATGACATTAAAGTTCATGTGTGTGTAAAGGCCGGCGTCCCAATACTTTTGGTAATATAGTGTATATAGAGAGGCGTCCCAATACTTTTGGTAATAAAGTGTAACTTGGGCACTGCCTGTATTCGGAAATTAAATGATAAAAGCAAACAAAATCTTTAGAACAATATTTGAATGTTTCTAGAATTTTCCTTCTATATTTAATCCATCTATGACCAGCTTTAGTTTTCCTGGAATTCAGCTTTAAAGTGGAACTAAACCCATCAATTTACCTGTTTCTGAAAACATTTACATTCGAGGCATAGAGTGAATGATAACTGTGACAGTTGCTTATTCTCTCAATCAAACCAGCAAATGCCAGGAGTCCTAACTGATCGCATGTGCAGCACCATGGCAACTGCAAATCAAACAGGGGCCAAGATGGCGGCTTCCTTGGCTCTAAAAAAGAGGAGGAATAGTGCCCCATCATTTTTGTCAGTGGGAGGATTATTGTCCCATCATTGGTGTCAGTGGGAGGAATAGTGTCCCATCATTGGTGCCAGTAGGAGGAATAGTGCCCCATCATTGGTGTCAGTGGGAGGAATAGTGTCCCATCATTGGTGTCAGTGGGAGGAATAGTGCCCCATCATTGGTGTCAGTGGGAGGAATAGTGTCCCATCATTGGTGTCAGTGGGAGGAATAGTGCCCCATCATTGGTGTCAGTGGAAGGAATAGTGCCCCATCATTGGTGTCAGTGGGAGGAATAGTGTCCCATCATTGGTGTCAGTGGGCGGAATAGTGCCCCATCATTGGTGTCAGTTGGAGGAATAGTGTCCCATCGATGGTGTCAGTGGGAGGAATAGTGTCCCATCATTGGTATCAGTGGGAGGAATAGTGCCCCATTATTGGTGTCAGTGGGAGGAATAGTGCCCCTTCATTGGTGTCAGTGGGAGGAATAGTGCCCCATCATTGGTGTCAGTGGGAGGAATAGTGCCCCATCATTGGTGTCAGTGGGAGGAATAGTCCCCCTCTTTGGTGTCAGTGGAGGAATAGTGCCCCATCATTGGTGTCAGTGGGAGGAATAGTGTCCCATCATTGGTGTCAGTGGGAGGAATAGTGCCCCATTATTGGTGTCAGTAGGAGAAATAGTGTCCCATCATTAGTTACATAGTTACATAGTTAGTGAGGCTGAAAAAAGACACAAGTCCATCCAGTTCAACCTATGTGTGTGTGTTTGCTTTTAACCGTACATTGTATACCCCTGTATGTTGTGGTCTTTAAGGTGTCCATCCAATAGTTTTTTGAAACTATCAATGCTCCCCGCTGATACGACTGCTTGCGGAAGAGAATTCCACATCCTTACCGCTCTTACAGTGAAGAACCCCTTACGCACTTTAAGGTTAAACCGCCTTTCCTCTAGTTTTAGTGAGTGGCCACGTGTCTTATTGTATTCCCTTACTCTAAATAGTTTGTTCCTTATGCTAGGGTCGCCAGTACAGTATTTGTACATTGATATCATATCCCCCCTCAAGCGTCTCTTCTCCAGAGAGAATAGGTTCAGTGCATGTAGTCTTTCCTCATAGCCGATGTCCTCCATTCCCCTAATTATTTTTGTTGCCCTTCTCTGGACTTTCTCCAGTTCCAGCACATCCTTCCTGAGGACCGGTGCCCAGAACTGGACAGCATACTCCAGATGTGGCCGGACCAGAGTCTTGTAGAGTGGAAGAATAATCTCTTTATTTCTGGAGTGAATCCCCTTTTTTATACAACCCAGTATTCTGTTGGCTTTGCTTGCAGCGGCTTGGCATTGCATGCCACTTCCAAGCCTGTTGTCTACCAGTACCCCCAGGTCCCTTTCCATCCTAGACTCACCCAGAGGTTCCCCCCCTAGTGAGTAGCTTGCTTTCTGGTTTCTGGCCCCCAAGTGCATTACTTTACATTTTTCTACATTAAACCTCATCTGCCATGTGGTTGCCCACCCCGTTATTTTGTTCAGGTCTGCTTGCAAGATTTCCACATCCTGCATAGAAGATATTGGCATGCCTAATTTAGTATCATCTGCAAATACTGAGATTGTACTAGATATCCCCTCCTCTAGATCATTTATGAATAAATTAAACAGGATTGGTCCCAGGACAGAACCCTGGGGGACCCCACTTTCCACACCCGCCCAATCCGAGTACTCCCCATTAATCACCACCCTCTGTACTCTCCCCTGGAGCCAGTTCTCTATCCAGGTACTCACCTTATGGTCCATACCTACCTTCCTTAGTTTGTACAGTAAGCGTTTGTGGGGAACGGTGTCAAAGGCCTTTGCAAAGTCCAGATACACCACATCCACAGGCTTACCTTTATCTAAGTGGCAGCTCACTTCATCGTAGAAGGTTAATAGATTGGTTTGGCATGAACGATTTTTCATGAATCCATGCTGATTACTACTTATAATACCGTTTTCATTACTAAAGTCTTGTATGTGGTCCCTTATCATCCCCTCCAAAATTTTGCAGACTACAGATGTTAGGCTGACCGGTGGGAGGAATAGTGCCCCATCATTGGTGTCAGTGGGAGCAATAGTGCCCCATCATTGGTGTCAGTGGGAGGAATAGTGTCCCATCATTGGTGTCAGTGGGAGGAATAGTGCCCCATCATTGGTGTCAGTGGAAGGAATAGTGCCCCATCATTGGTGTCAGTGGGAGGAATAGTGTCCCATCATTGGTGTCAGTGGGAGGAATAGTGCCCCATCATTGGTGTCAGTGGGAGGAATAGTGTCCCATCATTGGTGTCAGTGGGAGGAATAGTGCCCCATCATTGGTGTCAGTGGGAGGAATAGTGTCCCATCATTGGTGTCAGTGGGAGCAATAGTGCCCCATCATTGGTATCAGTGGGAGGAATAGTTTCCTATTATTGGTGTCAGTGGAGGAATAGTGCCCCATCATTGGTATCAGTGGGAGGAATAGTTTTCTATTATTGGTGTCAGTGGAGGAATAGTTTCCTATCATTGGTGTCAGTGGATGGAATAGTGCCCCATTGTTGGTGCCAGTGGGAGGAATAGTGCCCCATCATTGGTGTCAGTTTGATGAATAGCAGGGCTGGTCCAAGACATTGTGCTGCCTGGGTCCGAGAATGAAATGCTGCCCCCCCCCCCAAAAAAAAATTCACGCCCTCCAAGAGGCCCCCACATTCTATAGGACTATGAGAGCAGTCAGAGGAGTGTGAGTGTGTACGGAGTGACAGCAGGAGCAGGACAGAGCAGTAGACACTGGGCAGATGAGCGCACCAGGCTTTCTACTGTCTATAGTGCCAGAGTGCCCTGCAGGGCTGCGGGCATAGTACAGGAGAATGCAGGGCTGCGGGCATAGTACAGGAGAATGCGGGGCTGTGGGCATAGTAGAGGAGAATGCAGGGCTCCGGGCATAGTAGAGGAGAATGCGGGGCTGCGGGCATAGTACAGGAGAATGCGGGGCTGCGGGCATAGTACAGGAGAATGCAGGGCTGCGGGTATAGTACAGGAGAATGCGGGGCTGCGGGCATAGTACAGGAGAATGCGGGGCTGCGGGCATAGTAAAGGAGAATGCGGGGCTGCGGGCATAGTACAGGAGAATGCGTGGCTGCGGGCATAGTACAGGAGAATGCGGGGCTGCGGGCATGGTACAGGAGAATGCGGGGCTGCGGGCATGGTACAGGAGAATGCAGGACTGCCGGCATGGTACAGGAGAATGCGGGGCTGCGGGCATGGTGCAGGAGAATGCGGGGCTGCGGGCATGGTGCAAGAGAATGCAGTGCTGTGGGCATGGTAGAGGAGAATGCGTGTCTGCGGGCATGGTAGAGGAGAATGCGGGTCTGCGGGCATGGTGCAAGAGAATGCAGTGCTGCGGGCATGGTAGAGGAGAATGTGGGTCTGCGGGCATGGTAGAGGAGAATGCGGGTCTGCGGGCATGGTACAAGAGAATGCGGGGCTGCGGGCATACTACAGGAGATGCAGTGCTGTGGGCATGTACCATGCCCGCAGCACTGCCTCTTCTGTAGTATGCATGCAGCCCCGCATAATGGCAGGTAGTTTGGCTGTGGAGCAGTCTCACTTACCAGTTTCTAAAGGCGCCTTAGGATTTAAAAATGGCGCCGCCCGGCGCCAACATATCACTGCACATGCACCGCCGCCGCTCGGGAGAGCCCGCACATGTTCGGCTATTCCCGGAAATAGCCGAATGTTTACGGGCTTTCCCGAGCGGCGGCGGCGCATGCGCAGTGTGCATGTCAGGCCGGCCGCGGACCTTTTATTTTTCTTTTAGCCATACCCGAAGAAGAGAAGAGGTGGCCAGGGGCCGCCTCTCTCTAAGTGCCGCCTGGGTCCCATGGTCCCATCGGGACCCATGGTAGGGCCCGGCCCTGATGAATGGTGCCCCAAGGGCTGGATAAAGGCAAGCAAAGGGCAGCAGTTTGGAGACCGCAGCACTAGTGTGAACAGAGCCTTACTTAAAACCCAACTCCAGAGAACACTAAAAAGTTACAGAAACGTTTCAGTTTTCTTCTAGAAAAGAGGATGAAACCACGCTGATTGTTGTAGGCTCCCCCCAATACAGTTTGTCCCAATCTCTGTAATTGTCACTTTTGCTGGATGGTTCTGTATGTGAGAAATGTGCTGTTACACCAATATGTAAACTATAATATAATGCATAGCTATGGTAATGTCATTATAATTGGTTTAAACTGCCATCTTGTGGTTGTTTCGGTTGTTGCGCTTGCCCTTCTGTCTTTCCCTTCTGTGTTCCTTCCTGTCCCCTCCCATTGATGATGTATTTCTTGTTCCTGTTTCTTTATGCTGCTTGTGGGGATAGAGATGGCCTAATCTGTCTAGGGCTAGGCCTTCGTACAATCTGCTCGCATCCGGCAACACATTACTGTGTTTTGACCTGCAGATACCAACTTCAATCATCTGCTACATTTTCTTGTCTGCTATACCTACTGCCTGCAATAAAACCTACGTGGATGGAAGGAAACGGTGTCTGGTGAGTTCAGCTATCTGATATCGATTGTCCGCAGTGATTCGATCTGCTTATACAGGCCAGGAATAGATCTCAGCAAGGGATAAGTCACTATTACAACAATTGGAGTCAGAATTGGAAAAGTGGAGAAAAATATGAATAAAGGTGCATGAATTAAAAAGGAATTTCTGTTCTGTATATGATGATTGCAAGTATTACCCCCCATAGAGGGACCACAACATAAGATGTGTCCCTATGGTGGAAGTTAACTCCCTGATGTCACAGCTCCTTCACTGATTGGTGCATAATTATAGAAAATGGAAATCCTCCCATACTCAGGGATCTGTCACAACGTTACAATGTCAATCCTCTCCAGCTGTGACGCCATCTACTTCCTGTGATGAGGGATTTATGTTGTCATCTAATCAGTATATAATGAGAGGATTTATATTGCTTATATATTTATAGGATGAAGATTTGGAGGTTGGACTGGCTTCTCCTTCATGTTTTGTTGTGATTGGTGATCCTGGTGATTTGTAGATCGGTGACATGTTATTTCCCGGGGACATTGCGGTGTGTATGACCCCACAAGGCACTCTAGAAGATCTGGATGTTTCTGCTTTGCCCCGTGTTCTAGGTGTTGGCGTTGTTATGATCGGACTCCACGGAACAGATTTTGGTGGAACCCAGATCTAAGATTTAAGAAAGACTTTATGTAACGTGCAGATTTGAGCGCCTGAAGGACCCCTTACAAGAGATCTGAGTACATTGCATCCGGAAAGTATTCACAGCACTTCACTTCTTCCACATTTATGTTACAGCATTATTCCAAAATGAATTGAATTCATTATTTTCCTCAAAATTCTAAAACAATCTCCCATAATGACAACGTGAAGGAAGTTTGTTTGAAAACTTTGCAACTTTATTAAAAATAAAAAAAGGAATAAATCTCATGTACATAAGTATTTACACCCTTTGCTCAATACTTTGGTAAAGCTCCTTTGGCACCAATCACAGCCTCCAGTCTTTTTGAGTATGATGCTACAAGCTTGGCACTCCTATTTTTGGGCAGTTTCTCCCATTCTTCTTTGCAGGACCTCTCAAGCTCCATCAGGTTGGATGGGGGAGGGTCGGTGCTCAGCCATTTTCAGATCTCTCCAGAGATGTTCAATCGGGTTCAAGTCTGGGCTCTGGCTGGGCCACTCAAGGACATTCACAGTTGTCCCGTAGCCACTCCTTTGTTATCTTGGCTGTGTGCTTAGGGTCGTTGTCCTGTTGGAAGATGAACCTTCATCCCAGTCTGAGGTCCAGAGCACTCTGGAGCAGGTTTTCATCAAGGATGTCTCTGTACATTGCTGCATTCATCTTTCCCTCCATCCTGACTAGTCTCCCAGTTCCTGCCACTGAAAAACATCCCCACAGCATGATGCTGCCACCACCATGCTTCACTGTAGGGATGGTATTGGCCAGGTGATGAGTGGTGCCTGGTTTCCGTCACTGTGCCAACCCACAGAGACCCCCAGATCCTTCATCATTATTTCTAAATTTTTACATTTTAAATGTTTCCTAACTATTAATTAATTGGTATTTATGTATTTTTTTTTATTTTAAATGGTAATCATGGCATCGGACAGTCTGTCCTGTTTGCAAAGCTTCTCTTATAGAAAATAAAGGGGTAGTATTGGATTTTTCTTTTGGATACATTTTACAAACATTTTTGGCTCCTTTCCCCCCATTGAAAATGCCGCTAATTATTTACTCCACCCGAAATCACTGACAACTCTTTCCAGTTGGGGGAGCTGGAGGAGGATCCTTTCTCAGGATCGTGTATTTGGTTCTTCCTTTTTTTTTTTTTTTTTTTTACAATACTGTCCAGTTGTCACTTTTTCTGATGTTGTGATCACACTGAAGTTCCTCCTGGGCCGGTCTTTGTAAATCTGTTCCATTGTGTATGAGAAATGCAAAGGAAAAAAAGGCGCCAAGCTCAGCTCGAGGCCCCGCCCACACTCAGGTGATTGATGCATGTCCACAGCTAGCCATTGCTTCATCTGTGTGTTGGGTTGCCATGTATTGGCCAAAACAGTGGAAGTGCAGTTTTTAGTTGGGTAATGTAAAAACGTGATTTTTCCAGCGCATGGTAACCAGCCCCTGCCATGGCAACAACTTTACTCAACATTTCATTGGCTGAAAGAACCCAGGCAAAACGCAGGAAAACACGCATTAAAAATGTGTATGAAAATTCCTAACATCGCACAGGGAAAGGCGCAACGCAGCCTTATGGCAGCCGAGCACGCTTTGATTTTATTATCTGGTCAGCATGCTATTCAATCGAAATGATTGAATCCGCAAACAATCGAAAACGAACTTCCCTTCTGATCGACCTATGCAGGAACAAAATTTTTCAAAAATCAAAAATGTCATGGGTTTTGTGATCCGATGGCTCGACCATTGATTTAGAAATTCGATCAACCAAGCCATGGATGTCATGCAGCGGTGGCCAGTCCATAAGGGGATCCGCCCCCTATTCTCTATGTGTCAATATCTATGCAGGGTGCCGGACGCATAAAAAAAAAAAAAAAAAACTCGTAGAACTTTAAGCACATGATTAGAGCCGACGGCTCCAATTGGCTTGAAAAAGGTTGGGCTCGGGCGCAGGAGCCCACCCACTTGTGACATTAGAGAATAAACATTCGCTATTGTCTTCCTGCTTCTCCTCCCGGCCAATCTGGACAGGAAGCGGGTTCTAAGACCGGATTGGCCAGGAGAACTGACCAGATTGGTCGGAAGGGGAAGCCACCCGCAACCTGGATGCGGGGCCTTCGTGCGAGCGGGGGGTTTGCTTGCCACCTCCCCCAAAAAATGGAGCACCAGCCGCCACTGATGTCACGTCATGTTGCTACAGAAAATAAAATTTGTGGCCGGGAATCTTTTATTTTCAGGTCGCAGCTCATGCATTTTTCCATTATATTTCTCACGATTTTCCCATCATTGATTAGAAATTTGTTAATTTTTCAAAAAATTTTCAACCTGTCCGATCGCTCAAATTCAATGGCCGCACAAAAATCCGCCGTTAGTACAGCTCACTAATAGTGTGAAATTCAAACTAAAAATTCTTAATTGCGATTTTGAAAAGAAAATGAGTTCAGAATTCGATCCATGTACGGCCCGCTTCAGACTCAATTTAGATCGGATTCAATCAAATAGAGTCGTTCAGGAAGGGCAGAAAATGATCAATCGTGTTCAATTGATTGGCAGAGATACTTTGTTTATGAATATCATCATATTTATCAGATGAGATTACATGTTGGAAAGAGAGATGCGATGGAAAAGTAAGGATTATATCTTTAACCATTGATCGAAATCTACTCCCTGTATCACATATTTATCGACTATAGATTGATTACTCCTATCGGAAGAGATCAATTGGACAAAAAAGAACTGATGATTTATCAAAGCGTATTTGGCCACCATTAGGCCAAGACAAGATCAAGAAATACAATTGGTAGTTCAGCAGGTACAATGCATTATCCCCAATTTTAAGCACCCCCCCCCCAGGCTGCAATGTACAAATTTGTCTTTTCGGAAAGGACTCCGGCCTCACTGTTGGTAAATATTGTAATTTCGGTTGGAGAGGCGCAAGGTGTCAGCGAGGACCTGCCATAACCTCAGATGACAGCTGCCATGGATCCGGGTCACTAACTCATGTCAAGCTGCAGGTCAACACGTTAACCCACTAATTCATTTCCCGCATCTCCAATACATAGCTAATAGAATCAATTTCACATCCTTAACCAGTTCCCCTCCGCGGGGACGGCGGGCTGGCAGGGGGCTCTGAACTACAGATGGTTCCCTGGTGGGGAAAGGGTCAATGTAAATTGGCTGTCACGCTCCAGCGCCCTGCGGAGTGCCTCCAGCCTGAAGCTCAGCTGTGCCCCAGCATTCAGAATGGGGATGAGTGGGGGGGGGGGAGCCACACAAAGGTAATCAATACAAGATCTCTGGAAATGACAAAAGAGCTCAGGAGACAGAGGAGAGTAAATCTGGAAGTGAAGAGTTCCATTGCTTATATTAATATATCTGCAGAAATACAAAATGTTTCCACAGGAAAGCCGAGTTATGAGACTGCCAACACCAAGAAGTGTGACCCTACTGACGGGGAGAATGATGCTTCTTCCAGACTTCTTCTACTTCTATACCTTAAAATAGATCAAGCCAAAGCCCATCTCCAACCAAAACGTATTGTCAGTTTTGCATCTGATCAGTGCTACACCAGTTTCCCCCTCATTTTCTGTTGACTGACACCTACACAGGAAATGTAAGAAAATCTCCCACATGGTAATAAGACCCTGCCCCTATTGCATCAGATTTTCCTCACTTCCTGTTTTGTAACCATAACTCTAACTTTTTTTTCTGGTCTTTTTGAAGGATATAGTGCAGGGGTGGAGGTTGGGGTAAAGGGTTGGAGTTACAGTTACAGGGGTAGAGGGCTGGAGTTACAGTTACAAGCATAGAGGGTTGGAGTTATGGCTACAAGGTTACAAATGGGGGTAGAGGGTTGGAGTTACAGTTACAAGGGTAGAGGGCTGGAGTTAGAGTTACAGGGGTAGAGGGCTGTAGTTACGGTTACAAGGGTAGAGGGTGGGAGTTACAGTTACAGGGGCAGAGGGCGGGAGTTACAGTTACAGGGGCAGAGGGTGGGAGTTACAGTTACAGGGGTAGAGGGCTGTAGTTACGGTTACAAGGGCAGAGGGTTGGAGTTACGGTTACAGGAGTAGAGGGTTGGAGTTACGGTTACAGGGGCAGAGGGTTGGAGTTACGGTTTCGGGGGTAGAGGCAAGGTTAGAGGTTTGGAGCTGTAGGTAAAGGGTTGAAGTTATGGCTACAGGTAGAGGGTTGGGGTTATGGTTACATAGTTAGAGGTAAGGGTATGAGTTATGGTTACATGGTCGAAAGATTCAAGTTCAGTTTAGTAGGATAGATTTATAGTTAAAGGTGGAGGCAGCGAGTTGGAGTTATCGTTACAGGTAGGGGCCTGGAGTTATTAGTATAGGTAAGGGTTGGAGTTATAGTTACAGGGGTAGAAGATTTGAGTTTGGTTTAGTGGGTTACATTTATAGTTACAGGGCTAAAGGTGGAGGCAGTGGATTGGTTATGGTTACAGGTAGGGGGGTTGGAGTTATGGTTACAGGTAGGGGGTTGGAGTTATGGTTACGGGTAGGGGGTTGGAGTTATGCTTACAGGTAGGGGGTTGGAGTTATGGTTACAGGTAGGCGTAGGAGTTATGATTACAGGTAGGGGGTTGAAGTTATGGTTACAGGTAGGGGTAGGGGGTTGGAGTTATGGTTACAGGTAGGTGTAGGGGTTGGAGTTATGGTTACGGGTAGGGGGTTGGAGTTATGGTAACAGGTAGGGGGTTGGAGTTATGGTTACAGGTAGGGGTTGGAGTTATGGTTACGGGTAGGGGGTTGGAGTTATGGTAACAGGTAGGGGGTTGGAGTTATGGTTACAGGTAGGGGTTGGAGTTATGGTTACAGGTAGGGGGTTGGAGTTATGGTTACAGGTAGGGGGGTTGGAGTTATGGTTACAGGTAGGGGTAGGGGGTTGGAGTTATGGTTACAGGTAGGCGTAGGGGTTGGAGTTATGGTTACGGGTAGGGGGTTGGAGTTATGGTTATGGGTAGGGGGCTGGAGTTATGGTTACGGGTAGGGGGTTGGAGTTATGGTTACAGGTAGGGGATTGAAGTTATGGTTACAGGTAGGGGGTTGGAGTTATGGTTACAGGTAGGGGTAGAGAGGATTTTTTTTCTCTCTTCTGTCTAAAGCCTAGTACACACGCAACAAATTTCAACCGACCGGTCGTCCATCTTTTGTCCAGAGTGGTGTTTTGTTGGTTGGAATGTGCTCTAGACTGCACATGAATTTTGTCGACCGACAGAATTCTACTTCAGAAGTGATGTCATGTGTTGGTTTGCTTTCTTTGTGTTCTTTCTTCTCTGAGAATGCCCAGTCTTGCTCATAGGATTTTTCCCTGTCTAAATCTATACTGACTGCACGAAAATCGGACGTGTTTTGACGGTGGACAAAAATTTTATAGCCTGCACACCAGAATTTTTTCGGCCGAAAAGTCGGAGTCGGTTGTCAGAAAGCATCGTACTAACAAGCCGAAAATCAGGAGATCGGTCGTCGGACGAAAATTCCCGGCCAAATTTCGACTCGTGTGTACGGGGCTTTAGGATGTCTCCAAAAGGCAGACACAGCTACTAACAAAACTGACGGAAGTTCCAACTATTCTGGACTCTACTGAAAACTAAACTGGATCCCATAACTGGTCTTCAGAGAGCTCAGTGTTGGCTTTCAGGATTATGTAGATCTAACAGATCTGCTTTCCAAGAACACCTGGAGGCAAAGCTGTAAATAAAAATCTATGAGGCTTTAATGGTAAGCGAGCAGCTGTAGCAGCTCCGGACATCTCAAAAGGAAGATCTGGAGTTTATTGGAGGTCTTACAAAATGCTCAAACCAAGGCCTGGTAACAATACAAAAAAAAAAAGGGGCTTCTGCCATGGTCTCAAAACACGGCTGATCAGTCTCTGCCTGGGAGTCCTGGGCACAAGAGGTTGCATTATTGGTGCAATTGTTTCTTTAAGTGAATCTATGAGGACAGGAAAATGTCAGCCGTCAGTGTGGACCAGTTTTTGAAGACTTGGGGATTTTAGGCAGTAAGTCAACGACTTGGGGGGAGAGCAGATAGCCAATGAAAGCTGGACAGGAAGCCACATTTAAGCCTTGCCCTTTGAAATCCCAATGGAAGCTCCCATAGAAAATCGGATATTAGTTTATATAGTTTGGGAGTGTAAATCGATTAGAGCATTTTGGAACAAAATATTCTCTATGATCTCAGAAGTTGTGGAAAAAAAAAACATAATTCCAAGTCCTGAGATGGCGATCTTCAACCTAAATATCCATGAGATACCTATAAAGTACCGAGTGGTGGTCTTACATCTTTTATTAGCGGCAAAACTCTTAATCACAAGAAGATGGAAATCTCAGGAGAGAACATCTCCATCTGATATTGTTACATTACTTAATCAGCAATGTGAGATGGAAAAAATTATGGCTACTATAAGTTCGGTGAAGAAAATATTTGCGGTTAGATGGAATCCATGGCTAAACAATCTAAGATGTATGGTGACAATGGATTAGATAAAGAACGTGTGTCAATGTAAGGATTGCTTAGTAAGGATGAATTTATTGATCATGAGGAAAAAATGTGAATGGGCTATGGGGAACAGGTCTCTCTTTTATTATAAGATCGACGTCTAGTGACGATAGATCGAAAATAATGGGCATGTATGTATGTATATATATATATATGTGTAAGTGTATATATGTATGTGTATGGAAACCCCATTCTGTGACGGTTAAACTGAGTTGGATGGAAGGTTCCCCTTTCCTTTTTTCTCTCCCTGTCCTTTCCTTCTTTCCTCTTCTCCCCCCTTTTTTTTTTTGAGGTAAAATGTTATGATCAATAATTTTATTGCAACATTTTAGGTTGATATTTTGCTGTTTTGTTTCTTTGGTGTATGTGTATTATTATTTTTTTGGAAAATCACAATAAAAGAGATATTGAAAGAGAGAAAATCGGACCTCAAATGCTCACTATAAACGAGGCCAGAACCCACACAGGGAAGGCTTATCCTAGATCCAACAAGCCAAGCAAGTCCAGGCAAAATTAAACAACCAAACAACTAAAATTCAACACTGCCAACTTTATTGATCTAGAACCTGGCTAGGACCTCCATTTCTGACTTGTTTAACCCAAAGGACTGTGCTTAGTCATAGATTAATCTACAATGAAGTTCCGTCTTATAGGTGAGCATGTCATAGGGTGTGGTCCCAGGTAGGTGACACCTCGTCTGTTCAGATCAACAAAGATGTCAGCATTGAATTTTATGGACTACCACGGAGCTGCAAATGCGTTGTGCCCTTACCGGATCACATCCACAAAACACCGGAGAGGATTTTCCTTTGTTTCAGGGCGGAAAAATGCAAATAAATATTTCCAGGGACTATCAGACTTTGTATTTTTAACTACATTTTCCTGTTAAAATATGGACGGTTGAGGGGCATGAAGCCCAAAGAGGAAGGGGGGGGGGGAATCCAAGGGATGACATGAGAGCCAGCACTGAGATTGGTCAGGCCTTGGCTATAAATCTCAAGACAACCAACCAACCGCCCATCACCCAACCTCAAAGTTCAGAACACTGGGGGGGGGGTTGGGTAGGGGGTGAGGAGCACATGGGATACTTTGTCTTGGTTCAGACCTCCTCAGCTATGGGGCGGTGAGGAGGAAGAGGCCGCAGGGAGGGATGATATCAGTCGGTATTCTCTCTCACAGAGGCGTGATTTTCCTCGTTTCATTGGTGTTCTATGAACATTCAACATACAAATGGTGCACAGCGGAATTTTTAAAGGCCGATGGCAGTGGCCTCTCCTGGAGGAAGCCGATATTATGGTAATGGCCTCCATAACAAGAAACTTTACAAGTTCAGGAAAGTAAAACGCTTTGTGTGTGATCTCCGACCCTGGATCTCTTCCACACACCAAAAGCGCCACAAACAATAAAACTTTTTTTTTTTTTTGGAAACTGGAGCTGGCGGCAGAAGGAAAATATTACAGTAATTGTATAAACGGTCAGCCAAATCCGAACACTTCCAGAGCCTGCAGCCATTCCACACCAAACTGCCATCATCTGCGTTGTGAGCGCCGCACAGCTGTTCATTGGGAGGGCGAGCTTTGTCTGGTATACCAGGGGTTAATCCTGGGCAGAGACACTCATAGAGGACATTTCTTCTTCTACACCCGAGGTGCCCAACCAGCAGTCTGAGGGCCACATGAACCCCCTTTGGTATGTGTTGTGTGGCCCTTCACGGAACCCAGCAAATAGCAATGAAACAATTCCACCATTACAAGGTATATGTCCCCCCACCCGCCCAAAAAAAATAAAAATCCCAAAAATAACTCTAGAATCTTCCTGGGGAAAAAAAAAAAACATTGCCCCACCCATAAAAGGAAGCCATTCATTAACATTGTTGAGGCTATTCATTTATACACAACATTGTAAACATATAAGTTATATTACATGTGCTTCGCATATCTCCTTTTTCTTCTTTTCCCTGCTTAATTTACAGTTAAAAAAATATATCACAAAACAGCACAAAATGGGGGAAAAAAACAAAAAAAACAAAAACATGAAGTAAAGTCCATAAAAAGAATGCGGACGATTGGGGGAGGGGGTCTGTACAAGGTCCCATCGCTGCTTCCGGCGGGTCTGCGGTCACACGCAGGACAGAACGGGGGATGTGGAATCGTTGGGGGAGGCGAGCTCGCGGGGAAGGAGGAGGTGTAAACAAAACTGTTTGGATAGCGAGTCCTCGGCTCCGCCTATAATTCGCTGTTAAGGGGTCAAAATCAGCAGCAGGAACAGGGAGAAGAGAAAAGGCGGAGAGCGGCGCGGTGGGAGGGAAGGGGGTGGGGTTCGGGGCTGCGGTCTCTCCCCGTTAGTGCTAATGGAAGGAAGTGAGGACGTGGAAGCCACAAGAGTTCAGTCTGTCGGGAAATGTCCGTTTTCTTCCTCTTATAATTTATTTACTCCATAATAAAGTCTATTAAAGTGTCTTTGAGCTTCCGAATGTCCCTCTGTCACATTTTGGGCCTTAGCCTCCGGAAAGGAGAAGGTGTGAGGACAAACAAGGTGGGGGGAAGGTGGGGACTAGCGGTCTGTGGGAGGCCGGAGCGGTGTCAGTCCCTCTTCACACGGCTTTCACAAGTAGACGCGTCTCAAGTCCCCAGGTGATGTGATGGTGTTACACTGCGGACACAGCTTCTTCGCTCCCTGCAACGTAGAGAAAGAAAAGACGCCCGTTAGACAAAAGGCATTTATATCATACAATAAAGATTGTGCAATGGTAAGCAGAGCCGACCTACAGCACCGGGGTCCTGCATTCAATTCCCACAGCACCGGGGTCCTGCATTCAATTCCCACAGCACCGGGGTCCTGCATTCAATTCCCACAGCACTGGGGTCCTGCATTCAATTCCCACAGCACCGGGGTCCTGCATTCAATGCCCACAGCACTGGGGTCCTGCATTCAATTCCCACAGCACCGGGGTCCAGCATTCAATGCCCACAGCACTGGGGTCCTGCATTCAATGCCCACAGTGTGAAATTCTTGTTATGGGTCTCCTCCTATGAGCCAAATACATCCCTGTGCAAGTGTCACACACTTAGTCATTAACCACTTGCTGCCCGCCCACAGTAGTTTTACTGCAAGTGGGCGGCAACTATAGACCAGGTGACCTAACTGTACGTAGCCTGGCACATGCACAGTGGCAACCGCAGTCACAAGATCCCACTCTGACCACTGTGCAATCACACTCTGACCACCGCAATCACACAATCACACTCTGACCACAGTGACCACCGCAATCACACGATCACAACGTGACCACCGCAATCACACAATCACACTCTGACCACAGTGACCACCGCAATCACACAGTGACCACCGCAATCACACGATCACAACGTGACCACCGCAATCACACGATCACAACGTGACCACCGCAATCACACGATCACAACGTGACCACCGCAATCACACGATCACAACGTGACCACCGCAATCACACGATCACAACGTGACCACCGCAATCACACGATCACAACGTGACCACCGCAATCACACGATCACAACGTGACCACCGCAATCACACGATCACAACGTGACCACCGCAATCACACTGTGACCACTGCAATCACACGATCACAACGTGACCACCGCAATCACACGATCACAACGTGACCACCGCAATCACACGATCACAACGTGACCACCGCAATCACACGATCACAACGTGACCACCGCAATCACACTGTGACCACTGCAATCACACGATCACAACGTGACCACCGCAATCACACGATCACAACGTGACCACCACAATCACACGATCACAACGTGACCACCGCAATCACAATGTAAACACAACTGTCATGAATGGGTTTTATTCATAAGAACTGTGCTTAGTAGTGTGATGCTGTGATTGGCCCACAGCTATCATATGGTACCTGAGTCAATCACAGTGCCCAGTACCCTGTGATAGCTGTTGGCCAATCACAGCTCTTATAAATGAAACCCATTCATGACAGTTCAAAACATTGCTGTTACAGTAAGAGCAATTAAAAAAAAAAAAAATGCACCCTGATCAGACCCCCCCCCCCCCCCCCACTGTGGTGACACTAAACTATTCTGATGACAGGATATTAAAAAAAAGAAAACAAGCTGAATTAAAACTGGTTTAAATCGATTTTTCTTTTACGTAATGTCATCAGTCAGTGTCCCAAAAATCGCAAATTTTATTTAATTTCTTTATTTTCCCAACAAATTGTGACAAAACAAAAACTTAAAAACTCGCCATGCGTCTTACAAAATACCTCAGACTGTCTGCTTCCCAAAAAGGGGTAATTTGGGGGTATTTGTAATGTTCTGGCATTTTTGATTTTCAAATATTTATCCCATCCCAGTGCGCAGTCTCACAGACTGAATATTATACACGGATTTGCGGTATTTTTACCAAAGACATGCAGCAGAATATATTTTGGCCTAAATTTATGAAGAAATTTGATTTTATTGGATCGGTTTTATTAACAGAAAGCAGAAAATATATATTTTTTATTTTCAGTCTTTTTTAGTTAATTGAGCAAAATAATTAAAAACCCAATAGAGATCAAATCCCACCAAAAGAAAGTTCTATTTGTATGAAAACTTTTATATACACTTCATTTGGATACACCGTTGCATGACCTCGCCAGTTAAAGTAGCGCAGTGCTGAATAGCAAAAAAAGGCCTGGTCATGAAGTGGTTAAAGTGCACCTTCACTCCCCACATCTACTTTAGCTCCCTATACCTCTACCCATATTTTTTTTTTTTGTCTGGCCACACCCCTCCCTCCCCACCGCCATTCCTACTAATATCGAGGATGGCGTGTCCCTCCCCCAGGCTCCTGTATGTAAGATGTCACAGGAGCAGGGACACAATGGGCGGACCTGAAGGCGTGTCATCAGGACCGGCTGCTGAATGTGGAAGAGACAGCCGGCTCTCGATGATGTCAGAGAAGAAGATGGCGGTGTCGGACTTGGGCTGTGGAAGCGGATCACAGCAGGACAATGCTGAATTCGCTGGGCGGGTGATAATGTGGAGCGAGAACAACCCTGCATAATAGGCAAGAGGGGGTGGGGAAGAAAAAAAAAAAAAAAAAGCAAAATAGTGAAACTCTGATAATGGATCCCTCTGTCCCTAAAAATTCTCATACATATTTCTTTGTCATAACTGGAAGCAAATACCTCCTGATCCCGCCCTTCACCTTCCTGACCACACTAGGCATGTAAGCAGATCAGTGTTAGCATGGTCACTTTGCATCCGCTCCGTTCTTAATGCTCTTACAGGACACTGTGCCCACACACGACATGTCTGTAGTCTGCTTGCCTGACACGCCCCCTGCCCAGTTTGATTGACAGCTGATTGAGTCTGTCATAGCAGACTAGTGAATATAACCACGCCCCCTGCATGACTAGCATGTTGCCGCCCCCCTCCCCCCCCAATTGGACAGCAGCTCTTAGCAGAAGCCTTGCAGGAAAAACCACACCTAGTAAATATAACCACACCCCCTGCATGACTGACATGTTGCCCCCCCCCCCCAGTTTAAAAGCAGCTCTTAGCAGAAGCCTCGCAGGAACAACCGCACCTAGTCATGCAGGGGGTGTGGTTATATTCACTAGGTGCGGTTGTGCCTGCGTGGCTTCTGCTAAGAGCTGCTTTTAAACTGGGGGGGCAACATGTCAGTCGTGCAGGGGGTGTGGTTATAGTCACTGACATGTTGTTCCCCCACCCAGTTTGAGAGCAGCTCTTAGCAGAAGCTGCGCAGGAACAACCGCACCTAGTCATGCAGGGGGTGTGGTTATATTCACTAAGTGCGGTTGTGCCTGCGCGGCTTCTGCTAAGAGTTGCTCTCAAACTGGGTGGGGGGGGAACAACAGCTTGTGCTTGGGAAACGTAACCCCGCCTCCTGCACTTGGTTAGAAACAGCCCAGTCACATGACCAAACGTGTTATTTATGGTAGTCTTTTTTTTTTTTTTTTAATAACCATTTCACCTCCAGAAGGTTTTACCCCCCTTCATGACCAGGGCATTTTTTGCTGTTTAGCACTGCGCTACTTTAACTGGATTTGTGCGGTCATACAACGCTGTACACAACTGACATATATATAAATTCTTTCACACAAATAGAGAGTTTTCTTTTGATGGTGTGTAAATCAACCACTGGGGTTTTTATTTTTTTGCCAAATAAAACGAAAAAAAAAAAAAAATGTCTTCGTTTAAAATTTTGCAAATAAATTATCTTTCAAAAATTTAGCCCAAAAATGTATTCTGCTACATTTGTTTAGTGAAAATAACCCAAATCAGTGAATATTATTTAGTCTGTAGGAAAGCTATAGAGTCCACAAACTATGAGAGATATCTGAAAACGTATCAATCATCAATCCTGATGTACGAACGGCCAATCTCATTTCTTGAGGCACGAAAACACCAGGACAGCACAATTACCCCCCAAATCACCCCTTTTAGTAAAGTAGGCAGTCAGATATGCAGTACAGGGTCATCATATGGCGGTGATCCGGGATTCTGACTGGTGACCGCATGATTAAAGAAAAAATAATTTAAATCTTGAATTCAATTTTGTTTACCTTTTATTTTTCTTCACAATTTTTATTTTTTTATATGCTGTCATCAGAGTAGTTTAGTGTCACCATAGTAACACTGAACTATGGGGGGGAATCAGGGATACTGACTGGTGACCGTATGCTTACATACAAAAAAAAGTTAAAATCATTTTTCATTTAATTTGTTTTAACATTCCCCCCCCCCCCTTTTTTTAAATTTTTGGCCCAGGTACCATGTGATATCTGTGGGCCAATCACAGCATCACTCTATAGCAGCCTTTTTCAACCTTTTCAACAGAGGAACCCTTGAAATAAATTTCTGGTCTTGGGGAACCCCGGCTAAAAATGTAAAATCTACAACTCATGACACATTAGTGTGACAGTCAGTGGGAAGAATGCTCCTTACTCTTCTCATCATTGGGAAGAATTACCCCCCTTACAGATTGCTAAAAGGAACAATGGTGTCATTGGGAAAATTATCTGAGTGGAAGAAATTGCCCATTGCTCAAAGAACCCCTAGCAACCGCAGGAGGAACCCCCTAGCAACCTCAGGAGGAACCCCCTAGCAACCTCAGAAGGAACCCCCTAGCAACCTCAGGAGGAACCCTGGTTGAGAAACCCTGCTCTATAGGAAACAGCTGTTATGAATGACATTTTCTCCTAACAGCAGAGTGATCGCGGGAGCCCACAGAGCAATCATATAGTGATCACATGATTTCAGGTACCGTGAGCTGCAAACTGCTGTGCCTGCCCCAGGCTGGATGATGTACAGAGGGATCACGGGACTGAGCAGAGGGATCACGGGACCGCGCAGAGGGATCATATACTGATCACATGATCCCCGGGCTGCTGAAAGCCGCCAGGTACCGTGAGGTGTAAACTGCTGTGCCCGCCCCAGGCTGGACGACGTACATATAGGTCACCCAGCCTGTCCGTGCCACCCTCAGTAAATGGACTGTGGGTGAGGGGAAAGTGGTTAATGTTTGAAACATTGCAACGTTTTCTGCTTTCTATTTCACGCCTTCATATAAACTTTAACAATTCGCTTCCAAATAAAGAAAAAAAGGCCCACCTTTAAAGAGCCCTCGAATTCCCACCTGTTCCAGCAGAACCCCCAGCCTTTTAATTCAGCCTCTCCCACCACCTGCCCCGTTGCCGAGCTCCATCGTTACCCCATAATAACGCACCTGCCCTGCTAAACTAGTTTTATAAGATGGGCGAGATATTGGCGTCTTTCATCCTCTTGCATATAAAATGGTTTCCTCCTGCAAGCTGCTCCACGCCTCCCCTTCAAGCCTATTAAACCCCAAATTGCTTATTGCAAAGTGAAGAGAAAAAAAAGTAAGTTGTAGCAGATCCGAGTGCAGAGCGCCCCCAGATGAGAGCGTTCTATATTCCGGTATTTGTCGGTATAATCAATGTACCCCCCCCCCCCCTTTTCTGTCGTTCACTGGACAGGTAAGCTTTATTATTCATTTCATTGATGAGGACCTGACAGACGCACATCGGTCAGAAAGGGGGAGGGATACGGAAAGGTGGGTAATATTTAAAGGTCCAGAAAGATGGGGGGGGGGGGGGGGGGCGGAGAGGGTGGCGGGGTGGGTTGTTGGCAGAGGTAAAGGGCAGACTTAACGAGATTACACACATCGACTTTGATCAAGACACAAAAGCAGCGAGGCGTTCCAAGGCTTTTATTGGCATCTTCGGGCTACATTTTAATGGTTACATTAGTAGCCGGCTATTTCAGGCAGCGAGGACTGGTTTAATAAATTGAGGGCTGAGGGGCGGGGGTGGGGGGCTCCTGGAACACATGAGAGGATGCTTATTAATTGTTTCCCAGCACAAGTGCCAAGATCCTTAATGTGTGTATATGTTTCTAATCCGCCGGCTGGGAACGCCACAATACAGCCAGATGCAACGCTGGTGCTAAACATGCAATCGTCCGCCAGGACTGCCGAAGAGGGTATTGGGTATTGTTCACTGGTAGGACCGCCTGAGGAACTACAAATCCCAGCACATCATTGTAGCCAGGACAAAGGCGGACACACTGAAGGCCGCATGAAGTACTACAAATCCCAGCACACCATTGTAGCCAGGACAAAAGCAGACACACTGGAGGAAGGCTGCATGAAGTACTACAAGTCCCAGCACACCATTGTAGCCAGGACAAAGGTGGACACACTGGAGGAAGGCAGCATGAGGAACTACAAATCCCAGCACACCATTGTAGCCAGGACAAAAGCAGACACACTGGAGGAAGGCTGCATGAAGTACTACAAGTCCCAGCACACCATTGTAGCCAGGACAAAAGCAGACACACTGGAGGAAGGTAGCATGAAGAACTACAAATCCCAGCACACTACCATACCCAGAACTGAGATGGACACACTGGAGGGCTGCATGAGGAACTACAAATCCCAGCACTCCCCACTGGTCAGGACAAAGCTGAACACTAGAGGAGGACTGCATGAAAAACTACAAATCCCAGCACACCACCCTAGCCAGGACACAGCTAAAGAAACACTGCAGGGCAGCTGCGTTAGAAACTACAAATCCCAGCAAACCACCATACCCAGGACGGAGATGGACACAATGGAGGAGGGCTGTATGAGTAACTACAAATCCCCAGTATACCCACTGGTCAGGACAAGGCTGAACACACTGGAAAAGGGCTCCATGAGGAACTACAAATCCCAGTACAACACCCTAGCCAGGACAAAGACGGGCACACAGGAGGGCAGCTGTGTGAAAAACTACAAATCCCAGCACACCACTGTAACCTGGACAGAGGCAGACACACTGGAGGAGAGCTGCATGAGGAACTACAAATCCCAGCACACCCAAATAGTCAGAACAAGGCTGAACACTCTGGCCGCTAAATGTGGACAAATAAACTGCAAACATCTTCAGTTGCACGCAAACCTTCCTTTTTATGTTTCCTACAAAACCATGCACTGGACCAAATGGGACCAAATGGGACCGATCACTATCGGACTTATTAAGCAATAACATTTAACAGTTTTGTTTCATTTCAAAACTTGTATTCAATCTACATCTCTATGTAAAATATTCCCTGGTAACGCCTCTATGGAGGTCCTTTGTCCAGGCATTTCCTGTTATTGGGTGACAACGGTCTCCTAATTGAGCTCCAGCATGGTCACATGATGCACCCTTGGTGGCAACTACAAGCGCCCATGTGAACGCAGAACGTACGGATATGTCCCACTGTTGCCACTATGGGAAAGGCAGTCCAAACTTCGCCAATAGTGACCAGTGGTGGCGAGCCTTGGCACCCCAGATGTTTTGGAACTACATTTCCCATGATGCTTATTCACTCTGCAGTGTAGTTGAGCATCATGGGAAATATAGTTCCAAAACATCTGGGGTGCCAAGGCTCGCCACCACTGGACTAGACTCTCTTCAAAACGGAGAAAGCTCATTGGGCTGTGCTCCTCCTATGGATCACAGGAGTGAAGTTCATTCTGCACTCGTGACCCATTTTCAGCAGACAGCGGGCTGAATTCCGCTTTCTGCTGAGGTCACAGAGCCGGTCCATGAATATAGTCGAGATCCATCCACATGTCTGGACCAGCACAAAGCTGAGCCTCTCCACAGCTCAGCGCTCCAGTGAGCGCCCTCTCCACAGCTCAGCGCTCCAGTGAGCGCCCTCTCCACAGCTCAGCGCTCCAGTGAGCGCCCTCTCCACAGCTCAGCGCTCCAGTGAGCGCCCTCTCCACAGCTCAGCGCTCCAGTGAGCGCCCTCTCCACAGCTCAGCGCTCCAGTGAGCGCCCTTCTCCACAGCTCAGCGCTCCAGTGAGCGCCCTTCTCCACAGCTCAGCGCTCCAGTGAGCGCCCTTCTCCACAGCTCAGTGCTCCAGTGAGCGCCCCCTCCACAGCTCAGCGCTCCAGTGAGCGCCCTTCTCCACAGCTCAGTCCTCCAGTGAGCGCCCCCTCCACAGCTCAGTCCTCCAGTGAGCGCCCTCTCCACAGCTCAGCGCTCCAGTGAGCGCCCTCTCCACAGCTCAGCGCTCCAGTGAGCGCCCTTCTCCACAGCTCAGCGCTCCAGTGAGCGCCCTTCTCCACAGCTCAGCGCTCCAGTGAGCGCCCCCTCCACAGCTCAGCGCTCCAGTGAGCGCCCTTCTCCACAGCTCAGTCCTCCAGTGAGCGCCCCCTCCACAGCTCAGTCCTCCAGTGAGCGCCCCCTCCACAGCTCAGTCCTCCAGTGAGCGCCCTCTCCACAGCTCAGCGCTCCAGTGAGCGCCCTCTCCACAGCTCAGCGCTCCAGTGAGCGCCCTCTCCACAGCTCAGCGCTCCAGTGAGGACGGGGAAGAGCAGAGAGCTGCTGACTGACAGTCACCAGCTCTCTGCTTATGGAGCTCTAAGAACCGAGCGATCGGTGAATTTGATTGTAGGAAGAGGGTGGAATAAGGTAAAAAATCTATTGTCTACTGAAAAGTGTAATGTGTAGGCCACAGAATGAACAAACGAACACACACAGGGTTGAACTGGTGTCTTTTTTCAACCTCACCAATATGTAAATATTTGCAGCCAGAAAAAAACTGTTACAAATGTCCTTCTCAGTAGCAGTGAATGCTGGGACTTGTAGTTCACCACCTGAGGGATTTACAGGTTGCCCACCCATCCTACAGACCCTGCTGAAGTTGAAAAACTCTCCAGAGACGGGACTAACTGCACCAATTAGAGGCGTCTAGGCCGGGCCCTGATCCTGGGACGACATGAAAGAGTCGAGCTAATGATGTGAGGCCGCAGTGCTGAGAACCCAACAATGTAAGAGAAGCTGAAGTAATCCGCCCGCAGGAACGGCTGCGCTTATAAAACTGTAAACAGATTTTCTGTTCCATAATTAGAGCGCCCCCCCCCCCCTTCAATCTACCTCCACCCAGAATGGCTGTGAAATGGCCCCGGGCCTTACCAAAGTGCGCAGCCAGCATTCCTCGCAGTGCACGTGCCAGCACTGAATGGACGTCAGGGGCATTGTGTACGAATCCTGGAGAGGAGAGAACAGGAATTACTTCTACAGATATTCCACCAATAAAACAACATTAGTGAGCTGTGATTTATGTGTAAAAAGGGCAGCATAACTGAGTCATTCTAAAAACGCTACAACAATTACATCCCATCGGGTCCACGCGCCTCTCACAGGGCCACAGGGAAAAGTTGAGTATTTGGGATAACTCAGCAGTCTGATACATTGACAAAGGATGGCGCTACATACTCCTATTTCCTGAATGGTCACATGCCAAGGACTCCTTTAGAGGACAATACAATCTTCAGGATATGCGGTTCGGGAATGTGTCGCTTTGCTGGAAGGGAAAGCTGTACCGGAGGACCTGCCGTGCAAAAATCTCCATGCTTCTGCTTCATCAATTCTGTGGATTTCTGCCTCCTCCACCTCTGCTGCTTCATCATCACTCCCCACCAGTCACCAGGAGGACGGCTCTGGGATGAAGAAGCCCCGCTCCTCTACCAAGATGGCCGTCCCCACACAAAGACACGGGGGAAAACACCAAGACGTGGTAAGGCAGTAATGGTGAAAGGTCAGCTGCAGCGACAACACAGGCAATACTAGACCAGTGTTTCTCAACTCCGGTCCTCATGGCCCACTAACAGGCCAGGTCTGCAAGATAACTGAAATACAGGTGATATAATTTGCTGCTCAGTGATTGCAGTACTCTAGTCTGCATCTCCCCAAGGTAATACTTAAAATCTGGCCTGTTAGTGGGCCCTGAGGACCGGAGTTGAGAAACCCTGTACTAGAGGACAAAGGCCGTTATAAGAAATCATGGGTTCCCTATAAAGTCTACTTGACCTCATCTACATGGGGGCTCATCCTGCTTCCTACCTCCGCTGACCCGATGTGACCAAATATGACACATCCCCCTCCGCTGGCCATCTGTGATTCCAATATTGCATCTTCTCATAGGTCATCAGTAGGGTGGGAAAAGGACTACCACTCCCAGACCTCATTTACATGGGGACTCATCCTGCTTCCTATCTGAAGCCACCTCCCCTCCCCCCGTTGACCCGATGTAGCCCAATATGGCAGTATTGAATCTTCTCATACCTCATCAGTAGGGTGGAAACAGGACTGCCATTCCCAGACCTCATCCTGCTTCCAATCTAATCTGAACCCACTCCCCTTCCCCCAGCAAACCTGATGTGACCCAATATGGCAATACGGACTGAACCCCTATCGGAGGCCCTGACCTCAGTGCTCCCGATCTTGCATCTTCTTGTATGTTATCAGGAGTGTAGGAACAGAACGGTCACTCCCGAACCTCACCCTAATTAGAAATCTGAAACCTGTTGACCCAATGTGGCCAAATACAATAGTACTGCCTGAGCCCCTATAGTAGGCCCTGTTCTCATTACTCCTGATCTTGCATCTTCTCATCAGTAGGGTGGGAACAGGACCACTACTCCCAGACCTCATTTACATGGGGACTCATCTTGCTTCCTATCTGAAACCCCCCCCCCCCCCCCCGACCCAATGTAGCCCAATATGGCAGTATTGCATCTTCTCATGCCTCATCAGTATGGTGGGAACAGGACTTCCACTCCCAAACCTCATTTTGCTTCCAATCTAATCTGAACCCACTCACCTTCCCTCAGCAAACCTGATTTGGCCCAATATGGCAATACGGACTGAACCCCTATAGGAGGCCCTGCCCTCCGTGCTCCTGATCTTGCATCTTCTCAGGTAATTATTAGGGTGGGAACAGGACAGACTACCTTTCCCAGACCTCAATTACATGGGGACTCATCCTGCTTCCTATCTGAAGCCCCCTTCCCTCCCCCTGATGTAGCCCAATATGGCAGTATCGAATCTTCTCATACCTCATCAGTATGGTGGGAACAGGACTTCCACTCCCAAACCTAATCATGCTTCCAATCTAATCTGAACCCACTCACCTTCCCTCAGCAAACCTGATTTGGCCCAATATGGCAATACGGACTGAACCCCTATAGGAGGCCCTGCCCTCCGTGCTCCTGATCTTGCATCTTCTCAGGTAATTATTAGGGTGGGAACAGGACAGACTACCTTTCCCAGACCTCAATTACATGGGGACTCATCCTGCTTCCTATCTGAAGCCCCCTTCCCTCCCCCTGATGTAGCCCAATATGGCAGTATTGCATCTTCTCATGCCTCATCAGTATGGTGGGAACAGGACTTCCACTCCCAAACCTCATTTTGCTTCCAATCTAATCTGAACCCACTCACCTTCCCTCAGCAAACCTGATGTGGCCCAATATGGAAATACGGACTGAACCCCTATAGGAGGCCCTGCCCTCAGTGCTCCTGATCTTGCATCTTCTCAGGGGTCATTAGTAGGGTGGGAACAGGACGGACTACCTTTCCCAGACCTCAATTACATGGGGACTCATCCTGCTTCCTATCTGAAGCCCCCTTCCCTCCCCCTGATGTAGCCCAATATGGCAGTATCGAATCTTCTCATACCTCATCAGTATGGTGGGAACAGGACTTCCACTCCCAAACCTAATCATGCTTCCAATCTAATCTGAACCCACTCACCTTCCCTCAGCAAACCTGATGTGACCCAATATGGCAATACAGACTGAACCCCTATAGGAGGCCCTGCCCTCCGTGCTGCCGATTTTGCATCTTCTTGTATGTAATCAGGAGTGTAGGAACAGAAATGCCACTCCCGAACCTCACCCTAATTCCAATCTGAAACCCGTTGACCCAATGTGGCCAAATATGGTAGTACTGCCTGAACCCCTATAGTAGGCCCTGCTTCCTGATCTTGCATCTTCTCATATGTCCTCAGGAGTGTAGAAACAAAACTGCCACTCCTAGAACTCATCTACATAGTGCTTCTAATCATCCTGCTTAGAATTTGAAGCCACCCCCTCCCCCCCCACTGACTCGATGTTGCCCAACATGGCAGTACTGCCTGAACCCCTAAAGTAGGCCCTGCCCTCAGTGCTCCTGATCTTGCCCCTTCTCGGATGTCATCAGTAGGGTGGGAACACTCCCAGACCTCTACATGGCAACTGCAACCTGCATCCAAGCCATACCTGGGACCAGGGCAGCCATCAGAAGGGGGCAGCCCATACACATGTAAGGGGCCCAGGCATTCCGTGGGGCCCGGCCTCCCAGGCTCCAACCAAGGAGACTGAGTAGATGCAGCTGTAGTACCTAGCAATTGCTAAAGCATGGCGGCTGCAGAGTAAGCCGATGCAGCTGAAGGGATTTCTCTTTTCTGGATAGCGCTGTCTCTTTGCTGAAAATAGGAGGCTGTCTCTTTGCTGGATTGGGATATCTCTTAGCTGAATATATGAGGTTGTCTCTTTACAGGATTGGGATTTTTATTTGCTGAATATAAGAGGCCGTCTCTTTACTTGATTGGGATGTCTCTTTGCTGAATATAAGAGGCCGTCTCTTTACTTGATTGGGATGTCTCTTTGCTGAATATATGAGGCCGTCTCTTTGTTGGATTGGGATGTCTCTTTGCTGAATATATGAGGCCGTCTCTTTGTTGGATTGGGATATCTCTTTGCTGAATATATGAGGCTGTCTCTTTGCTGTTTTGGGATATCTTTTAGCTGAATTTATGAGGCCTTTCCCTTTACTTGATTGGGATGTCTCTTTGCTGAATATATGAGGCCGTCTCTTTACTAAATATATGAGGCCGTCTCTTTACTAGATTGGGATGTCTCTTGGCTAAATATATGAGGCCGTCTCTTTGTTGGATTGGGATGTCCCTTTGCTGAATATATGGGGATGTCTCTTTGATGGATTGGATTCATTTTTATTTATTAAGTTATAAGAGTGTTAAAATAGAAGTGGGTGCACTGAAGGACTTTGGATGGCCAGTGGGATGGCCAGAGGGCGGGCCCTGCGGAATGTTGGTGGTCAGGCATGGAGGGGATCAGGCCTAAAGCTGTGCAAGGGGCCCCAAAATTTCCGATGGCTGCCCTGCCTGGGACCCTCTTTTCTCATCCAATAGGGCTTGGTATAGGTGTACTGCCTGTACCCCCCTCCCCCGTTTCACAGCCCTAATGGGGATAAGTCCTTTGTCCTCTGCTTGCCTTTTTAGGTTCCACATAAAAGTCCTCTTTAGAGATGAGCTTGGGCATCTTGAAAACTTGACTCTATCCAAACATCAAAGAACGCTCTGTTTTAGTCCAATCAACCGGGTTATTCACCAATCAGCAGCAGACATAAACAAAGGGGTGGGATGCTGGTGACGCCCCTTGCCCATATATGGCGACATGCCTATATTTCGTTAATGATTAGACATGGTTTTGGAAGCCGTCCAAACTCATCTCTAGTCCTCAAATAATCCTGCCTCATGTCACCCAGCGTCTCCTTTAAAGGTCAGGCCTGGAGTGCAGGGTAAAGGTCACGGCTACAGACTTCTGATATCCTTGTCCCCAAGAACTGCTGACCAGACAGAGCCGAAACTGCACCAGGACATGGTGAATCCTGCTGACATGGCTGTATCTGCACCACACGTCCACCACCTATCAAGACATGACTGCATTGATTGCCAGCAAGGATATGCCACTCACCATGCAAATGAGGCATTTGTAGCGGTCCCCTCGGGAGAGCTGTCTTTCCAACTCCCGGATACGTGCCTTTAATGCTTCAAACGTTGTCACCGTAGACTCTTCTGTGATCCTGGGATAAAAGAGACAAAAGCATTTTGTACCGAAATCCATTAATATAAAGGAAGGATAAACAAGTGAAATACAAAATACAGGGAACTGAAGCAGCGTTATAACCCAAATAATGGAACGGGTAATGTTTGTGCAGAAAGAAACCAGAGAATTTACTGCAGGTTTTGCATTCAATTCCGGAGCGTGTCCCCGTCCTCGTGTCTGGGTTACCATCAACAACCGGCTACATTTAGCAATTTTGCAAACAAGTAAATATAGCCCTAAAATCTGCACCCCTACAAATGTCAGCGTTCCATTTCCTAAACACCGAATCTGCCTACATGTTATAATATTACAAGGCCCATTTCCCACATATCACAGAGTGCCCTGTTCACCATGACACACAGGTCCCCTAACCAGTCCTAGGCAACGGATATACCCCAGGAGCTCCCCCCCCCCCCAAAAAAAAAGAATCATCAAAGTATACAGAGCATGTGTAGGATAGAGGACATTCCACCCTCTCCTGCCTTTCCCCTCCAACCCTAAGTAACATTGTTTATAAACATTGATCAGACAGGAGATAGAGAGATACAAAGTAACATTGTTTATAAACATTGATCAGACAAGAGATACAAAGTAACATGGTTTCTCTCTATCTCCTGTCTGATCAAGGTTTATAAACAATGTTACTTTGTATCTCCAGTCTGATCAATGTTTATAAACAATGTTACTTTGTATCTCTCCATTTCCTGGCTGATCAATGTTTATAAACAATGTTACTTTGTATATCTATTTCCTGGCTGATCAATGTTTATAAACAATGTTACTTTGTATATCTCTATTTCCTGGCTGATCAATGTTTATAAACAATGTTACTTTGTATCTCCCGTCTGATCAATGTTTATAAACAATGTTACTTGGTATCTCCCATCTGATCAAGGTTTATAAACAATGTTACTTTGTATCTCCAGTCTGATCAATGTTTATAAACAATGTTACTTTGTATCTCTCCATTTCCTGGCTGATCAATGTTTATAAACAATGTTACTTTGTATATCTCTATTTCCTGGCTGATCAATGTTTATAAACAATGTTACTTTGTATCTCCCATCTGATCAATGTTTATAAACAATGTTACTTTGTATCTTTGCATCTCCAGTCTGATCAAGGTTTATAAACAATGTTACTTTGTATCTCTCGATCTCCCGTCTGATCAATGTATATAAACAATGTTACTTTGTATCTATCTAGCTCCTATCTGATCAATGTTTATAAACAATGTTACTTTGCTACAAAAAAAAAAAGAAGATGTAAATGTCATATGGCTATATTGTTGCATGGCCGCCCAACTGCCAAAGTAGTGAAAAGCAATAAATGTCCTGGTCATGAAGGGCGGGGGGGGGGGGGGAAGAGATGGTTGTAACACCCTCCAGCAGTCAGGTGGTTAAAGCAGAGTTCTACCCTGTCAGATTTTTTTTTTGTCATCTGTCTCCCATTGCAGAGATTTCCCTTCACTTCCTGTCCCATAGCCAAACAGGAAGTGAGAGGAAATCCCTGCAAATTCAGGGAATTCCTTGTTGACCCCCCCAGATTCACCACTAGTGTCCCCATTGGAAGATTTCACCTCTTATTTTTTTTTGGGGACAACCCAAAATTAGGGATTTTCTCACTCTCGGTGAGAATAGTAAACAGGACACGAGAGGGAGAATCTCCCCAACGGGGGCACAGACATAAAAAAAAAAAGCTAACCCCCCTCTACTCTATCCAAAACAAAAAACAAAAAAGGAAGGGGGTGTCAGATTTGGTATTTTTCGGCTGATGTTTCATCCAGGAAGCAGCAAGAAAATAAATAAATAAAAAAACTGAAAAACCTGTCCGGTGGGGGGGGGGGGGGGAGGGGTGGGGGGGGATGTTTGGGGGTAGTACGAGGTGAGGCGCTCCAGAAGTCACTCCTTACAAAAGACTTTCTGGAAGAACCTCCTACATTTTCAAAGGTTTCTGGTCTCACTTTGCTGCACGTATCGCAGAGGCAGAGCTGCAATCTCTCGCCCTGTTGTGTTTATTTCAAAATTTGTGCAAAAAAAAAAAAAAGGCAAAGAAATGTGAATGTTGGGCGCAATCCGCAGAATCATCTATTGTCCTCCATCAGACATGAACACTACTTTGGGGGGGGGGGGGGGGGGGGAGACACAAAGGGATGGAAATATTTACAGAGCTATTTCCAGAACATTTACGTTGGCTGCGTCTTTCTCTCTGTAGATTTCTTTTGTAGCGGCGCGCTGAGACGGTGCGGAATGATTTATACAGACGCGGGGGGATAAAGTTTTGAGCCGGTCTGATACAAAAGCAATCAATAGCCGGACTGCAGATCAGGGCGCTAGTTAGCTGGAAAATTAGCGCATCACTCGCTGTGCCACGCTGCGGGGAGCCGGGACGAATCAATGGCAAAGGTATTGATTTAGTTATTATCACTTCATAGGCTCCCAGACATTGTTAAATATACATTTATTAACAAGAGAAGGGAGCCGGGCGAGGGAGGATTCCTCAGATCAGGGGCCTTCATCTGCCGCTAATCAAAAGCTCTGCGGAGACCCCAGGACAAGGGAACGGATTACACGCTCTCTACCACTTACCCCCCGCTGCCTGCAAACTAGGCTAAACTCCCCAGTCTGTCTTCCCTTATTAGAACAGACAGGATAAACTGGGGGAGATGGCCTGCTGGGAACAGGCCGGTCTTACTGGTTACACATGGCAGGAGGCGGCTTAACCCTGTTACTGCCAGGAGACATGACAATAGACTTTACATGGATCCTATCACTTAACAAATCACATACTCACTTACAGGGGTCCCCAAACAAGGACAGGCCGGTGAAAGAGACCCCAGAACAATGACACACTGACACCTGGGGGCCCCAGAACCATGACACACTGACACTTGGGGGGGGTCCCAGAACAATGACACACTGACACTCGGGGGTCCCAGAACAATGACACCCTGACACTTGGGGGTCCCAGAACAATGACACACTGACACCTGGGGGCCCCAGAACAATGACACACTGACACCTGGGGGCCCCAGAACCATGACACACTGACACCTGGGGGTCCCAGAACCATGACACACTGACACCTGGGGGTCCCAGAACAATGACACACTGACACTTGGGGGGGTCTCAGAACAATGACACACCGACACTTGGGGGGGTCTCAGAACAATGACACACTGACACTTGGGGGGGGGGGGTCCCAGAACAATGACACACTGACACTCGGGGCTCCGAGAAAAAAGGACACACTGACACTTGGGGGGCCCAGAACAATGACACACTGACACTTGGGGGTCCCAGAACAATGACACCCTGACACTTGGGGGTCCCAGAACAATGACACACTGACACTTGGGGGGTTCTCAGAACAATGACACACTGACACTTGGGGGGTTCTCAGAACAATGACACACTGACACTTGGGGGGTTCTCAGAACAATGACACACTGACACTTGGGGGGTTCTCAGAACAATGACACACTGACACTTGGGGGGGGTCTCAGAACAATGACACACTGACACTTGGGGGGGTCTCAGAACAATGACACACTGACACTTGGGGGGGTCTCAGAACAATGACACACTGACACTTGGGGGGGGGGGGGTCTCAGAACAATGACACACTGACACTTGGGGGGGGGGGGGGTCCCAGAACAATGACACACTGACACTCGGGGCTCCGAGAAAAAAGGACACACTGACACTTGGGGGGCCCAGAACAATGACATACTGACACTTGGGGGTCCCAGAACAATGACACACTGACACTTGGGGGGTTCTCAGAACAATGACACACTGACACTTGGGGGGGTCTCAGAACAATGACACACTGACACTTGGGGGGGTCTCAGAACAATGACACACTGACACTTGGGGGGGGGGGGGGTCTCAGAACAATGACACACTGACACTTGGGGGGGGGGGGTCCCAGAACAATGACACACTGACACTCGGGGCTCCGAGAAAAAATGACACACTGACACTTGGGGGGCCCAGAACAATGACATACTGACACTTGGGGGTCCCAGAACAATGACACCCTGACACTTGGGGGTCCCAGAACAATGACACACTGACACTTGGGGGGGTCTCAGAACAATGACACACTGACACTTGGGGGGGGGGGGGGGTCTCAGAACAATGACACACTGACACTTGGGGGGGGGGGGGGGTCCCAGAACAATGACACACTGACACTCGGGGCTCCGAGAAAAAAGGACACACTGACACTTGGGGGGCCCAGAACAATGACACCCTGACACTTGGGGGTCCCAGAACAATGACACACTGACACTTGGGGGGTTCTCAGAACAATGACACACTGACACTTGGGGGGGTCTCAGAACAATGACACACTGACACTTGGGGGGGGGGGGGTCTCAGAACAATGACACACTGACACTTGGGGGGGGGGGGGGTCTCAGAACAATGACACACTGACACTTGGGGGGGTCCCAGAACAATGACACACTGACACTCGGGGCTCCGAGAAAAAAGGACACACTGACACTTGGGGGGCCCAGAACAATGACACACTGACACTTGGGGGTCCCAGAACAATGACACCCTGACACTTGGGGGTCCCAGAACAATGACACACTGACACTTGGGGGGGGGGGTCCCAGAACAATGACACACTGACACTTGGGGGGGTCTCAGAACAATGACACACTGACACTTGGGGGGGTCTCAGAACAATGACACACTGACACTTGGGGGGGGGGGGGTCTCAGAACAATGACACACTGACACTTGGGGGGGGGGGGGTCCCAGAACAATGACACACTGACACTCGGGGGTCCCAGAAGAATAATGCCCCAACACTCAGGTCCCCAGGACACACATTGGTACTCTATGATCCTAAACCACCACTATAATGTGTAGTGAGAATTACCTTCTAATGACAGCATATGGCACGATATATTTATTACAGAACGCTCGGTCAGTGATATTTGCCCCCTAATCACCCAGATTAAATGAGGAGAGAGCGCCTGACGATGTATCCGACCCCAACAAATGCCAGTATTCCCCCCATCCGCCCCCAACTGACTCTCATTTGTCATAAGTTTACCCACAGCCTCTTTTTTTTTGCTGCTGAAAATTAAATTGAGCAATCTCTGCGCCGTCCCCAAGGACTCTTCCTAGCCGTTCTGTTAATTAAATTATCTCTGAATTTGCAGAGTAGAATGTTAATTGACTCTGGATTGTGCTTTCCAAACAAAATACTTCAGAGATCATACAAGTTCCTAATAAACACCAGGCGGGAACACGAGAGGCCACGCTGATCCCACAACACCCATCCCACCTCCACCGCTTCTCTCCCGGAGAGACAGAAACCGGCGGCATCACCGCCAATTCTATAGTGAACTGCGTCAGTAATATTATTTACTGACTGACACACACAAAGAGGGAGGGACGGCCAGACACAAAAAATAAAAAAAGGGGGGGGGATGGCCCACGAAGAGGGGGGATCTCTATCATTCTTCGGCCTTTCAGGTATTTTTAGAGAAGGTCAGCAGGGCAGATCAGCTGCTCTTTTCTCAGGGAACATTTAGTCACCGCGTCCCGCTATCAGTTCCTGCACAGAGAGAGGACTTCAATGTCCGATTTCTTATTCCACCGTCTCCAATGCTCTGCTTATGGGGAAATTGTTACAGAAACCCTCCAACACTAAGAGTATAACGAGGACATTTCCCAGATGTGTGTCATCACAAGGGGGGGGGGGGGGGGGGGAGTTAGAAAAGTTCAAGAATGGGGGGTTGAAAATCCCAGAGGGGGTGAGGCAGAAAAGTCCAGGAGGGGGGGGGGGGGGGGGGGGAGTCCACGGGGGAGGGGAGAAAAAGCTAGGGTGGCGGGGTTTGGATGAGTCTAAGGGGGGGGGGGGGGGGAGTCCCAAGGAGAGAGAGGAGAAGTCGTTTTACCTGCCTGATCCTCCGCAGTCCTGCAACACTGTACCCAAAAAATGTTTTTATTTTATTTGGGTACAGTGTTGCAGGACTGCGCAATTGTCAGTTAAATTAACGCAGTGCTGAATCGCAATAAATGGCCTGGTCATGAAGGGGGTAAATCTTCCAGAATTGAAGTGGTTAAGGAGGAGATTGGAAGGATATCTTGTCCAGGAAACCCTTTTCTTTCATTATAAATCGTATCTTCACTAAACTGTTCCAATGAGGGAGGAGGGCATTTTTGAGCTTCTCACCTCCTTGCCTCTCCATTGCACCTCCACTTAATACTACTTTTAGGTTTTGAATTTAAGGGGGGGGGGGGGGATGTATCTGAAGAACACTTTAATGCTATTGACAACTTTCATGCAGAAATGAAGGACTTTTTAATTAACTTCTTTTTCTGAGAGTGATCCGGCCACTGGGGGCGCCACTTCACTGCGCAAAATAAAGAAAAAAAAAAAAAAAAGAGCAGTAAGAAGCAGACAAACTCCTTGCACCGAGGCACTCATAGAAGTGGAGGCGGAACACCCGGCCTATAATGAGCGATACGCTACTGCTGCAGAGTACAGAGGGCAGAGTTCACCTACCGACCCTCCTATTCTCCCCGCCCTGTGAATGGATGTGAATAGAGGTTCCGGTGTGAAGTTTGGCTAAAGCTTCAACTTTTCAGCACTGCAGAAAACGTCTCCCTTCTAATTCCAATAATTACCGGCATCCCCCAAACTTCCTCCGCCTCTGCGAGGGATGCTGACAGCCTTGGCAAAGGAGGCTGGAACTTTAGGTAAGAGATACAAAGCGGCTCCACATCCAGCCTAGGTGATCTGCTGGAAAATCTGCACCGCTTCCAGCAAAACCCCACGCATGGCCGCTGTTCAGACGAGGTGCAAAGGTGAAATGTGCACGCCACTTCGCTGACACCTCCGCCGAGGATGGAGGTTTACTATGACCTGCAAGAAACTATATATACACACAGTATATACAGGAGATTCAGGATACAGCCGCCTACAGACCGCTACACTGTAACCCTGAACCAGCAAGGAGAACTCCACCCACAGATAAGCCAATCATTTTCATGATCTGATACTAATTCCAAACACTACATTTCTCTTACATTAAAGAGGCGGTCCAACCCCCCCCCCCCCCCCACAAAAAAATGTAAAAGTCAACAGCTGCAAATACTGTAGATGCTGACTTTTAATACTAGGACAGTTACCTGTCCTGGAATGCAGCGATTTCGGCACCCCAGCCAATGTCTCCATCGGTGCCGCCGCCGCCATTGCCTGTAAGGGAACCTAGCAGTGAATCGTGCGGCTTCACAGCCGGTTCCCTACTGAGCACGCTCAATGCATGCTGCACTTCATGAATGACCTGTCTGCGGGGGAAGGAGGGGGCCGAACCTCCGGGGTACCTCGCTGCAGCCAGTTCTCCCAGAAGCGGGGACGGGTACCTGTCAAACAGGTACCCATTCCCCCCCCCCCCCCCAAAAGATGGCAAATGAGGCACCGGAGGGGGGAGAAAGCAAATAAGCGCACCAGTCAAACAGGTACCCATTCTCCCCCCCCCCCCAAAAGATGGCAAATGAGGCACCGGAGGGGGGAGAAAGCAAATAAGCGCACCTGTCAAACAGGTACCCATTCTCTCCCCCCCCCCCAAAAAGATAGCAAATGAGGCAACAGAGGGGGGGAAAAAGCAAATAAGCGCACCTGTCAAACAGGTACCCATTCTCCCCCCCCCCAAAAAGATGGCAAATGAGGCACCGGAGGGGGGAGAAAGCAAATAAGCGGAGCTGTCAAACAGGTACCCACTCTCTCTCCCCAAAAAAAAGATGGCAAATGAGGCAATGGAGGGGGGGGGGGGGGGGAGAAAGCAAATAAGCCGCACCTGTCAAACAGGTACCCATTCCCCCCCCCCCCCCAAAAAAAGATGGCAAATGAGGCAACGGGGGGGGGGGGGGAGCAAATAAGCGGAGCTTTCACTTTTGGGTAGAACTCTGCTTTAACCACCT
>NC_138775.1:299645867-299661367 GCF_965119305.1 Pelophylax lessonae | reverse complement strand
ATGCTCAAAAAAGCTCAGGTGTGAACAGGGGCCATTGAAATGAATAGGATTTGTCTTGTTGGGCGTTTTGAGAGCTGATCCTAGAGCAGAAAAACTCCCCAAAAACGCCCCAAAACGCCTACATGTGAACGGAGCCTAAATCATCACTGGGGTTTATTTTTTGCTACGTTTTTCTTCATTTCGGTTATAAAATTTTGCAAATAAATCTTTATTCATAAATTTAGGCCAAGCTGTATTCTGCTCCATTTCTTTGGAGAAAATAACCTAAATTAGTGTATATTATTTAGACTTTAGGAAAGTTAGAATGACCACAAACTAGGAGATATAGATCTGAAAAATGATCAATCCTGATGTACAGACGGCCGATCTCAGTTCATTTTTTCACATAAATAGAGCTTTCTTTGGTGGTATTTCATCCCCTGTGCAGTTTTTAAAATTCTATTTATATAAGAAGAAAAAAAAAAAAAATAAACGATCCAAAAAAATTTGAGTTTGTTAACCACTTAAGCCCCGGAAGATTTTACCCCCATTCTGACCAGGGGGTATTTTGCGATTCTGCACTGCGTGACTTTAACGGACAATTGCGCGGTCGTGCGACGCTGTACCTAAACAAATTTGGCGTCCTTTTTTTCCCACAAACAGAGCTTTCTTTTGGTGGTATTTGATCACCTATGCGTCAATTTTGCAAAAATAACAATATTTTTCACATTTTTTTATATGAAATTTCCCCCCAAAAAATGTAAAAATCAAAATTTTTTAACATTTTCGGCCAATTTGTTTTCTGCTACCCATGTTTGGTTAAAAAAAAAAAAAAAAAAAAAAAAAAAAAAAAAAAAATCGCAAAAAGCGTATTTTGATTGGTTTGCGCAAAAGTTATCGCGTTTACTAACAAAAGGGAAAGATTTTTGTCATTTTTGTTGTTTTTTTTTTTTAACGCGCAATGGCGGTGATCTGCAATTTTTTTTGCGGTACTGCGACATTGGGGCGGACAGATCGGACCCTTGACTGACATTTGTGACACTTTTGGGGGTACCAGTGACATTTCTACAGTAATCAGTGCTATATATATGCACTGTTACTGTAATAATACACTGGTAGTGAAGGGGTTAACTTTATTTGGGAGGGAGGGGCTGTGTGTATCCCTAGGGGCGTGCTTTCTACTGTGATTGGCTGTGGCTTGAGCTGTAAGGACACTGATCAACGGATCTACATACTAGATCCGTGTGATCAGTGTCTTTACAGCGAGGAGAATGACAGGTGGCTTGTTTACACAAGCTGCCTGACATTCTCCCTCTCCCCCACCAATCGCCGAGTGACCGGCGGACATCGGGTCTGCTGGTCACACACGCGGCGGGGGGGGGGGGGTTGGGGGGGGGGGGTTGGGGGTCCGTGACCACGCGGGAGCGCGCCTCCGGCGGCGCGCGCTCTCTCCCTAGACCCACACAAGCTAGTGACATAGCCCTACGTCACTTTGCCTGTGAGGGGCTGACCGCCGACGTAGATTGGCGTTAGGCAGTCGGCAAGTGGTTAAAAAAAAAAAATCAAATAAAATCTAATTTTTTCATAAATTGAGGCCAAAATGTATTTGGATTTATCGAAACGCGTTGGATATGCACCACTCCTACAAGTAGCACCATGCATGTTTTTTATATTTCTGCAATGTATTTGAAGAGCCAGTATGTTTCTGGCCATATGTGTTGGAATTGACATTGGTTGAGAGCCTTTCCAATTACTTTTCAATAAAACATTTTATAATATATCATACTATTTTCTACACGTTTAACTTAATTGTTGCTTTTAAAGTCCCACCCTAATAAGGGGGTTTTTTCTTCGAATCAAACGGTCAGGGATTATGGTAACACAATACCCTAAAGTTGTCCACACAACCTTACAAATGTATTTTGCTACAACAACAAGCAATCCCAACAAGCACATCTTTATTGGTGTGTGTGAAAGTTAGAGAGTCTACAAAACTATGGTATATACACTGGAATTTACACAGCTATAGGCGCTCTACACTAATGGCGGTGACCAGTGGCTTCTTATAGTGGGACTGTGATAGTGCCAGATTTCCGCTACCCTAACAGACACTATCTGGGAGGGTCACTAACAGACACTATCTGGGAGGGTCACTAACAGACACTACTGATACAGTGATCAATGATAATAGTATATACACTGTCACTGTACTAATGACATTGGCTGGGAAGGAGTTAAAGTGGTTGTTAACCCACTTATACAACTTTATATAATCCTCTGTGTACTCCGATTAAAGTGCTCCTGTCTGTTTTATAAAAAAAAAAAAAAATCCGCCTTTACCGTATTTCAGAGCAGCTTCCAGCGATCACGTGACCGGCTGACTCTCTCCTCTCCCCGTCTGACAGATGCATGGGGCGAGGCCGAGATTCCCTTGCTGACGTCAGGGGAGGAGAAGAGGATAGGGGAGGAGAGAGCGGCTGGTCACCTGATCGCCGGGAGACGCTCTGAAATGCGGTAAAGGGGGCATTTTTTTTTTTTTTTTATAAAACACAGACAGGAGCCCTTGTATTTAGAATACAGAGAGGTACTGCAAAAACATATGAAGTAATGATTATAAAAGAAATACATTTTTATTAAATCGACATTGGTTAAAATTCCCACCCAGGGGAGTAAAAACAACATACAAAATACGCTACACAATATAATAGTCCGCTAGGGGGCAGCTAAGCCAAAAAGTGAACTAATGAAAGCAAACACAAAGACTCCTCTGGCGGAGATAGGATGTTGATAAGGCTCCCAACTAATGGGGGTCACTCTAAATTCCTCCAATTAACTCAACATGTTTCGCGGTGATGCAGCTTCATCAGGAGTACAGGTTCAAGAGGAGTTGATCCACAGATGCTTGTAAGCAAAAATCACAGGCAGGCGGCGAAAAATGCAGCCAATCCAAGATGTGTTAAACCGGGAATTTTCTCTGTGCAGCACTTCTGGGATGGGACAGATCTTTGACAGCATTGACCAATCAAAATCGATCTCGGCTGTCAAATGAAACTTCCTTGTCTCGCGGGAGATCCATCCCTGAATTAATGCCCCCCCCCCCCCCCATATACACTGCTCCCTAAACATGCAGCAAACACCACACACAATCTATTCTGTACACATCCTCCTGCTTTGCTGACTTGTCCCACAGAGAGCCAATTACCTGAAATGACTGAATTAGAAGAGTTCACACTTTGGCAGCTGGCACAGCATGGGCGGCCAGGAGCTGTACCAATATGGCCGCCATGTTCACTGGAATCAGACAAAGATGCCGGTGCTCTGTCAGGGAATCATTTCCTCACCTGTGACAACGCTTGGCCTTGGCTTCCAGCCTCGCTTCTTCTGGCTGCCAAAAATTAGCATGAGATGACAATTAGCGGTGTACAATTAGCTGAGTACACAGCTCTGCCTCGGAGTTCAATCCGTTCCTATACCCGGGAGAGGGGAGCTGGCACTTCTCACACGCCGGTCTTCTATCTCCCGGCACACTGTAGTCCTCTCTTATCGGCCATTTTGGACCCAGAAAGGCTACTTTAGTCATTCAGCAGCGCTACACAAAACAGGAGAATGAACGGAGTTCAAACCATCCCTGTGCTGAGTTCCCGGGTCTGTACACCCATTGTGCCCATTATGAGGAGTTCCCTCCATCCCTGTGCTGAGTTCCCGGGTCTGTACACCTGCTGTGCCCATTATGAGGGGTTCCCACCATCCCTGTGCCGAGTTCCCGGGTCTGTACACCCGCTGTGCCCATCGCTGGAGAGCCAAGGGGCGGCCATCGCTGGAGAGCCAAGGGGCGGCCATCGCTGGAGAGCCAAGGGGCGGCCATCGCTGGAGAGCCAAGGGGCGGCCATCGCTGGAGAGCCAAGGGGCGGCCATCGCTGGAGAGCCAAGGGGCGGCCATCACTGGAGAGCCAAGGGGCAGCCATCACTGGAGAGCCAAGGGGCGGCCATCACTGGAGAGCTAATGGGGATGATCACTGTCTAACAGAGAAGCGCTTACTCTGCAACCTCTCTGCATTAGCTAGGAAAAGATAGAGATACAAAAAAATCTAGTTTCCACTGTAAATTATTCCGCAGCGAGAACGTAAAAATTAGTGATTTCTGGAGACTCTCAGACCACGACTATGGATTTTCTCCACATGACCACCCATAAAGCACAGGCCTCTGGAGCATACAAAACGCAATTTGCTCAAGTCACCGCAGAGCAAAAGATACAATTATAATCAGTAATTTTGTATGGTGCACCAACACCGCGCTCATCCCACAACGCCGTGGCTGAATCCCGCTAACTCCTCTTTCTTCCCTTCCGCCTGATTAATGATCTTGTCCCGGTGATTGATGAGCCACCCCAGCAGATTAGAGTCTTCTGTTCCACCCACCTTCCCCAGCAGCCGCCCTCCCCCCCACTCCTAGAGGTCCCAACCGCAAGCAGGGCTGGAAATATTAGAGAATTATTAAATAAACATTGGTACGTCATGTCTCTTCCTATAGCACTCGGCACTCTCCCGGCCGTTGCTGTCCTGTTTGCTTTCATGCTGACACCAAACAGCTGGAGTGATTCATGGAGAGGTTGGCACAGGCGCCGCGTGTCATACATCATGCCGGGCAGCCAGCTCCCTGCCCTGACGGAGATAAACTCATCGACCGCAAGCAGCTGGAATGAATTTATGACAACACAAAATTGAGGAAAACAAATGAGAGGTGACCTGCCGGGCGAGTCACCCTGAGCGCATCCCCTGGCCTGCAATCTAGTTTGGTGGCAAAAAGCAGAAATTGAATGGTGACACCGTGAATTAAGATTCTGCCCCGTAACCCCAGAGGAGAAGGAAGAACTCCGACACAAATGGAAGGCCAATTGTCTTTCTGCAAGTTGGTGAGAACGCTGCCGATACAATCTACCGATTCCCCAGGCCTCACAATGTGGAGGAATCACGGAATGTATAGTTTAACTGGCTGTGATACACACACCAAAAAAAACATTATCGGAGTACACCGGACATATGACGTACGCCCCGTACTGTCCCTCCCCTGCCAATTTCTGACTGTCACAATGACAGCCGGGAGTTGATGTGTAAATTAAGCAGCTGTACAATCTGTGGCCTACAAAACAATGACCACCTGACACAGTGTTTATAAACATTGATGAGAGAGAGATAAACATTGTTTAGAGATGAGATGGACACATACAAAGTAGCATTGTTTATAAACATTGTTCAGATTGGAGATAGAGTGTCGGTTCACACTGATCCGACTCCAAGTCCTCCCGACTTCGGGCGACTAATGAAGTCGCCTGTGCGCCGCGACTTCGGCACGGCTTGCAACGACTTCACATAATCGAAGTCAATGCAAGTCGCTCCGACTTTGCAAAAAAAAGGTGTAGGAGCCTTTTTCTAAGTCGGAACGACTTGAGTCGCTCCTATTAGAACGGTTCCATTGCACAGCATGGACCGCTACTTATCAGGCGACAAGTCGGATCAGTGTGAACCCGCACAGAGAGAAAAGCAAAGTAACATTGTTTACAAACATTGTTCAGATTGGAGATAGATGCAAAGTAACATTGTTTATAAACATTGCTTAGAAGAAAGATTTATAAACATTAAGAGCCGGTTCACACTACTCCAACTTGGGACGTGATTTGTGCGACCTCAAGTCGCTTGTCATTACAAATTCAATGTAAATGAATGAGAGCCGTCTTAATATGCACTACTGAAGACGCTCCAACTTCAGAAAATGTTCCTGTACTACTTCAAGGTGACCTCTATCCGACTTGTGCACATAGACTTCAATGAGAGTCGCCTTGAAGTCAGATCCTTATCTATTTTCAAGCGACTGTGATCAGACTTTCCAGGAAGAAAAAAAAGATTACCCAGGCATTCCCCACAGACAAAGTCGCCTATCATTTAAGTCTCTTCAAAGTGGTGCACAAGTCACGCTAAAGTTGTGCTAAAGTCGCTCCTTCATGGGGCGACTTTCTGGTCACAATAGTAGTGTGAACCGGCTCTAAATCAGAGATGAGAGAGATACACAACGCAACATTGTTACCTCTGAATCCATTGTGTTTCACTTATCAAGCAACCTGACAAGTTGTTTTTAAAATAATTGCTCCTTTTTATTTCCTATAGGCCTCTTTCACACGGAGCGGACCGTATTGCGATCCGCTCCGGCACTTTTTTTTTTTTACGGACACGGGTGACACTTGTGTCATCTGGTCCGCATATCATCCCATCCGTTTGCGGATGATATACGGACATAATGTTAGTCTATGGGATTGCGGATGACACCGCTGACATCCGATTTTGCGTCCTTTCTGTTTTTTAAACGGAAGAAAAATAGGGTTCTGTTCCATTGCAAAAAACGGAACAGAACTAAAAGGACGCAAATCGGATGTCAGCGGATGGTCATCCGCAATCCCATTGGCATGCATTATGTCCGTATATCATCTGCAAACGGATGGGGTGATATACAGACATACGGCCGTGTGAAAAAGGCCTTAGTAGCCCTTTGTTTACCCTAATCAGCCCGAATTATTACCTTCTTCCTCCTGCTGTTTTTTTTCTTTATTCTAAACATCAATATATACTTTTATTTTTTACATTGCATTTGTAAATTTTTTTTTTAGTGTTGAATTTAGTGTTTGGAGGAGGTGGGGTTTTTATTCAGGTGTCCAAGTCACTGCCTGTGTTCTGTGGAGGCTCCCCATTGGTTGTCCAGTGGTGGGAGGTTCTGTGAGGATCCAGCAGAGGAGTGATGGCAGTGCAAGGGGACCATTACGGATTCACCGGGCACATCGTCAATGTTGGATTAGCGGTCCACTGCACCCGGGGACAGCAGACTAGGGTGAATGTACCTTGCGTCGCTTCATCATTGTGCAGGACGGGTCAGAGAGCGGTTATCTCTTATATGCCTGGAGGCGGGTTTTAAAATAAATTTCTATTTAACCTCCTGCCGACCCGCCAAAGTACGAGCTCTGCGGATGGGCGTACGTCACGGCTCTCTTCTGGTTTCTGGGTACACCTCCCCAACCCCCCCCGGAGTGTGATTGAACACAGTGAAGCTCAGTCAGCAGATCCCGGCCAATGGATTCACGACCAGGACCCACTGATTGGCTGTGTCCAATCACAGCCCAGAGGAAACAATCTTTCCATTTCCTCTGGGATAAGAAACAAAGATCTTTAGCAAAAAGCAGAAAACTGCAAAGACATTACACAAGGTTAGGCACAGATTTAACTCCTTGATCACCCCTAGATGTTGACCCCTTCCCAGCCGGTGTCATTATTACAGTGACAGTGCATATTATTGCCACTGATCACTATTAGTGTCACTGGCGAGGTCAGTTTCAGTTAGTCAGTTCCCCCCAGTGTCACTGCTGCTCTGGGCAATCACGTTCCCATTATAAGCCACTGATCACCGCCATACGTAGTAAAAAAAAAAAATAAATCAGAATTCCATTATATATCCTATAGCAGGGATCCTTAAATGATGGCCCTCCAGCTGTTGGGGAACTACACAATCCATGAGTCATTGTAAAACTCTGATATTCACAGACAGGACTAGGCATGTTGGGAATTGTAGTTCCTGAACAACTGGAGGGCCATAGTTTGAAGAACCCTGTCCTATAGTTTGTAGGTGCTTTAACTTTCACGCAAACCAATTAAAACTTATTAGGATTTTTTTTTTTTTTTTTTACCAAAGATATGTAGCAGAATACATTTTGGCCTAAATGTATGAGGAAATATAGAATTAGAATTTAAAAAAAGAAAATGTATTTGATATGTTTTATCTTAGATTGTAAGCTCTAATGAGCAGGGTCCTTCGATTTTTACCGTATTAAAGTGTATTGTATTTGTACTGTCTACCCTCAAGTTGTAAAGCGCTGCGTAAACTGCACTAAAAAAATCCTATATAATAATAATAATAATAATAATAATAATAATAGCAGAAAATGGATTTATTTTCATTTATATAATAAAAATAAAAAAAACCCCAGAGGTGATCAAACACCACCAGCAGAAAGCTCTATTTGTGTAAAAAAAATGATAAAAAAACTTTCATCTGGGTACAGTGTTGCACAACCGTGCAATTACCAGTTAAAGTAGCAAAGTGCTGATTAGCAAAAAATACCCTGGTCATAAAGGGGGTAAAACCTTCCAGAGCTTAACTGGTTAATTAAGAGCAACATTTCCCTGGAAACATCAACTGGCCCCTACAACAAACCTGCAGAGGAAGGATGGGGACCCTCTAGTCCCTGGCAGCAGCTGCGGCTCATGACAAGGGGTCATTGCTGACCCACCACTGCAGATAATCAGGCTCATTAGCCGTGCCACCCCCCCCACCCCCGGTCACAGGATGCATAATGACTGCGAGTAGATTTTCACAATGAGGCGATCGCTCAGGAAGAGAGAAGATGCCGTGACATAGGTGATGAAGCAAAGCTCGCTGAATGCATTTGTTTTGGTAAATGTTAATGGTGTGGCTGAAAACGTGGAACAATAAAAACGGCAGGATTTTTAGGAGAACGCGCGGCACCGTGTTATGAAAAATGAAGGCGCTCAGGGCCTAGCCTAAGAACTCGACGCCTCTGCCAGCATCACACGGAAACAAGAAAAATGAAACCAATTTAGCTCCAGATTAAGAAACAGAAACTGGAGATGAATCAATTTAGCCTGCCGGGCCGGGTCGCCATATATCACGGCTCAGCGGCGGAGTAGTTAGCAGGCAGATGGCTGCCGAGCCCTCCCTCGCTAAGGCCTGGGCCTAGTTATCAATTCATTTAACAGATACACTCACACACATCCACCTGGGGCAGAATGTCCGGGCAGGCGCAGGCTGGAACTATTTATTACCGGGAAATCCAGTCTTCCTAAGATAGTAATAAGACTGTCCCATGAGGAGGACGACTGATGATTCCGGAGTGCGGAGGGGACATCGCGCCGGCAGTGATGAATGGGACCTGCACCATCTATCACTAGATATCAACAACTCAACTACAACTAGCCGTGTCTTCACATGGATCTCCGGGAAGGATAAACGGGAAGCCAAATTATTCTGGCGGTGTCACGTCACCGGCTGAAACCCGGGTCATCAATAACATTTTCAGGTTTATTTATGTTCAAAAGACACCGAAAAGCTTTGGTTTTCCTCTTTATCCAAACGGTGTCACCGCCGGAGAACGAGAAAAACACATTTAGAAGATAAACAGAAAAACTCCGTACATAACCAGTACAAAAATGTAAACAAAAATACATACATACAATATATATATACACACACACACACACACACACACTATACATATAAACACATAATATATATATATATATATATATATATATATATATATATATATATATATATATATATATATATATCTATGATAAGATAAAACATGCAAAAATGAAAGTGGTATTAAAGGTTCGGCTTTTTCTTAAAAAAAAAAAAAAAAAGTCACTTACCTGCGCTATGTAATGGTTTTGCACAGTGCAGCGCTGATCCTCCTCTTCTCGGGTCCCTCGGCAAGAGCTCCTGGCTCCTCCTCCTTGACCAGTGTCCCCAATAGCAAGCTACTTGCTATGGGGGCACTGGTGCATGCTTGCTCCCAAGCCCCGCTCTATGCATTCATAAGACACACCCTGCTCTCTCCTTATTGGCTCACTGGCTGTGATTGAAAGCAGTGGTAGCCACTGCTGTCTCAGCCAATGAGGAGAGAGAGTGAGACCCGGGACAGCGGATACTCCCGCGCACATTGCTTGATCAAGAGGGGGCTTAGATGATTAGAGGGGGCTGTGGGGGGGGGGGGGGGGGAGCAGAAAACCAGTGTTTTTTTTATTTTTTACCTTGATACATAGAATGCACCTTCAGCCTTTACAATCACTTTAAAGCTGAACTCCAGCCTTCCCTTCAGTCTTATGCAGTTGTACAATCCTTCAGAAGCAGGTCAGATAGAGCCCACCTCAGTCCCTGGTGGGAGGATGTCCAAAATCATCTAGCTCTTTCCTCCCCAGCCTGACTGTCCCTGACCAGCCCCTTCATTCACTGGATGTCAAGTCCCCCCGCCTGACTGTCCCTGACCAGCCCCCTTCATTCACTGGATGTCAAGTGATTGTAAAAGGTGGATTATTTTTTATCTTAATGCATAAAAAAAAAAAAAAAAATACTGTGCAGCTCCCCCAGGCCCCACCAAAATACTGACTTGAGCCCAATCTCGATCCAGCGCTGTGTGCAAGGAACAACGGCTCTCTCCTCACCGGACATGGAGGCAGCAGTGGGAGCCATTGAGCCAACAGAGAGCAGGGCCCAGCCTCGCTGTGTGCGGCAGTGGACACACAGCATTGGCTGGGGATTGATCCTGCGCAAGTGCTCCCATAGCAGGTGGCTTGCTATGGGGAAATTCATCAGGGGGAGGAGCCAGGAGTGCCAGCAGTGAACCCCAGTGGAGGATTGGGGCTGCTCATTACACAGAGCAGGTAAGTATAACATGAAAAACAAAAAAAAAGCCAACTGTCAATCAGGCAACTGGGTGGATCCCGACAATATTGTCAGAATCCTTCCAGAGCCTGGAGCAGCTCTGCCCTGGCTGACATTGGGCAATAGTTGACTCTAGATCATAGGAGAAAAGTAAGTGCACTCCTGCGGCTCACATGAGAAGGGTGGCCAAAAAAGCTTTACCCATACTCCTCTCTTATGCCTCGTTTCCACTGAGCGGAACGGTTCGGTGCACTTTGGAAGGGTTAGAATGGTCCGGCCTATCCAGGTGAGCGTTTCCACTGTAAGTCGGACCGCCAGCGGCCATGCGGGGTTTACACCAAACATGGTGTTTGTTTTGCGCTTTCGTTTGACGTGATCATTGACGTTTTGCTGTCCGCCAATCAGTGGAATGTATTGTGTGACCCCAGTAGCTCCGGCATAACTGTACCGTACCATTTCCTATGGCCCTACATCTGGAGGAGGACCAGGAATGGTGAGGTTCGGGTGTATGGGCCAATGGAAACACTCAAAATAGCGTACCGAACCGACCCGAACCGCTCAGTGCAAATGAGGTATTCGTTGTGTCAATGGCCTTACGCTCATTTTAAGCGGGTTTTACATAAAAGTTGATGGAAATGGAAGTCCTGAATGAAGCAGGTCAGCTGCACCTGTCAATGAATTCTGATTGATTTTAGAAGAGCCTCAAAACTGAATTTATAAGCAAAAGCCCATCAACACATGTCCTATTACAGAATAAAGATTGACAGGGACCCCCCCACCTTACCCATTCAGAAATCCTTTACAAAGACATGGTTCCCATTCCCCTGAACAGACATACAAGTGTCTCAGTACTGCAAGGGCAGTATACGGGTCCATGAACTCCATTAACCAAGTGAACCATCGCTTGGGTGTTCTGGGACTCTACACTTCTTTTCTGCTTTAATTGTTAAACTTAACTTACCCGGGAAAAATGGAATTATAAATAAAATTATAAAGATAGACGAGTTCATAATACAGTCTGTGTGTGATCTGACAATCAATGTTCACCCTGTGAGGGCTGGATGGAGCTTCCTCGGGGGCGGTCCTTACACATATACAGGATGCTCAGGGTCACTACTCACTTTTCTATGTCGCTGTTCTTGCATGTTTTCTGCATGGCCTCCTGTTTACTGTTCTCCCCGTTACTCGTCGATGGCATTTCTAGAAGAAGATAGTGAGACAAACATTATCAATAACTTATCCACTCCCAGACCCGCCTTTTCTTCTATGCAACAGTCAGTAATGTTTGCTAGAAAATTACTTCAAACCTCAAATTATATATATATATATTTTTTTTTTTTTTTTAAGCAGCGGCCCTAGAGAATAAATTGGTGGGTTTTGTATTTTTTTTTTTTAATGACCCATAGTATTTGCTCAATGCTTTTTCAAAACACAATTTTTTGAGAAAAAAAAAAGAAAAAGGTTTTGAATTTTAATGGGAAAAAAATATAACCCAATTTTTTGGTAAAATAAAAAAGATGTTACTCTGAGTAAATGGATACCAAACGTGTCACGCTTTAAAAAATTGCGCACGCCCATGCAATGGGGAGGGACATAAATTTTGATATTTAGTAGGCTTGAAAAGTCTTTACAGGTCACCACTTTAGATTTACATAGGAAGTCTGGTGCTAGAATTACTGCCCATGATCTTACGTTCGCAGTGATACCTCACGTATGTGATGATTGCAGTTTGCGTGTGGGAGGGACCAATGTGCACGTTTGTGTGTGAGCATGGGGGTGGGTGGGGGGTGGTGAAGGCACATACTTTTTTTTTAAATTATTATTAATTTTTTATTTATTTTTATCTTATTACTTTTATTGCTGTGAGAAGGAATGTAAACATCCCTTGTGACAGTAATAGTAGTGACAGGTACTCTTTATGGAGGGATCGGGGGGAATGTGACAGTAATAGTAGTGACAGGTACTCTTTATGGAGGGATCGGGGGGGAATGTGACAGTAATAGGAGTGACAGGTACTCTTTATGGAGGGATCGGGGAGGAATGTGACAGTAATAGCAGTGACAGGTACTCTTTATGGAGGGATCGGGGGGAATGTGACAGTAATAGGAGTGACAGGTACTCTTTATGGAGGGATTGGGGGGAATGTGACAGTAATAGGAGTGACAGGTACTCTTTATGGAGGGATCGAGGGGGGAATGTGATAGTATAGGCAGTGACAGGTACTCTTTATGGAGGGATCAGGGGGTAATGTGACAGTAATAGGCAGTGACAGGTACTCTCTATGGAGGGATCGGGGGGAATGTGACAGTAATAGCAGTGACAGGTACTCTTTATGGAGGGATCAGGGGGTAATGTGAAAGTAATAGGAGTGACAGGTACTCTTTATGGAGGGATCGGGGGGAATGTGACAGTAATAGGAGTGACAGGTACTCTTTATGGAGGGATCGGGGGGAATGTGACAGTAATAGGAGTGACAGGTACTCTTTATGGAGGGATCGGGGAGGAATGTGACAGTAATAGGAGTGACAGGTACTCTTTATGGAGGGATCGGGGGTAATGTGACAGTAATAGGCAGTGACAGGTACTCTTTATGGAGGGGTCGGGGGGAATGTGACAGTAATAGCAGTGACAGGTACTCTTTATGGAGGGATCGGGGGGAATGTGACAGTAATAGGCAGTGACAGGTACTCTTTATGGAGGGATCGGGGGGAATGTGACAGTAATAGGAGTGACAGGTACTCTTTATGGAGGGATCGGGGGGGAATGTGACAGTAATAGCAGTGACAGGTACTCTTTATGGAGGGATCGGGGGGGAATGTGACAGTAATAGGAGTGACAGGTACTCTTTATGGAGGGATCGGGGGGGAATGTGACAGTAATAGGAGTGACAGGTACTCTTTATGGAGGGATCGGGGGAATGTGACAGTAATAGGCAGTGACAGGTACTCTTTATGGAAAGATCTGGGGTCTAATAAGACCCTAAATCCCTCCTCTGCCCTTAAAAGCATCTGATCACACCAAGATCTGTGTTTTCAAATGCTTTTGATTTTAAAAAAATGGCGTTGTCGACATCTGGGTAAACCGGAAGCAATGTCAGGTCACTATAGCGGAAAGCCGATCAAAGCCTATATAGGCTTTGTTCTGCTCTCTGACTAGCCAGCGGATGCACCCGCTGGTTGCTTGGGTCTCCTGGTGGGACGGGAGAGTGGGTGGGGGTTTGTGGGTGTGAACACCTCCCCCCCCCCCCGCTGCTTGTAAAAGGAATCCAGTAGCTAGTTAGCTGATAGGATTGCTTTTTCAGGAGAGCCAACCGTTGGCTCTTAAAAAAAAATAAATATAGGTACCGGGCTGATGCCTGCAGCCTACATTTTATCCCGGTATAACCACTGAAACTCCACGGGTACGTCGCTGGTCCAGAAGTTGATACTCATCACTCGCCATATTATAAATTACAGGCGGAGCCGACACTCACCATCACTGGCCCACTTGGAGAACTCTGTTGTTACTCTGGTGCTGGGCGTACCACCACTGCAAGAACAAAGATTAGATTAGCATTTCATTAGTGAGAATTCAATATATCAACGTGTCCGACACAATGGGGTTCTTTATCCTCAAAAGCAATGTGAAATAATAGACAGTATTTATACACCGTGTCACATCTTTAACATGAATATTCGGGCTCCATTCATATCTGTGCGTTTATGGTACGGGGTGCATAAAAGTCCTGTATGCTGCATTATTATTATACAGGATGTATATAGCGCCAACAGTTTGCGCAGCGCTTAAAATGAATCTCCGAGCTTTCTTCAAAATGCATGTTCTAGAGAGTTCAATGGCAGTGAACCTATAATGAATGTAAAATGCACTAAAAACGCATCGCACAGATGTGACCGACTCCTATGACAGAAGACAACAGACTATACAAATGTTTATCAATTCATTTGTATTAATCCTGATGTATTGCACTTTATAAATTCCAGACACAAATAGGATGCACTTATGCGTTTTTTTAATTCCCCCTTCAAATCCAGCAATCCGATTCACAACTGAAACTTTTTTTTTTCCTTTAACCACTTAAGCCCCGGAGGATTTTCCTGCTAAAAGACCAGGGGGTATTTTGCGATTCGGCACTGCGTGAATTTAACGGACAATTGCGCGGTCGTGCCACGCTGTACCTAAACGAATTTGACGTCCTTTTTTTCCCACAAACAGAGCTTTCTTTTGGTGGTATTTGATCACCTGTGCGATTTTTACTTTTTGCGCTATAAACAAAAAAAAGAGCGTAAATTTTGCAAAAATAACAATATTTTTCACATTTTTTTTATATGAAATCCCCCCCCCCCCCCCAAAAAATGTAAAAATCAAAATTTTTTAACATTTTCGGCCAATTTGTTTTATCCTACCTATGTTTGGTAAAAAAAATTGCAAAAAGCGTATTTTTATTGGTTTGCGCAAAAGTTATCGCGTTTACTAACAAAGGGAAAGATTTTTGTCATTTTTGTTGTTTTTTTTTTTTAAGGCGTAATGGCGGCGATCTGCGATTTTTTTTGCGGTACTGCGACATTGCGGCGGACAGATCGGACCCTTGACTGACATTTTTGACACTTTTGGGGTTACCAGTGACATTTCTACAGTAATCAGTGCTATACATATGCACTGTTACTGTAAAAATACACTGGTAGTGAAGGGGTTAACTTTATTTGGGAGGGAGGGGCTGTGTGTGTCCCTAGGGGCGTGCTTTCTACTGTGATTGGCTGTGGCTTGAGCTGTAAGGACACTGATCAACGGATCTACATAGTAGATCCGTGTGATCAGTGTCTTTACACGGAGGAGAATGACAGGTGGCTTGTTTACACAAGCCGCCTGACTTTCTCCCTCTCCCCCGCCGATCGCTGAGTGACCGGCGGACATCGGGTCCGCCAGTCACATGCGCGGGGGGTCCGGGAGCGCGCCTCCGCGGGCGCACGCTCGCTCCCCAGACCCTCCCAGGCTAGTGACGTTAATTAACGTCACTCTGC